>NW_027069580.1:916033-1076064 GCF_002906115.3 Quercus suber
TTACAATCTAAGAGCCCAGCTAATTTTTGTTGGCTAGGAATTATATATAACTACTAGAAGAGTGATTAGATGGAGGGTACTTGATTGTTATACTATTCATATGGACATGATAAATGGATTTTTGGTTTATTATGAATACTACTTATCTAATATTAAGGGTATGGTTCAGTTCTTGCAATCCTGGCATTGTATAATAGAAAAAGGGTATGGTTTAGTTCTTGCAATCATGTTTATAAGTTGTGTAATTTTGCAATCTGATATTGGGGTTGTTTTTGGGACTCTAGGAAAACTTATCTCTAGACAGGCCCTAGGCATTGGCTAAGGTGGTAAGAGACTAAGGAGAGATTTTAGGTTCAGTTCTTACTTAAAGTAGAGGAAGAAAAGGGCATTGTAAAGTTGTGATTTACAACTATGTGTTTTGTTGGCTTTTATTCCGTGCCAAATTTGATTGTAATTTCTATCAATCGTTTATACCCTGTATTTGTTGTGGGAATTGTTGTAAGGGGTGTGTGATAGAGAGTGTGTGAAGACTCAAGCAAGTTGGAACCTTTAGAATTGTACACCTTCTTCATTCAGATTAGACATCCTTTTCTTTGAAAAATTGGACTAGGAAATCTTCATCACAGATCTGAGTGATACTTAACAAGTTCACTTTTAAACCTTAATGTATAGCACATCAGTCATCAAAGGCAGACCCGGAATATCCACTGTTCTTTTCCAAGTACTTGTGAATGACTTCCATCCCCAAATGTCACAAATCCATCTTCCTTCTCTTTAAGAGTTTTGAATAGAGATTTTTCTCCAGTCATATGCCTAGAACACCCGCTGTCAAGGTACCACAAACATGAGTTAAATACTTTCAATGCGGTATGAACAAAAAGGCATGCATGAGAGAGACATTCTTGATCAACAAAACAGGACTCATTTTTCTTTATTTTATTCAAGGATGAGTGAAGTTTCCCTTTTAAACGACCAATTTTATCACTTAACTGTCTATTTCTTCTCTCATATTCATAGTTTAAGGACTTTGACTCACATAGGCTGTTGTGTATATCATGGTTCCTATGAACTAGTGATTTCAGCATATGACAAAAAATTCTAGCATGTTTCTTGGATTTAAATAACTCTAAGACAGCATTGCTGGAACAATCTTTAAATATGTTCATTGAGTCATTTTCACAAACACTTTTCAAATCCTTCATAGTGGTTTAATCAAACACACTTTTCAAAAACACACCAAGGGGTCTAGGATCACACTAAGGTATTTAAACCAAGCAAGTGTACCGGCTCTGATACCAATTGAAAGCTCGAAAACGTGTTGAAAAACACAAGAGCTGTTTAGACCCCCGATTATAATTACGGCTCGATAGATTTTACACAACTTTAATATAAAGTGCGGAATAGTGTAAAAGCGAGCAGATGAACAATATAATACTCTAATCCATAAACTAATCAACACAGCAGTATAATGGAAAATAAAAGAGTAGGGAAGAGAGATGCAAACACAGAAAACACCAAGACGTGTTTTCGAAGAGGAAACCGAAGAACTCGGCGAAAAACCTCTCCGCCGCCCTCCAAGCGGAAATCGATCCACTAGACAATCAGTTGGGATACATGAGTAAGCAAGAGACCCTCCAAGCCTAATCTACCCGATGTACCTAAGCCCTCCAAGCTCCTACTCCAACAAGGCTTCTCGGAACCGTGTCTTGTCTTAGTTATCCGGATCCCGCAACAAGCTCCATGTTGCATCTGCCATTCCAGGCTTCTTCCAATGCTTCCTAGCAGCACCAAAACGTCACACAACACTCTCCAAAGGTGTGGTAAGTGTTTGGGCTATCAACCTCTCAATGGTGTGGAAATGGAGAGGGAAGGGTTGAGGAGATACCACAAGCAAGTGTATAGAGAAAGGTGGGGATGACAATCTCTAATTACAAATGTGTTTGGTTAGGGTTTTCTCTCTGAAGCATTCCTCAACATTTGTGGGTAATGGGGTTTATATAGGATAGGTGCAAAATGTGTGAGTCAGTCAGTACAGGCTGGCAGAACAGCATGTCTCGCGGGTGTCTGCGGGAAGGCCTTACCCGCGAGATACTCGCGAGAAATAGCTGTCTACATCTGTCATGACTCTTCGCATTCCAGCATGTGCAGGGCACATGCTTCACTTCGCGGGAAGCTTAGTCGCGAGATACCCGCGAGATTCCATCAGCTTCCAACTTGCTTGAGTCTTCACACACNATCTGTAATATGAGAGATTTAAAGATGCAATGTCTACTTTTATGAAGGCGGAGGAGTAATTAGAGAAAGAGAGACAGAGAAAAACAAAGGGAAAGAGAAAGCAATATAATGAAATTTATTAAAACAAATGGTATGTTCATACATTATTAATTGAGTTTTGAGTGATTGCCTTCTTTTAAATTAGTGGGAACGTGGGAATAAATGTGCATGTTGGATTTGTGTTTAGAATTTGAAGAAGAAAGAGAAAGATGACAAAGATGGAGAGACATGTAAAATGAAGTAACTTTCTACTATTGGGAGTATAAAGTTAGTGGGAATGTTGGAGTAGATATGTTCAAGAGAACAAAGGGGAAAAAAAAACCTAAGGAAAAACCATTAACCTTTTGTTGGTATATTGCTTTTTTTTTTTTAAAAAAAAAATTTATCTAAAATCTAGGAGTTTTAAAATTAGTAATTTTACATGTCCAACCCTATTATTTGAATTTTCTAAACATGTGAATTTGATGGTGTTTTGGACATCAAAAAGTAGGAATCCAATTCAAAGAAGTTCCTTAAGTAGTAGTATAGAATAAATAAAATAAGAAAATAATTTTTACTTTGTTTATCTTTGAATATGAAATTATTGTGATTTTTTTTATGTAGTTAAACTCGCACGCATAGGGGTACAAGGAAGGGGATTTTTGAAAGACTTATAATATGTGGTGCACACTCAAAAGGACCTTATATGATGATTGGTATAATCATAAAAGATTAAAGGGTCTAGTTCATATGTGCCCTTAGGACACACATTAAGCTATTCATTTTTATAAACATTTTCTCGGAAATTAAAAAAACTGTCAATACTTTTTCAATTCTCGAGAAAATTTTTTCCAAAAATGAAAAAGGCACACATTAACAAAATTCAAGATTAAAATGTTTTTAAGTCAAGATCACTTTCTCTATGTTTTATAAGCACCACATATACCTGCTGTAGGGACTCAATTTGGATTGGACCTAGAAAAAAGATGGGTTTCTAGCCCAACAAGCCCAAACAATAAATTTTTAGAGCGTGGGTGTAAGAACTAGGTCTACGTGATAGAAAAGGTCATGGCTATAGTGCAGGCAAAGACACTTCAAACTAACTGTATAATAAAAACTCTCTCCGGCTAGGTTTCAGGGGGTCTCTTTCTGAGTCTCCTCCTCCTTCTCCTTCTCTTTTCCTCCTTTTTTTCCAAAAGTCCTTTCTAATGTCACCCACTTTCTTCTTATATACTCCGTTCCTCACTCCCTTTTCACCGTATACGTGTAGGCTTCATTCTTATGACTCCTTTCTGTCCCATCCATCACTTCCCGGGACCTTCACTTAGTGGCCATAAGGCTGCTTGATCACTGTTCAGGTATCAGCTCTACATTAATGCGGTCAGTGAGTTAGTTGGGAAGCATTTAATGTGGAGGTAGCAGCTCCAGAAGATATTTGTTATCTCCCTCGGTTCTTCTCTTGTTTCACGTTCACCATTCAGTTCTAATGTAACTTTGTGGGGTGCCCTGAATAGTCGAATAGTCATATCTACCTTGGACCATGGTATCCGAGATGAGTCTTATCCTCGGACACGGTTTGGGCCACCGCTTATGACCTACATCCCTCTCTCTTAGACTGGTCCCATGATACATTTCTTTAATCATCCTCGGACAAGCGAATGTCCTAGGACTGGGCCGTTGGGCCCCAAGCCCATATCCTATGGTTCCTGTAACCTTTTAGATAACTGGCCCCACACCTGCCATGTTTAAATTCCACATTTGTCCAATCCCAAATTGTTTAGTGTTCATTTGACTATAATTTTTGTGGAATCTTATTTGCTTATTTGTTGAAAGTTGGTTAAAAATAATTGTACCTACAAAAAACATAGAATTTTAAAACGTTGTACATGCATAAAGAAATGAATTAAAAAATTAAACTGTTCACAAACACAAACTTAATACGTGAACCAAGGACAAATATCTCACGCGCATGAGAGCTGCTTCTCACCAGCTCGTGAACCAAACATCAAGACGGTACGTAGTTCTTAAAATAATAATAATAAATAGTGGAATAATTTTTTCTCATCTTAATTTGTTCTTTTTTTTTTTTTTTAAGCTAGCCTCATGAGTCATGACACTCCTGAGTGAGCAAATGTGTAAACTTTAGATTGGGACAAATAGAAAATTTTAGCCCTAAACCCCAAATAAAAAGATCCTGTTAGTCCTATCTATAAGATCACATTAAGTTTATCATATGATGGCTTTAATTATACCAATAACCAAGATTTCTATCTCAAAACTTTGAGAGCAACTATCATAATAAAATGATGATTACATTTTTCGTTGGCTGTCAACCAACCATAATCTCTTTCTTTTTATAAATTTAGAATTTAGTTTGAACAAAGTATATAATAATATTATGATACTAAAGTAACTAAACATGAACATAGATGAAGTTATATAATGACTTTTTGGAGAGAGTTCCAACTTATGACGTCCGCTCCTTATGATAATTTTTTATCATTAGACCAAGATACTAATCGGGTTTTGGTATAAGTCGGAATTAAACTCCATATCTTTTATTCAATTATCAAATATTTTATCAATTTAGATAATTGAAACCCACCGGTTATGATATAAATTGCACATGGTTAATTGTATGTGATCACATGCTTCACTAGAGTCACCCTCACTTCCCTGTTCCCTATTTGGTTAATTGTACGATAAAAAGAAAATAGGACTTGTTGTGACCACTAGGCCCCTACAAGGAAACCCTAAACCCATTTCACAAAGCCCAGCTCGGCCCCAAAAGAGGACTTGTTGTGACCCAAGTCCCAACCCACAGCTCCAAAATGAGTCCAGCCCAGACTGGAAAAAAAAAATGTGGCTTAGCAACCACGCTGGCTAAAGTGCGCCTTGAGCTAAGTGTTCCACCAGCTTTCTCTTACACTTCTCTCTGTTCCAAAAACTGAGTTTGAAAAAAGGTTTTAGAATTTAGATCGATCCCAAAACTAAAACCCACGAAACAAAAACAAAAAGACAAAACCAGCTTCATTCAGTTTGTCAAGTTCTCTAACCCTCTCTTCATTCAGCAAAATGTTCAAAAAGTAAGCTCTTTTCTTTTCTCTCTCTCTTTGTTTGTAGGTACGTGTCTATGTATAATGTATATTTATGTGTATCTATTTTTCTTTATTTTGGGCTAATTATTTCTGGGTTTTTTGTAATTTGGATTAGACTATGATAAAGTTTTGTTTTTTAATTTGTTTCTCTGTTGGATTTGTCATGTATGAATCAAAGGTTGTGTGTTTTGGGGGTATTGGCGGTTGTGGTTCGCAGTTTGCAATTCATTGATGCCTTGACTGTTATTGGTGGTGGTGCTTTCATCATGTTTGAACAATGAACCATGCCATGTTTGGGGAGTGACTTTGAGAAATTGGGTAGCTAGGTTTTATGGATATTGACTTATTTAGTGTGTTACCATATGGTGGTTGTTTCTTTTGGGATTTGGAGGTGCACATTGTTGCTGTTTGTAGAGGGCATTCTGAAGCTTTATGGGCCATGCTTAACTAATTAAGTACCACATTTAGTATGGGGCAATCCATAGGTTGTTGTTTAGGGAGGTTATAGATTCGTGGACTGTGGAGATCACCTTGTTTTAGGGTCTTCCGGGATTCCTTGATGTGTCTGCATATGGGGGTGCTGTCTGTTGATTGAAGTCGATTGAACCAAAAAAAAAAAAGATAAGAGGAAAACCTAAAATAATAATTAGTAGAAATAGTAAAAAATGACATGTCAATTAAGGAAGTGACTGGAGTTTGAGTGTGGTTAGGATAGAATGACAAAAAAGAATACATGCGGGCAACCCTAATTGGTCTATTAAGGATCCATGGTCGACCAAAATGTTTTGAGACTTAGGTTTGGTGGCGGTGTTGGAAATTTCAAGATTGGATTTTGTTATGCACTTCTGGTGCTATTAATTTTTTTTTTAGAGGAATTGGATGATATTGATTGAAGTCCATGGATTTACTTACTGTTTACTGCTTTTTTGACCAAAAAGTAGTGTACCATTTGTTTCATTGGTTTGATTTTGTAGTAGGCTTTTCTTTAATCTCTTGGCACAACTCTACAAAAACAGTCTTTGGTGTGTTTTAATTCCTACTATGCATTGCGTATTTATTATCCGTTAATGCGATTCCATTTATTAATAAAGGCAACAATTTCATCATGAGCCATGCATGTTTTGTTTCATCTAGATTTTCCTCCGAAGAAGTCTCCGCACAAAATCAAGTCAAGGCATCTGTGCAACGTAAAATTCGACAAAGTATTGCAGAGGAGGTGATGGTTACTTGTGATTTTTTTTCATTCCTTGTTCTTAACAAAAAGTTTCAAAAATTATTTATGTATGTGCATGACTTATTGTCACCTCCATTGCAGTACCCAGGACTTGAACCGGTGTTGGATGAGTTGCTTCCAAAGAAGTCCGCTCTCGTTGTTGCTAAATGGTTTGTAATCCTGTTGGTCCTGTTTCTGTAATTTATTTGTAGTTCTCATTCCAGATATGTCCCCTCAAATTTTTTTAATGATAACTGTGTTACCAAAGCCAGGAGTCTTGTAGCTTAACTGGCACCTCTTGGTGTCTCCAATGGAAACGTCTATGCTAAATGGTTTGTAATCCTGTTGGTCCTGTTTCTGTAATTTATCTGCAGTTCTCATTCCAGATATGTCCCCTCAAATTTTTTTAATGATAACTGTGTTACCAAAGCCAAGAGTCTTGTAGCTTAACTGGCACCTCTTGGTGTCCCCAATGGAAACGTCTAGGGTTCAAATTCCCCCTCCCTCAACCATTGAATTATTAAAAAAAAAAAATTCTGTGTAATCAAATATATTAAGACATAAATCTGAATAACTGTTTTTTTCCCCTTGCCTTATAGTCAAAACCATCTAAATCTGGTATTGGTGAATGATGTGCCACTATTTTTTAACATTCGTGATGGACCATACATGCCTACCCTACGACTCCTTCATCAATGTAAGTATTTTCTTTTTTAATTGACAGTAGTATCTTATCTACATTATCACTTCTAATGCAACAGTTATAATTTTGTGACTTACAAATTACTTATTATGTTTTTTGTGATATTGTCTTAATCTGATATGAATGGCTTGAAATGAATTCAAAGTGAATTTTGGGTGTGGAAATTGTATTTGATTTATGAAACATTAAAAATTGTATCAAAGGCTGCATGGTTCTTAAATAATAATAATAATAATAACAATCCATTGATTTCACCAATGAGCTCTTGCTCAAATAGCACCTTCTAGGGTGTAGTCATGGGTTCAAGACCCACTAAATGAATACATGTCATACTAATCAAAAAGAAAAAAGGAATAAGAAAAAAGAATCAATAGATTTCTCAATTATATGCCTCAGAAGCAATGAAAAAGAACTGTGTGAAAATGACAATGGGTCTTGGGTAATGAACAACTATTTAGATTTTACTTCCCTTGTTAGGTATGTTGTTCCAAGTGACATATGAATGAGGCTTTGAATGTGTGGGTGAGTCCTATTGTCAATCATACACCTCATTGTATATCATCAGATTACTTTCACTTTAACTTCTTTATTTAGTTATCTTCTGATTCAGAGTCTGATTTCTGGCAGATGAAAGGTTATATGTTTGGGGGATGTTGCAAATCTGTATACCACTGATTTGAATTTTTTTAGTAATTTTAGACTTGTTATTTAAAACTTTCTTCAATATTCTTGACTCGTCTAATCATCCAAGTAGCACCCACCCCAGGCCTCATGGTCTATCAGCACTCGCTGGCTCCCTATATGATGTTAGTGTCCAAGTAGTAACCCCATAAAATGTTGGGTTGTTACTGTATCCTAAGGGCAAGGCTTACACACAGCTCAGAAAGGGGGGAAAATTATAATAAAAGATAAGAAAAAGAAATGGTATTGACATTGCAAAACCATTAAGGTTCTGATGCTTACTAAAGTGCTCTGACTCACATACAGGAGAGGGATTTAGTTCTATAAGTTGCACATTGTAGAGGAAAAGGACCATGTATTCTGTAATTTTGATCCTGCTTTCTTCCCCTTTCTCTTGCATACACCTGTCTTCATACCCAAATTAGAGAGCTCTCTGACCAAACCTTTCTTTTCCACTCCCAGTTAGACAGGAAATATCTATGAAACTTCAATTGAGGTGCTAGGTTCTCACTGAATTCAGTGAATTTTTTTGTAGTTTTATGGATCATCTAATCATATGACTTGATGTTCTCATCTTGCAATAGAAGCTTATCCCCTAAAGTCAAAGCCCGTAATGTGGTTTTGTATTATTGGTTTTACAGATCCAAATATAATGAAAAAATTTCAAGTTGACCGAGGTGCAATAAAATTTGTTCTTGCTGGTGCCAACATAATGTGTCCTGGTCTTACATCTCCTGGTGGTGCTTTGGATGAAGAGGTGGAGGCAGAAACTCCTGTGGTATGAATTCTACATTTTGTCTGTGGCTACTGTCATATAATGTTGCACTTGGATTGTTATGATCCATTATAATTATATCATATGAAAGTGTTAAAGTTTAGTTTGTTATATATGTTTCTGATCTGTAGAACTGAATACTCTCAGGCCATTATGGCTGAAGGAAAGCAACATGCCCTTGCAATTGGATTTACAAAAATGTCAGCAAAAGACATGTAAGTTTCTGTTGTATTTTCAATTAATTAAGAGTTCGAAAGTGGAAATGGAAAGTAGATAACTATAGGCTCTCTTTCCCCCTCCTTTTCCCAGAAGGGTAGGGGAGCAATTTGTGACTATGACAATTGTGTGAAGCACATGCCTACAACATTTTGCTGTCAATTTTATTGAGCAAAAACTAGGGATACACTATTTACCTATTAGCAGCATACTTTATGTTCCCTATTTTTCTTATTATCATGCTAAACACACACCCATGCAGACATGGTTATTTATTTACTTATCAAATGTACACTGTTGCTGGGAAGTGTCAAAGTCTAGGGAGACAAAACTTTTAACAAATTTTTTCACCACTGTTGATGTGGCCTGTTGTGATTGGTAAATCATAAAATTGTTATCTAGGGAGGCAATGTGATAATGATGTTGCTCCAATCACAACTTACTACCTAAATAAGTTAAAAAATTTGTGTACCTAGCATTGTTCGGGAAGTATAGAGGTAATTCCTTTGCTGATTGGCATATTTAATAAGTTGAACTATTTGCATAATCTACAGAAAATCAATCAACAAGGGAATTGGAGTGGACAACATGCATTATCTTAATGATGGTCTTTGGAAGGTATGTAATGGTTAAATCCTTACCTCTCCTTTTTTTCTACACTACTTGTGAGTGTTATCACATCAGTAATGATTCTCATCATAAACAATTTGATTGTTGCCTATTATGTCGCTTTGTATGGTATTTTGAGTTTCAATAACCTTGAGTTTTGTCTTCGCAGATGGAGCGACTTAATTGAGGATGTGCAAGAACCACTGCAGTACCCTCATTTCAGGATAAAGAAGTAACATATGTTATTTCTTCATCTATGAAACATGGTGTACCGTATTCTTGACATTACTGTGCGGATAGAGGGATTATATGTATACCATGCCCCTTGTTACTTTTTTGGTTGATGTATACAGTAAAAAATTCATTTCTTTCAGTATAGATTGATCCTTTGATCAGTTTATCATGCATATTTCATGTAACTTTGGTGAATTTTGTTTTGTTAGTCGGCAGAAATGTTAGAGCTGAATTCGTCGATGCTTGCCTAATTCAATCCTAAATTTTGTGCTTGAACGACATCAAGTTTGAATGATTCAATTTGAATTTTATATCACATTAATTACGTTAGTGTGAAGCACTTGCCTACAGCAGATTTATTAGTTATGGACTAACTTAACAAGATGAAGGGATTTATTTGGCTTTCCCAATTAGTTCTGGTTATCTTTACTTGCTGCCAGTATTGGTAGCGCTGACAAGAACGTGTTCTGCACCATACTTCATACCTACTTTAGTTTATATCTAACCACAAAGTCAACTAGAGGGAACTCGTTAGTTTTATATTCCTTTAAAATCCTTTTTCAATCCTTTCCATTCCATTTCTCTTCTCCTTTCCAAAAATGCTGCTAGTTTATCCTCCTCTACTACTGGATGTGAAGTTAAGGAAGCCTAAGGGAGAAAGAAGAGTGTGCCCTGCCTGATATGTAAGCAAATGCTTGACAAGCTCTATCTGGCCAAGTTAATATATGCAAAAAGCAACTCCACCTTTTGTAAGCCTTGTTTAAGAGTTATCTGGCCAAGGGCAAGTGTGTGTAATGGGGCACCACCCCCTTGTCCAAAAAAAGGGCTGCTAGTTCAAAGTCCTATAATTATTCTTGGATAAAAATGGGTGAGAGGAAACATATCTACCCCCGCCCCTACCCTCGGGGGGGTCTTGAACATGAGACCAACACCTACTCCCCGGGAGGTGCCATTAGACCATTAAGTTCATTGACAAAAAATGTATATTCTTTGCCTTTCAATAATTGGACATACACCCATAATATACATTAAAAATTGGAGAGTATCAATCGATAGAACATTTTTTTAAGTAGCATCAAGACTCACTCCTGTTAATAAATAAAATAGAGCCCAATAAATTACTCACTAAATCTGTAATGGTGTTTTTTTTTTTTTTTTTTAAAACTAAGATGAAAATCACATAAATAAAAAAAGTAATCTTATGGAAGCTTTCTCTAAGATGTAATAGAACTACTTTAACATCCTATCATCGAAGCAGCTTAGTATGCATCCTTGGGATAACTTATTGAAGCAACAATTAATAATAGAAATAAGGCTAAAATGCAAAATTTACCTTCCGTGTTTCATCATAATTCATTTTAGTCATCTAATTGTATTTTTTTTTTCTTTTTTCATTTCAGTCCTCTAAGTTTCACATTTATTAATTAAAGCTTTTTTACTGACTTTTGCTATATGTTATGGTTAATTGTCCAGTTTTTTTTTTTTTTTCTTCAAATGCCACATGCCCAATCCTATTATATATTATTTATCCACTTACCAAGAAATATCCAAATATCGCCCATAAATTATTTGGAGTCTCCATAAATATTTCTCATCCCATTAATAAATTGGCTCTCAAATATTTCCTATCTCATTATCTAATTTGGGCTGCAATATAAACCATCACAAAAAGCCAAAAACTCATATCCTATCAAATTTCATCATCATTATTTAGCCATGTCCAAAACTGGCCTTATAAGCCCAATGTACACATCTCATTCTTTTTAAAGTCCATGATTCAAGTCCATAACAAAACTATTTTATCAATAAAATTCAAATCTCATAATCAAAACCCGTGGTTCAAACCTATGACAAAACAATTTTATCAATGGAATTCAAATCTCATAATCAAAACCCGTGGTTCAAACTTATGACAAAACAATTTTATCAATGGAATTCAAATCTCATACTCAAAGCTCATGACAAATTATTTATTAAAGCTCATTGCTACATGGTACCATCAAAAACCAATTCTTATTGGCAACATCAAAACTCATTATTAGATGGCACCATCAAAAGCTCATTGCTACATGACACCATTAAAAGCTCAAACTAATTACCTGGCACTATCAAAGCCCCATTGATGAACAATTCTTGACAAGTAAAGTTATTTTAAACCCATAGCTATAATTTATTCTACATCATATTACAAGCCCATGGAATCTATCTCAAAAATCCATGGCAATTATCTATTTTCAAAACTCATGGTAATCATTTTATAAAAAGTCATGAAAAGTCGTGATTATTTATATTAAACCAATGACACTTATTTACTTCATACCTTGTTGAAAATCCATGAAATTGGTTATAAAAAACCTTATGGTTACTATTTATCTTATACCTCAATACTCATATCTCTAACAATTGTATTTATTTTCAAAACCTATGGTGATTATTCATCCTACAAGCCCATTATGATTATCTATATAAAAACCCATGGGAATATCACATTATTTCATCATAGTGGTTGTTTACCGTTTCTTATTTGAAACCCATGGATATTGCCCCTATTAAAAGTTTAAACCCATGGTAAATATTATTCACAAAAATCCATGGAAGTCATTATTTAAAAGCCCTATAGAAAACATTATTTACAAAATAATCTATAGCAAATGTTATTTAAGCTTATTAAATATTATGAGAAACTATGCAAAATTATTTAAAGCCCATGGAAATTAATATCCAAAACCTATTTATTGAAGCCCAAAAACATATTCAATTTTTACTAACAACTAAAGCACATGTCGAATAAAAACTCATGGCAATATATAGTAAATTTGTCTATTTTGTAGGGCTCAAAAGGTGAAAGCAAAGGGGTAGGCCCAAGTGAAGAAAACCACAAAGTCAGAATCCCACAGAATGCTCAGTTCTCATGGCCACGCCCAACCCAAAATCTCGGCCAAAACAACCTAAAGTAAGCAACCAACCTAGTTGGACAACCCCTTCTTCAATTCAAACCTGACCAAGCTCCAACAAAACAAACCCTCAAGAAGCAACCAAGCCCCAAGCTAAGTTGAGAAGCTAGCCATTTGTTCCATCAACCCATCAGCCACTGTCATTTTTTATGTGAATAGTACCTAGTGGGCTGGCACCTAAAAGCTAATGGCAGTAAATGTACATCTTCCTCCCCAAGTTTCGGTTACAGCTAAAGGAATCCATAACAAAATCATCAAAGCTTCAACAAACCAGCTTGTAAAGTGCTAAAAATGCCTAAAAACTAATTCATGAACCAAGCCCTTGAATTCCAAAAGGGGAAATTTAAGGTTCATTTGGTTTGGTGGATTTTAGGGAAGATGGTAAAAAAAAAAAAAAAAAAAATGAGAGAAAATGGAGAGGGAAAGAAATTTATTGGGGTGTTTGGTTAGGTGGGTTTGTAGAAAGAAAACTAGTAGGGTCTAGATATTTTCTCCCAGGACCCACTAAAATATTTTCTCTTCAAATTAGGGAGGAAACTAAAGATAAAACATGGATGATAGTCAAAGACCAAATTTGCCTCATCACTATGCCAGTGCGTTGAGTTAAGTTTTCCTTGATTTTTTTTTTTTTTTTTTTAAACATCTATGAGTTATGTTTACGTTTCTTTTCTTTTCTTTTTTCCAATGTTTCAGCTGCCTTTGGTTTTTGTTTTTTTCTTTTTTAATCAACGATGTTCTTAGTATCTTTCACCTTTCTTTTAGAAGGCACCTCTAATTGTTTATATATATATATAAAGTAATATTATAATATTAATGATGTGTTAATTTTTATAAGATGTTATTATTCTAATTTTAATTGATAATAATTTTTTTTTAATGATTGTAAGGAAATTATTTCTTATATTATGCAATAGGGGCATGTGAATAATTTTAGATAAACTACACTTTCTATCCCCTCACTTTCTTTCTCAACCAAATAAATGAGTTTTCCATCCCTCCAACAAAACACAAATAAGGAAAACTAAAATCTTTTCTATATTCTCCCAATTTTCTATCCTCTCATTTTTCCATCTCTCCAACCAAATGTACCTTTAAGGAAATGTGGTTTGGAGGGCATAAAGAGATTTTCAACAGAGCTCCCTAAGGTAGGCTCAAACCTTGACACCTAACTTGGGATGACAAACCCTACTCTTTGAAGCTCAAATCTTAGTTGTAGTAGCCAATGATCTAGACCTAACACTTGCCTTAATCTCAATGGTTGTAATCGAACCCCAAATCCTAGAATTTAATGTTAAGATTAGCCAAATCTCAACTCCAGCTGACATTACCCAAAAGAGCAAAGCATCCCAAAAGGAATTCACACCATTTAGGCCAAATCCTAGGTTGAATACTCTAACGCTCTTCTTGCTTATCAGACCTAATGTTTTTGGCCTTGCTAATTGCTCCCTAAGCTTCACTAGAAAAAGAAACCACCATCAACTCATCCAACACACACCACCACCTCTTAAATTTTCAATCAATCTTGCTATTTTCAACCTTTAGTTTAGAAAAAAAAAATCATTTTTAGTTCATAGATCAACTCCCTTGGTCCATAAATAGCTTCTTTTAGTCAATAAATGCCCATATTCATTTACCCACAAACATTCATTATATTTTCTAACAAATCCCAACACCATTAATGATCCCTAGTTAGTCATAAGTAGCATTCTCTCCACCATGGCCAAAAATAGCCAAGTTTTTGTACCATTTTCTTCCCATACCATTCTCTCTCTCTCTCTCTCTCTCTCTCTCTCTCTCTCTCTCTCTCTCTCTCTCTCTCTCTCTCTCCATTCCATGCTAAAATTTCCCTTTCTTGGCAAGTACGCAACCTCTAATTGTTGTTTATTGTTTTACTATTGAAAGATATAATGTATTTCTCAATTTACTTAATAACTGACCACTAGAGACCTATCATATTTTATTTCACTGCTACAAGTCTTATATTGTCTTATTTCACTATTGGACCACATTCCCTTTGTGTACTTATTAAAATGTGCCCACTTTTATATTTTGGGTTTTGTTTTTGTCCTTCCTCAAATGCAGCCTATATCTCAAGCAAAGGATGAACCCATGCCATCACATGATACCAAAAGCCTTTGGGCCATGTCTTAAAGCCCAATGTTGAGTCTCAGTTTGGCCTCTCTAAATAGTTTATTAAGTGGATAATAATAATGGAGGAAGTACATGATTTTTAAAATTTGAATTCATATTAATTTGTTAGTCATCTAACCATTGGACGTTTCTCTTACATACTATTGGAGTCTTGTACTATTATTTAAACATTTAGAGATAATTACAGATTACCCACCTGTGGTTTAGCTCGAATTTAACTTATTCACCCCTGGTTTCATTTTTGACACTTTACCCAGCTAAGATTACTTCCGTTTAGTCTTTGTTACCTACCTCTGTTAAAAAGAGGGGTAAATAAGTCACTTTCTTTCTTCTCTACCAGCGTCATCAATGCCATCATAGAGCCTTGAAATCAATCAATGGGAAAAGCACAAAGATCGAGATTGTGGTATAAAGGTCGAGACTTGTCTGTCAATGTTACATGTAATTTCCTACCCAAAACAGTAATCCGCTTGAGTGACCAAACATGGTGCCAGCAAGCTAGAGTGGAACTTGAGAGAAGGCAATAAATAGGGAGACATGAAAGTATCACCATTGAATGATCTGTGTGAAAGAGGATATTTTGGAAATGGGTCACATCCAATCCTCTCTATTAAAGGAGATTGAACTAGTGGGGGTTCTTCCACTTGTAAATCTAATCCTTGAAAACCCAAAACTCAAAAAGATGAAAAAAAGAGTCATAGAATCAAAATGAAAGTGAAAGAAGCATATTAGAGTTAGACCCATAATTTGAAATAGAAAGAAAATGGAGAAGAGAACAAAATAAAGAATAAAGAACTCAATTTTCTGTAAAAGAGAGAATAATTTTTACAATACCAAATGTACCTGTTTGACCCACTTGAATGAGGCCTTCAATGAACATCTTTGTGTGCTTTTTGGTTTGAGAAAAAGAGTTTGGAAATGAGCAAAGCTTGATTGAAAGGATAGGAAAGGATCTAAGAGTAGAAGTTGAAGAAGTAAAGAAGAAGAAAGAGTGTGGGTATGATGCTTTGGGGATTTTCGTGATTCTAGGAAAGAATTTAAGGGTTCGTGGAAGCGTGCTTTTAGAAAGAAGAAGAAAGAGGAAGAAGAACTGCCATTTCTGAAATGGGTTTTTGGTTTCTTCAACTGGGTTTGTCTCAAAATCTGCCATTTTAGAGTGACAAATTCCCATACTCATGGTGGAACTTATTTTTGTGTTGTGATCTCTCTCTCTCTCTCTCTCTCTCTCTCTCTCTCTCTCTCAGATCTTGTGTTGTGTTATGCGTTTGTTGTAATATGTGGACTATCTCACTCCTCATATCATATCAAGTTTGGATATACTTCTTTTAGTTCAGATGTTCTTGACTTTATCATAATTATTGATATGCTAAGATGTTCATATTGTATGTACTCATGATTTTCAAGCAAATTAGTAGATCTACCTCATGTGGATGGGAGTGTCTTTTGGGAGAGAGAGGAGTGTTTGATTTATTTTGGGTTTTGATTTTGATAAAAAATGTGTTAGAGTAACATCTGAAAGGGAGGTGGGTTATGGAGTAGTAACAAAGTGAAGCACAAGTGGGTAAAGTGTCAAAAATAAAACCACTGGTGGGTAGTTAAATTCGAACTAAATTGCAGGTGGGTAATCTGTAATTATCCCAAACATTTATTGTGGTGGGTCATCTATTATGCTAACTTTTTTTTGAGAAGAAGTAGAGGGAATTTTATTCAAAACTAAACTCAGAAGTCTTTCCGGAATACATCATCCAGATCACTAGGTAGCTCTTTTACCCATACATCTGTGTCTACAGATAAAACTGCTATATGTGCTAGAGAGTGTGCTAATAAAATACCCTCTCAAATCTTTATTATAATCTTTATTGGATGTAATCAAGACATTGAGCAAAAATGGGTTTTTCACTTTACTGATAGCTTTCGGGCCATATCATAAGCCCAAAATGGAGTCTCAATTTGGCTTTCCAAATATTATGTTCGCAATGAAAAAATGTCACTCAATGCCTTAATTGAATAAAGTTGAAACTTAAAAAATTGAAATGAACGAAAACAAAGTTAAAGGACTGAAATGAACTTTAAAAAAACTTAGAGAGTAGGTTTTTCATTTTAGCCTAAAAATAAATAATAATGTGTTATTACATTAAATTGATTCTGGTAATGCCATTAAAAATATCCTGGAAATGTTATCAAGGATATATTAATTATTGAAGAATTACAATCTATGGTATTTATAATTTGTTATAGGGACCAAGTTACCAATGTCAAGATTTGAGGAAGTTATGGATTTTGAGCATAACAAATATATATGAAGTAGTGGAAAACACAACAACAAAAATATAATCCCAATTGAAAAAGATAGAAAGATGGGTATTCAATTTAATCAAACAAAAGCGTTGGAGAAAACAAATTAATACATTCGTACTCCTTATAAATAAAATGACGACACTGGCCATAATTATGTCCCTTGCTGATTTGAATATATTCATCTCTCTCTCTCTCTCTCTGTAGCCACATTTAAATCATATATTCATTTCATCTAGTTGATAATTGACACCATACGTCTTCAGTTTTTTTGGTTTGTCAAAGATTTGTAGTCCAAGTTCTTTTTGAAAAAAAAAAAAAACTATTATCTTGGAAGTATAAAAGATAATATTAAAAAAAAAAAAAAAGTCTGAAAATCCAACCCAAAGGTTTGTCAAAGATTTGTAGTCCAAGTTCTTTTTGAAAAAAAAAAAAAACTATTATCTTGGAAGTATAAAAGATAATATTAAAAAAAAAAAAAAAGTCTGAAAATCCAACCCAATGTTTTACACCCATAAAAATTTAAAAAGTTGGGCAGAAAATCAGCACTCAATATTCTTCTTCAACAACATCAAATGGGCTCCTTCTCAAAAAGAAATAAAAATAAAGAAAATAAGCAAGTGTACCATTTTAATCATAGTTGTTTTAGAATGTGGAGAAAGGAACTTTCCAGAGAGGGGTTTCTTGGATTTGATTAGCAAATCAAAGATATTAACAAAACAACAAATATCTGAAACACTATCAGGTTAAAATTCAACTACCTAAAATTTTAAGAAACTTAAAAACAATTTTATTATTCGATATTCATTATTTTAGTCATATATAATGAATTTATAACACTGGTTTTTATATAATCTCTCTCTTGCATTATATAATTAATTAATTTTTTTTTTTTTGAGTAACAACAAAAAGCCATTAATTAATATTACAAAGTAGTCCTATCAAAACATTATTGAGGTGACTAAGACAATCCCATTCCCGTGTAGTATATTGGGCTAAGTGGCCCAAAAGCCAACATGAACAGCCTTTTTTTTTTCCATAGACACCTAGAGCCCAAGAAACGAAGCCCACGAAAACCAGTACACCCTAATGCCACGCCACATAAAAAGGCAGAAACCCTCACAAAGACAAAACCCTAGCTAGTTAGTTCCTCACAGCAGTCGGCGTATCCACCTGAACGACACAGAGAGAGCTCTTCTAGCAAACCCTTTAGCTCCAATGGTATCTCTCTATCTTTGTCTGTATGTCCGTTTATTATGTTTGTGATTGTAAATCTGAATCAGCCTTAATGTTTTGTGTGTTTCATTAGGGGATTGATTTAGTCGCAGGAGGCAAGGTCAAGAAGAGCAAGCGTACGGCCCCAAAGTCCAACGATATATACCTTAAACTCCTCGTCAAGGTTTCTCCCAAAAAACCCACTTTCTATTTTTGTATATTTACGCATGTTTGTATCTATGTATGTGTGATTTTATATTTATGATTTGGTTTTTAATATTTGGGTAACATTGGAAAAGACCCATTTTTTAGCTTCTTCTTTTATCGGTGGGTAGGATTTGGACTTGACAATCTTTCTCTGTTGCTGTTGAAATGTAAAAAATTCGGTGGAAATATTGTATTTTGAGTGCTTGTGTAATGTGTTTGTGATCTGGTTTTGGGGTCTTGGGGAAATATTGAAGATGACCCACTTTTGTTTATGGGCAGGATTTGGATTTAGACGTAGAAAATTTTGAAACTTAGCCACTTTATAAGTTTGTGAACTCCAAAAGAAAATGATAAAAAGAGTGAAAGATATTGATTGAGGAAACGTTGTTAATTTAGTGTTTATGCGTTTTTAATGTTTCTGACATATGCCTGATGTTCAAGATGTGGTTTTGGTGTCTTACAGTCTGAGGAAAACCTTGGAGACTCACTTTTGTTTTTGTGTTTACTATAAAAACCCAACCATAGTTTAATACCTGATGTGTTTTTAGTGTCCTTGAAAGGTAAGAAGTGAAATTAGAGACCAAAAAAAAAAAAAAGATTTGTGTATCCTAGTTTGAGCCCAGGACACACACCACTGGTGTGGGGGTGTTCTTTGCTTAACATATTTTACTCATAATGTAATTTTAAAAATATTATATAAACTTACATAATAAATCTCTGCTGACCCTATAAGCCCTATCACATTTTCCAAAAAAAAAAAAAAATGCTATTCTGCTCTTGCTCTGTATATATATTTTTTCCCTTAGTTTGTACCATGCTAAAGCTTATCCCTGTTTGTTTTTTCTTTCATATCAACTAATTTGAGGTAAAAGCACTCTGTTATGTGATTATGTTTTCTTCTTAAAATGGTTATTTATAAGTTTGGTTGTATCTAACCTGACTTGATGCTACTTGATTAGCTTTACCGGTTCCTTGTTCGGAGAACTGGCAGCAATTTCAATGCAGTGATTCTCAAGCGCTTGTTCATGAGCAAAGTAAACAAGCCTCCACTTTCGTTGTCTAAGTTGATCCGATATATGGAAGGAAAGGTTTGTATTTCTTTGTCTACTTAATTCCTGGAAACTAAACTGTAAATCTTATTGGTCTTTTTAATCTTATTGCATTTGTGGTTGGCCTTGTAGGATGGTAAGATTGCTGTGGTTGTGGGGACTGTGACTGATGATATTCGGGTTTATGAAGTTCCTGCTTTGAAGGTTACAGCACTTAGGTTTACTGAGACTGCAAGGGCCAGGATTGAAAAGGCAGGCGGTGAGTGCTTGACGTTTGATCAGCTGGCGCTAAGGGCTCCATTGGGACAGAACACGGTATTGACTTTGATGCCACTATGAATGTTTCATGTTTTTGTATAGTTCTCTCTGTTAGTAATTGTTCTATATTGGTGATTGTCGTAATTGCTGACTATTGAATTACTTGAGAGGTCCAAAATTTAAATTAGTAAACATTATCTTGGATGCAGATTCTTCTTAGAGGTCCAAAGAAGGGTCGTGAAGCAGTGAAACATTTTGGTCCCGCTCCTGGTGTGCCACACAGCCACACCAAGCCCTATGTGCGAGCAAAGGGAAGGAAGTTTGAGAGGGCTAGAGGAAAGAGGAACAGCAGGGGATTTAGAGTTTAAGTTGATTTTAGTAATTGTTGAGCAAGAAGTGTCATTTCTGACTTTGTCAATCCGAAGTTTTGCTAGACTATTAGGTACTTATGGAGGTTATTTGTCATTCTTATTTTGATATGCACTCTTGGCAATGATCATTTAATGTTTGTTACTTAAGAGACCTGTTTTTACTTTTATTACAAACCGGTTTGTTTAAAAGTGTATCTGGGTTCATCTATGATATTCAAGTTTTGTTAAACGGATCTAGTGAATGATGATTGTTTATAGCTCCAGTCCTCAGGAGCAGAAGTCTCAGACTCTTGCACCGATGATATTCTAGATGCTGCTTATCATGCCCGCTGCGTATATAGGTGTAAATAGCAGGCCTCAAATTTGGTTTACAAACTTGTTGGATCAAATGGCTTTGAAATGTTGGCTAATGTTTCTTGCTAGGTTTACCAGAGGATAGAATGATCAGGAAGCTTTACAATCTAATGCCTCCGGAAATGGCTTGCCCCTACATTCTAGTTCTCACTTCTCACAACCGTGGCATGCATTCCTTGTTGATCCCTAAGGGGCGTAAACAAATCAACTTTTTTTTGGTAGAGGAACCCTAATTGAAGTGTGGAGTAGCTTGAGTTTGACCTTGACTAATTTTTTCTTCTTATGGGAAGGGATTAATGATAAATCTTAAAAATGGTGGGACGTAGCCAATTTAGGTGAAGGTGTCAAGCTGATGTCTGTGAAGTGTGTGCTAAACGACTAAACTCGTGTTTGTGAAGTGTGCTAAACGACTAGACCTGTTGCCTGTGTTGCCCCCATAGAGCATTCATATCAAGCATTCACATTAGAAAAAATTGTCAAATTTACACATTTTTCTTCAAAAACACCCCACTACATATACAAAGTTACTGTAGCATTGTATTATAATATTTTCACCATCTCTCTCATATAAACCCAGCCATCACCACCGCCATCACAAGTCACAAACTAGATCATTCTATCAATACCTGATTGACCCACCAATTGGAATCCCAAACAAATCCAATGGCTTAAACCCATCAACCCAAACCCAAAATAAAATCCATTACAGTACAAATGAAGAAGCAGCAGTGGCGGCAGCAAAGAACCCAAATCAAACACAATGGAGATCCAAAATCAAAAACACCCACCACCATAATCCCAGCACTACAAGTGGAGAGAGAGAGAGAGAGGGAGAGAGAGTTTTGATGAGGGTAGGAGAAGAAGATGCAGCGAAGAGAGGTGCACTTTTTGAGAGAGAGAGAGAGAGAGAGTATTTTGATTAGGGTAGGACTTAGGAGATATAATTAAAAAAAAAAATGTTTTACGAAAATAGAATGTATAATAGATAATCGGATGCGAGTATTTTTGTAAAGTAGTTGTGTAAAATAGAAAAAAAAAAGATTAAGTTCTTATACTAAAATAGACAAAATTTTAAACAAATTAATGTGGATGCTCTTATGTTGGTAGATAGTTGAAAGTAGCTAAAGGTAAAAATAACATAATTGTGAGTTCGTATTCCATCTTAGCTAAATATTACGCTCACATACTAACACTCAATAATGGTGGGTAATATTATGTCAAAAAAAAGAAAAAAAAGAAAAAGGAAAAACAATGGTGGGTAATAAATTATGAGGAAAGCTAACAAGTGGATAACTAAGGGCCCGTTTGGTGGAGCATTTTAAACACATGTTTTTAGTTTTTAAACATTACAGGTGTGGGGTCTATGGGCCTGGTAGCCTCAGCCCACCGCTTAGTAGGCCCAAGGCCCATGCCGAGGAGGACTGTTAATCCGAGGCTAATATGGAGAAAGCCTCTTTTTGGTTACAGGCCAAGAGCCTCTTTGTCCTCGGCATGCCGAGAATGAATCTTAGAGGGGACAAGGCCGAGGCAAACTGTCACCTCCGCACTTAATGTATTCACCTAACCCCCCTGGCCGCATTAATGGTGATATAACCCTTTGGCAGGGCAACGTTGATCAGAGTGAACCACTTGAATACTGATAGGACTTCTGATGGGATGGGCAGCCAGAAGAGAGGCGAATAGATGATCAACAGATGGAAGAAGGAGATAGGAAGATGAAGACTATATAAGAAAAGAAAGTAAAGCAGAGAAAAGGGGGGGGGGGAAGATTAGAAGAAAAAGGGCTCCTCGGCCATGGGCCGAGGAGCATTCCCCAGTTTGTAACAGTTATTTCCTTATATAAATGAAAATAGGTTCTTGCTAGGGGGACGACGGTCAGTGCTTAATCCTTCTTCCCATTCTCTACAAATTTATTGTTTGGGCTTGTTAAACTGTAAACCTTTTTATTTCTTAGGTCCAGTAAAAATGAGTCCCTACAATTGGCGCCGTCTGTGGGAAGGATTAAGGTGCTGGCCGGCGCATCAAGCGATTGTTCTAAG
This sequence comes from Quercus suber, assembly GCF_002906115.3. Classification (NCBI taxonomy): domain Eukaryota; kingdom Viridiplantae; phylum Streptophyta; class Magnoliopsida; order Fagales; family Fagaceae; genus Quercus; species Quercus suber. Next base: position 938,709 of record NW_027069580.1, read on the forward strand.
TGGTCGTTTTACAATAGGCAAAAAAAAAAAAAAAAATTTGACAGTGAAAAGAGAAATTATGATATTATTATTATTTGACAAATAGAAACAGTACAAATTACAATCAGAGGCTCAGACAGGTATGTTTCACACAAATTTACAAGCTAATCCCACCAGCTATTTCTACAATCAGAGGCCCAGGTGAAGCCGCCCTAAAAAAGCTAGCCGGTGGGAAGTGTCAAGCCGTCCCTTTATCGGCATAAAGAGAATGGGAGAGCTTGACACAAAAGGCAGAGAAGGGGGAGGGCCATCATGTTTCCAGGCCACCAACAACTCCCTTCTCGGCGGGGCGGAGCTGGAACAAAGAGAGAAGAAGAGGAAGGGGCTCCGGGATACCTTCCCCTATGATGCTCCCCTGATTCTCTCTGATCCTCACGAGTATTGGCCGTTGGAGACGGCAACACTCTGGCACCGCCCATGAGGTGAATTTGCCCGTCTTTATCGTCGGGGGTGCGCTCCGAGGAGAGACGTTAGGTACTCCAACAACATCCCTCTGGGCCACTTTGTGGGGCACCATCGGGGTTATGCCTAGATTCTGCCGTACCGGAAGCCCAGTGGGGGCTGCGGCCATGCCGGCTTTTGCCAAGTCTGGTCACAATTCCGACGGGATTGTTAAAAGAACTTGGGGAGCTGGAGGAATGGGTTTTCTTTTTTGCTGTTTGTGTTAAGAAGTCCATGGATTGTGGAGAAACCATCTCCTCACCTTATATAGGGGATGGAGGTTGGTGAGAATTAATTCATGCAGAGTTCGAAAAGAGAATTATCAGCTGGGCTAATAATGAAGTTACCAATTTCCAAGGAGGCCGTAGACTGTTGGACTTGTGTTAATCCACGAGAACATTAATGAAGGCGCGTTTCGCGCACCGAAGCATCAAGCGCGGAACACGAACAGACAAAGGGTGCGTCATAAATGAAAAAGATAAGGCCTCGAGCTGGAGGCAAGATCAACGCCACGTGTAAAAATCATAATCCGATCCAAGGAGGAATCACCTCCAGTAAAGCAGTTCGAGGACAAATCTCTACTGCAGAAAAATAGAAGTGGTAGACAGAACCAAGGTATTGCATGGTCCTCAGACCCAAACCTATGGTAAAACTATACACACCGTTATACCTGGGTACTAGACAGAACCAAGGTATTGCATGGTCCTCGGACTCAAACCTATGGGGAAACTAGATACTTGCAGAAAAATAGAAGTGGTAGACAGAACCAAGGTATTGCATGGTCCTCGGACCCAAACCTATGGTAAAACTATACACACCGTTATACCTGGGTACTAGACAGAACCAAGGTATTGCATGGTCCTCGGACTCAAACCTATGGGAAACTAGATACTTACAGAAAAATAGAAGTGGTAAACAAAACCAAGGTATTGCATGGTCCTCGGACCCAAGCCTATGGTAAAACTATACACACCATTATACCTGGGTACTAGACAGAACCAAGGTATTGCATGGTCCTCGGACTCAAACCTATGGAGAAACTAGATACTTACAGAAAAATAGAAGTGGTAGACAGAACCAAGGTATTGCATGGTCCTCGGACCCAAACCTATGGTAAAACTATACACACCGTTACACCTGGGTATTAGACAGAACCAAGGTATTGCATGGTCCTCGGACTCAAACCTATGGGGAAACTAGATACTTACAGAACCAAGGTATTGCATGGTCCTCGGACCCAAACCTATGGTAAAACTATTCACACCATTATACCTAAGTACTAGACAGAACCAAGGTATTGCATGGTCCTCGGACTCAAACCTATGGGGAAACTAGATACTTACAGAAAAATAGAAGTGGTAAACGGAACCAAGGTATCGCATGGTCCTCGAACTCGAACCTATGGAGAAAATAAATATTTGGAGAAAAACCAAAGCGTTACCCAGAGTTAAACTATGATACGGTCTTTATATTTATATTTGAAGGATAACAGGCAATTTCATGAGACCAACTCCAAAACAGAATACAAGTACGGAGCAGAATATTATAGTTAGGCAAACAAAAGAAAGTATCTGCAGTTGGAAGCAAAGTACTAAGCATTCAGCTTAAACTGAAAGTGTACAATTTCCTTACAACGCCACTAAGGCAAGAAACAAAATGAAACAAAAGAGAAACTAAACAAAATTATCCTATGTCGTACGCTAGTTCCCTCAACTCAATAGGCAAATTAGTTCGATCAGCAAATTAAGGGCTTTAGCCAAATCCTAGGGGCTGTACTTCAAAGGGTCTGCAGGGAGCCTCGCCACATCTGGTGGTATTTCCTGACCCTCGGCTCTAGCTCCCCCCAACGTCCTTTGGGGTTCAATCTCCTTGGATGGTTGGTCAGTTAGAGGTATATCCTTGACGGTCTTATCGTGACTCTCAGTCGCTGGTAAAGAAGACCCCTCCTCGGGAGCATCAATGGTAGTCTCGCGAATTGCTATAGGGTAATATACCCTGTCTTCCCCCCTAAGGTCGGATGAAGCATCAATCCCTGCTTGGTTAAGAGCTTTATGCCAGGTCTGAGAACAGTAATGCCTGCATACTGCAGGAACCTGCGCCCGAAGAATGGCTTCAGTCTTGGCTACCCCGCTTGCAAAGGCCTCCTCCTCTGCCTGTTCTGCAGAACGCTCAGCGTTTATTTTCGCAAATACTGCCTCATCTCTGGCTCTCGCAGCCTCATCCCGGGCATATTCGGCAATGCCTTTCTCATGGATTGCCTTGGTCAGCTCTTGCTTCAGGTAGACATTGTCTTCCTTGGCCTTTTGTAGCTGACCTTCGATGTCTTGTAAGCGAGTGGTTTGGTCCTCAGCATGCTTCCTGGTTACGGCCAGGTCGGAGGCAGCAGTGTCTCTGGCCCTTCTCATCTCCTCCAAGTCCTCGGTTACCTTTTTCAGGTCAGCCTCAAACTTTTTAAGAGTATTAGCAGCTTTCAAGAACTTGTCACGCTCTTTTGCCAAGGCACTGCTTTGACCATCAACCTCCTCGTCCAACCTAAATAGAGCCTGGATGGCCTGCCAATGAAAACAAGTAATTCCTTAAAGGGAAATGAAGATACTAGGCGACAAAAGTTGAGTAAAATAAATAAGTACCAAAAGACTCACCATGCCCAGATACTTCTTAAGGTCAAGGACGACCTCGGACCCACTCATCCTTTCAAGCTTGGCCATGTCAGAGGGAAGAAGAAGAGACTTCTCCAAGGCATCGGCTACGAGGGCCCCCTCAGTCCCTTGAGACTCCCGTATGGACGCGTCATCCATCAGTGGCTGATCATGAAGCATGGCAGCAGGCAGCCATGCTTGAGCCTCAGACGGCTGGACAATCTTTTTACTCTTCGGTGGGCCACCGAGTTTCAATTGTTTCGGAGGCCTGCGAGATTTATCCTTCTCGGGCGGGGAGTAGGACTTACTCCTATCCATTGGCTCCTTACCCTTGTCAAGCCTTTTCCTTTTCGGATCGGAAGACTTTGTCTGAGGGTCTGATGCTGCAGGGACAGAAGATGACCTAGTTTGCACAGTTAGTACCTGGGGTGGAGGTGCTGGGGGCTTCGGCTGCAACTTTACCGGTGCGCTCTTCTTGGAATCACCTTCAAGCAGGTCGAGAAGGCTGGTTTGGGGCTGCCTTTTTAGACCCATCTCAGCCTGAGTACCAGCTCTTGAGGATCGAAGGTCGGCTTCGGACAAATGAGGATCTCCTAGGTCACCCGGGGGGGGGGGGAAGATTAGAAGAAAAAGGGCTCCTCGGCCATGGGCCGAGGAGCATTCCCCAGTTTGTAACAATTATTTCCTTATATAAATGAAAATAGGTTCTTGCTAGGGGGACGACGATCAGTGCTTAATCCTTCTTCCCATTCTCTACAAATTTATTGTTGGGGCTTGTTAAACTGTAAACCTTTTTATTTCTTAGGTCCAGTAAAAATGAGTCCCTACAACAGGTATTTCTACACACTTTTTTATTTACATGTATTTAAAAAAAAAAAATACAAACAACACTCAAACTTCTTTATCAAACAGGCTCTAAAATTTTTAGAAATTTTATTTATTTATTTTTTTATATAAAAAGAGAAAGGTAACTAAAATTTTTGATAACTTTTTATACTTTACATGAAAGTGGTATTAAAACTGTAGTCAAAATGGATCAAATAGACCAAATTAGGACAAATAGACCAAAGTGATTCAAAATAGATTAAAGTAAACTAATGTTGATATGCCTTAATAGAAATATAACAATAATAAATGTTAAAATAATAATAGATGTTAATGTAAAAAAACACTGAAGCACACCAAGTATGAGAGAGGCTATCATGTTTTGGAAACATAGTGGACTTTTTTCCCCAAGTACAACCTTAAAATACCATGATACTTGAATGAATCACATCCAACATTGACATTAACAAGTCAGACTTTACCACACACTCCCAGTTGAAATGACTCCTTTCACATCCATAACATCATCTTTATTGGGCATTGCAGCGTCGACAACTTCAGTGTTGGGAGTGACATTTGATTAAGTGGAATGGATCAGCATCAGGTTCAATACCTAGGGTATTGCACCTGGGAGTGACATTTGAAAGTTGAAAAAGTAACTTTCAATCTCAGCCTTTGATAAGCTATTGCACCAGGTGCAGTACCTTAGGTATTGCACCAGATGTGAATCCAAGTGGAATTAGTGGTATTGCACCTGGGGGAATACCTTTGCATCGTATTCAAATGCTTGAAACACAAACAAGGAGTCATTAACGTACTGGAAGCAGTATCAATTTGGCCAGAAGTATGATATATTTCGGATATCGATTAATATCGATGTATTGTTTCGAGTTTATCGCTATTTTTTATATTTATAAATAAATATATATGTATGTCTGTATGTTATAATAAATATAAAAATTTACCATAAAACATTTCCTCAATTCAGAACTAATTATTCATGATTTTAGACTTTAGTATTAATAAAAAGAAAAAAAAAACACAATATAAAAAATAGAAAGCTTAAAAGTTACCATTGCATATTAAGAAAACAAATAATACTAATAAGTTAATGCAGTTTTGGTGTTGGTGTGTGAGTGTATTCCTTATCTCATCCCTTTTCCCCTATATTTGTGTGTGTGTGTGTGTTTCTCAAAAAAAAAAAAAAAAAACACTCAATGTTGTTGAGTTATCCCATATCGGTAAGGTGTGATATTGAGAAGGGGTTTATCACCTGCTCCACAGCACTAACTGTCGCATGCAGTTTTGGTGTTGGCATGTGAGTGTATTTCTTATCTCATCCCCTTTCCCCTATATGTGTGTGTGTGTGTTTCTCAAAAAAAAAAAAAAGTTAATGCAAATAAGTTACCATTCTGCCCTAACAAAAATTCAAAAATTACAAAACTTAAAATAAATTAAAAAAAAAAAACTTTTTCTGTACTAGCCAGTACTAGCCAGTATTGCTCGAAATTGGCCAGTATGACAGATATTTAAACCGGTATGAAACATTGATATTTTGATACTGGTATATATACCGGTATGGTACATACTAGCCGGTATAGCCGGTACCGGTACGGTATTGACTACTTTGAACACAACTCCTTCCTAAGCTATTGATCTTTCTCTCCATTTTTGCCTCTTCTTAAATTCGTTCCAAGAAATATTGCAATGTGAGAATGGTGCAGTGTGGCATAAGATGAAGAACTTGAAGTATTTTAGAAGATTAATAAGGCTAATGGCATTCTAATTCATTTATGTTATATAATCTTGTCCTAAATAAGTGTCACATACAAAATGAGTGCAATGCACCTTGTGAGTGCAGAATTTTCATAATTTTTTTTTAGAGTTTTAACCTATGGCGTCTGCTCCTAATGATAGCTCTTTATCATCAGATCAAGACACTAATCAATTTTTGGTGTAAATGGAGATTGAACCCTAGATCTCTTATACAATCATCAAAAACTTTACTAATTGAGTTAACTAGAACCCACAAATTTTTGATTCTATGGGGAGTTTGGCTTCTAATATTATTTTAATTGGATATGTCCTTTTATTTTAAATATATAATAACAAGTGATAATGTGTTTTAACCCCTATTTTTTATTTAATTAGTGGATGATGTGACAATTTCTCATCTATATTTATATATATCTAAAAGTTGAAGCGTAACAATTATTATTACTACGCTCATGTTGAGCCACCTTATCCGCTAAATCATTAGTATTTTTTATATTTATTTTTTAAATTTAATTTTTTTTACAATATTAACTATATAAATATATTGACTTTACAAATTCATTTTAAACGGTTTTAACTTTAGATATTCATTTACTTTAATTTTGATGTTATAACTAAATAATAAATTAATGGAAAATCAAAACAAAAGTGTTGTCTACATATATTCCTCTTTAGGCAGTTTTAAATTTAAATATTATTTTACCCTTTTATCTTCCTTATTTTGACTCTTCTTATTCTCATTATCTTATTATAAATTTGCCACTCGATCTCTTCCATTCTATTCATATTTTTCATATACAAAAAAGGCTCTCTCTCTCTCAAATTTTTTTTTTTTCATTTTTTGTTCGATTTTTATTATTATTTTTCTTGCATTTCTACCTTAGATTGATGAATATTTTTTTTTTTTAGAATTCTACTTTTGATTGCTTATAACTGAAAAATAAAATCAATGAAGAATAAAAAATATTTTTTAAAAATTGTCTATAAAAAATGTACTCACAGGTCTTGCTTAATCATTGATGGTAGAAAAGATACAACTTGATAGTTGCCCATAGGAGGATCTCCAACTAGAGGTTTGTACCCTCATTGTCTTGTTTTGACTAATTCATATGTGTTTCTTAATGCAATATTTTTTTTTTATCATTTTATTTACAACAATAAATACTTTTAATGAATGGTGTTTGTTGTTGATCTAATTTGGAAAAAAATTCATATTACAATATGTTATATTTTGTGTTGTTGTCAGGTTTTAGCTTATTTGGAAAACTACGAGATAGTTTGAACAAGCTGGTGAAGAATAGTTAGTTCAGTTGAAGACAATGGTCTTTATGCAATTTCCTTTCACTATTTAAAAATATTTTGTTTAACAAATTAGTAGTAAATTGTTATGTATTTTTATATGATGTTCTTAGATGCTTGGGTAATTGTTTTAAGTGTTTACAAATATTTCATGTTATTCTTCATCTTCCCTATCTTATTAGTATATTTTTTGAGATTTTTAAGAAAAAAAATTCAATTTTATGTTTAAAATTTTTTATTTATCTATTTATTTTTCACATATTGGATTAGAAGTTAGATTAGATTATGACAACATTAATACTATGAGGACGCTTTTTGGATCCCAAGTCCAAATGATAAAAGGAGTTAGGCCCAAAAAGTCTAATACAATGAATTTGTAGAGAGTGAGTTGGAAAACTAGGTTCTAATGAGTTGTATAATAGTTAGAATGGATCTAGAAGACAACAAAGTAAAAGTATATTGAATTTATCTAAAGAAATTCGTCCTCGGCACAATCCGAGAAGATCAGTTCTTGTATATATTACTTGAAGTTAGTTACAGATACAATTTTGATTGCTACAGTATTTCTCTCTCCATTCTCCGATCCCTTTCTCTTAGGGTATCTCTCCTATTTTATACTATTTCCCCCCTCCATCTCTACCCTCCACGTGCAGATCAAATTACTAGTGTTGGTTCTTGTCCCATCAGCACATTCCTAAAGTCTTTGGGTAGTAGTTGGAAGGCTGAAAACTATTATTCAGATATCACTTCTTTATTAATGCGGCTAGAGAGTTAGCTGCAAAACATTCAATACGGTGGTAGCAACTTTTTCTTAGATATTTCATAACTTTCTTCTATCATGTTCCTTCCTGACTTATCATTATCCATGAAATGGTCTGGAATGTTGCTCTTGATGACAGACCACATCTTTCAACCTCGGCTTTGCTCAACTAAGGCGACATTCCTCCTTGGACCCCTTCCTGGGTGATCATGACCAGACCTTACCTTTTTACCTAGTAACACGGATCCTTATGATAGTGCTTGTTTGTCCTCAGACTAATTAATGTCCTCAGATTAGGCCCTTGACCCAATGCATATGTACATACATACTCCTGGGCCTTTCACCCCTACAAATACAATACTTCTTTTTTCAAAAAAATTTCTCTACTTTTTTCCCCTTTGGAATTGTATTCTTTTTTTTTTTTAAAGGAAAAATGGTTACAATATTTTATTTTTCCCTTTATTTTTTATTTTAAATTGTAGTTTTAATGAGTTTTATTAATTTTTTTTTAGTTACATTTCTTGGCGTTTTTGATTGTATGGTATAAAAATTGGGTTTGAGAAAGTTTATTTAAAACTAAAATAATATTTTCCAAATTTTATATACTTTTTGATGATACAAAAATTATATAACGAAATTTTATTAAAAAATTAACATTTTCACTAACTTACTTTTTGAATTCTTGAGAAAAATTGAATTGTTTTAATTTTGGTACGACAAAAATTATATATATTATATTTGTGATTGTCACTATAATAAATGAAATTATGATTATGAATTACATTACTATTTATTAAATTAGTTCAAATTGAAATATATATATATATTTATGAGACTACTCTAAAAATATTATCACGCGCAACGCGCGGTGTCTGCGACTAGTTAAATCCAACAATAAGTGGGACATGACAAGCAGGAAATCTCTATTTTGCCATTCTTTGATTCTTGCATAGCCTTTTTGGTTATGTTATTTTATTTTTGGCAAAAACAACATTTTCGTCCTTACATTTTTACTCGATTCCACTTTGGTCCTTAATTTTTTTTCCACCACTTTTAGTCCCTATCTTGGAAAACACGTCTTGTTTTTGTCCCTACCGTTATATTAGAGATGAAAAATGCACACGTGGCAAACAGAGTACATTGTTAGCACACTAAAAGCTTATGTGACTACTAAAATAATAATAAAAAAATATTATTTGGCATTTAAAAATACTATGTCACTAAAAAAATTAATTTATTAATTTTAACTAAATAAAAAAATTAAAAACAGAAATAAAAATACAAAATTACATGAATTGAGATTTAAGTGTGTCTTGAACAAGAACAATAAGAACACAATCCCAAATATAAGTACACAAAATTAAAATCCAAAAATGACAAACCCAAAAAATATGAACAAAAAATTAAACTATAGATCCACGTCAAATTAAACATGAAAACAAAATTTAAAAGCCAGAAAATTCGAACGTCAGAGCTAAAACCCAGAATTAGAATTCATGCCAACATTCTTGACAAACCCAAATAAAATTGATAAATTAAACATGAACACATTAAATATTTGAACAAGAACACAAACCCAGCAAATTTAAACCCAAAATATTAAATTCAAACCCAGATTCAAACCTAGATTCAAACCCATATTTCAAACCCCCACACCACCAAAACATCAAACACAAAAATCAAATCCAGATTTTCGGCTCCCAAACACTAAATTCAAACCCAGATTTTCAGCCTCCAAACTCAAATCTCAAAACCTAAATTTTCTTATCTTTTTTGAGAAACCAAACACAAACCTCAGATCCAAGTGGCGCGTCGTACACAAACACAAGCCCTTCTCTCAAACGAGAAGGAGGAGAGGAAAGCACGGAAGAAAGCGTCGGAGACGAAGAAGACGGCCGAACCCTAGCCGACTACAACATCCAGAAGGAGTCCACCGTCCACCTCATGCTTCGCCTCCGCGGTGGTGCCAAGAAGCGCAAGAAGAAGACCCACACCAAGCCCAAGAAGATCAAGCACAAGCACAAGAAGGTGAAGCTCGCGATCCTTTAGTTTCACAAGGTGGACGATTTTGGAAAGGTCCAGTGGCTTCATCAGGAGTGCCCTAACTTTGAGTGCGGCACTGGAATTTTCATGGCGAACCACTTTGACTGTCACTACTGTGGCAAGTATGGTTTGGCCTATGTGTACTAGAAGGCTAGTGGTGATTAAGTTTTATGTTTTGTTTTATTTATTTATTTATAATATATTTTAATTTTGAAATAGCAGATGATATGGATCTAAACTACGAGGTTGTGTTGTTGTTGTTGTTGTTGTTGTTGTTGTTGTTGAAAAAAAAAAAAAAAAAAAAAAAAAAAAAAAAAAAACTGAATTTTCTGGATGATTATTGTACTATTATTCGACTTAAAAGTCTGGTTGGGATTTTGCTTGATTATCTGTTTGGTTGTGTTTTTAATTTCTCTGTTATTTTATTTTCCTATTGATTTTGCTATCTTAAATTGAATTTATAGGATTGTGTTGTTGTAGTGTGATATTGCACACACACAAAAAAAGAAAAAAAAGAAAAAAAGGAAAATGAAAATTTTGATTTAATATGTGTCTTTGATCTAGGTTTGTATTCTTATTGTTCTTGTTCAAGACATATTTAAATCATAATTCATGTGATTTTTTATTTTTATTTCTGTTTTTAATTTTTTTATTTAGTTAAAATTAATAAATTAATTTTTTTAATTTAGATGTTGACGTGAAGACTTGTGGATATTATTTTAATATTTTTCACTTATGCCGTTTGCCACGTGTGTATTTTTCGTCTCTGATGTAATAGTAAGGGCAAGAACAAGACGCGTTTTCCAGGATAAGTTAGGGACCAAAGTGGAATCGCATGAAAATGTAAGGATGAAAATGTGGTTTTCGCCTTTATTTTTTAATTTATGAAAGTCTTTTGGCTTCTTTATTTTTTCAAAAGCTTCTTCCAAATAAAAAATAACTATATAATTCTTTTTACTAGTAGTTTACACACACACACACTCAGTGAGTCTTAAAACAACAATTTAAATTTAAATATTAACCATCCATGAATAACTGGGATTTGGGGAATCCATGTACCAATATGTGCTTCTCAATCATAATGAAATAACTGTAAAGAAATAGATATTCAAGCAGAAATTCATACTTAATAAAGCAGCCTTGTAGATCATATGATCAGGTCTATTCAACTACTAAGCTTAGTGCCACAAGAGGTGACAGATTGAAATCCTAATGAAACCATAGAAACAGTGCACAAATTACTAATAGAATTTATTTGAACTTCTTAATGAAGTCATATATGTGAGAGCCGATTTCCTCAGCTTTTTCTTGGTTGATGAAGTGACCCACCCCTTCCATCACAACAGCTTCCTCCAAAAACGGCACATCTTTCTTGAAACCACCATTGTGTATGTATTCCTTTGTCCCTAGGGTGGTGTACACCATGTCCAAATCCCCCACTATGAACTTCACAGGCACCTTCACTTGCACTCCGGTCCATTTTTCTGTGACCTCCCAGTTTCTGCAATAATCAGAAACAATTATCAAACGTTTGTTTTATGAATATCAAATTACTGGGACATTTAATGTTAAGGAAGGCCAAGATTTAAGTTTTCATGCTTATATTTGATGTGAACCCAAGATTTTGGTTCTTTTGTTGATTAAAAACGAGCTAGGTAAGCGTCTTGGAAGAGGATCAACTCCATTTGAAATGAATCAATCTCATGTTTCATATTAAATATTACAAATCTCAGATATAGTTATTTTAAAAAACATGACTCTATACATAGTTGGATTTAAGAATTAAAACCTTAAACGCAAACTGGGCACCTAGAATTTGTTAAATATCAAGTCTTAAGCATAAGAAATGTTTTGATATTTAGATTTGAAACATTTTCATTAAAGTTTGTAACATACTGGTCAATTGCTCGGTAGTAGTTCAATCCTCCAGTGAAGCCTTTCTGGTCAAATTTTGTGACATAATAAGTAAGCTCATCTTCTGAAAGCCAAGAGGGCAAGGAAATTGAAGCATTAGTACGGATTCCAAATGCATTTCCTTTAGGGAAGCAGGGTGGACCTGGTTTTCGAATTGAGAAAATGGTCTTGAGTACATTTGTTGTACCAAATTCAGCAATCTCAGCTTCAATTTCTCCTGGTGCCTGCAACACATATGGAAATATCAAAGTAAAATTGGATGTCAATATAAGATGTTAGTTACAAAGTTTTGGTTTTCAATTTTCAGAGCCCAAGATAAGCCTCTTATAACTTGGAATGTAACGTGTACTAAAGTCTAAGCCTAAAAATCTTGGGCAAGAATCATAACAAAGCAAATAATGTGACTTAGAGAGCCTTTGCTCAAATCAAACAAGCATGCTTACCTAACTGTTTCAGCTGTTTCATAGAAACTAGGCACCAATGAGGTAAATGGGATTAAACAAATAAGATTTTAGACTAAAACATGATCATTTAAGCATACAAGAAGCCACATCTGGTTATGTTAACTAAACAAGAACCTGAAATCTGCATATATAGTAGTCATCTCCAAAGAAACCTCGCATTCTATCCATTGGCTTCATCTGTGGACTCCTTGGCGTGAATGGAACACTAAGGCACACAAATGCCTTCACTCTTACAGGCTTAAACAAGCACAGGTACCAACCCATGATGGCTCCCCAATCATGTGCCACAAGAAACACTTGCTCCACACCCAGAGAGTCTATGAGAGCAACAAGGTCATTGACAATGTGATCGCAGGTGTAGCTGGTGATGGAAGTTGGTGCTTCAGTGTCACCGAAGCCCCGGAGATCTGGTGCTACAGCATGGTATCCAAGTGAGCTCAAAGCATGAATCTGGTGGCGCCAGGAGTACCAAAGCTCAGGGAAGCCATGGAGGAATAGTACTACCGGGCCTTGTCCTTTTTCTGCTATGTGCATTTTGATGCCATTGACACTCACAATCCTATGATCTATCCCCTCCTCCATGCCTGTCTCTATGTGTAAAAACTCTTTTTTTCTCTTTGCTCTTTCTCATGAGCTTAACTGCTTAAGCTTCTTGGGGTGGTGGAAGTAGCTAGCTAGTGGATTTAAAGAGAGGTTTTATGACCAGTACAGGAGTTAATGCAGAGCACAGAAAAGTTGAGTCCCTAATTAAATAACTTTGCTACTGCTTTTGGGAAGGGCTAGCTTGGCTTTTCAAGGCAAAGGACTGTCGGGGAAGAACACAGTAACATAACATAAATGCTGGAGCACATGTGAGATTGGTTTAACAAGGAACTTCTCCGAGAAAGTATGTCCGTATCAGGATTACATGTAAACATACATGATAGTATTTTTTAAACTTTAAACTCGCGTACATTTCATTCACCAAAAAAAACTTTGAAAGCGTAAGTCTATGCCAATTTTGTGAAGACATTATTAAAACCTTCTATAGCTTATAGCTAATGGGATGGGCCAGAATACAATTATGACTCAATGTGTGTCTTTTCCCATTTCAGTTTTAAAATATGGTGATATTCATAAAATTAGAAATTTCAACTATGGGATTTGTTCCTCTTAATAACTCTGCTATTGACACAAATTTCACACTCTTTAATTTTTATTTTTGCAATTTGTTGTTCCTCTTATCAACTCTGCTATTGTCACAAAATTTCACTCTCTTTAATTTTTATTTTTGCAATTTATTGTTGGCAAGTTGTAATTGGTTGACAATTATTTTTACATAAGCCTACCATTAAAGGCATGTTTAGTATATTGAATGAAGATTATGACAAGAATTGTAATATTTATTATTGAGAATAAAATGTGTTGTAATAGAATAACTAATCTGTTCATAAGTTTGGTTATGAGTTGTAACATTAGAATATAACTTATGATTTATTTTATGAAATATCTTACTCAAAAAATTATATTTCTTTAAAAATAATATATATATATATATATTATTATATATTTTTTTTTAAATTGAGAGAGAAATGAGTTATTTTTTTTTTATGATTTTTTATTTTTATAATTGTTACTTGTATATGACAAGTTTATTTATTTGAATATATATTAATTTTAGTTAAACTATTGCATTTGCTAAAGAATATCTACTACAAATTAGTTAAAGAACAATAGTTATTCCTTATTTTGAAAAATAACTATTTATAAAAAATGACTATTTTATGCAGTATAAAAATAACTAATTAAAGAATAGCTAAATCATATGAATAGTTATTACATTACAATGTCTATTACAATCTACTAAATATTTACCACCATTCACAATTTATCACTTTAGAAAATTATGGAAAAAAAAAAAGTTGTTATTAAACCTATTCTTAATTTATATGTGCAATTCTGGTTATCTTATTCCTATTTCTAAGGGGTAGAACCCATCAATTTTCCCCCCACCTATATTTCTATTTAGGAAGGAAAGTAAAATCAAGCCCCTTCGTTCTTTTTTTTTTTTTTTGAACCAAAGCCCCTTCGTTCTTAATAATGGTCATGACTATGGAATCAATAACTTATAGATTAATATTGGATCCAAACAAGTACCGAATCTTCTATTAGATAATTAAATGAAATAGAGAAGAACATTCTTATACAACAAGACTTAATCCCGATCAAATAATAATTACTTATGTCAACTAAAAATAAAGGGAAGATGGAAAAGTTTTGCTAGAAACTTGGGAGTGGATGGTTCTAAGTACAAACTCCTTATAATAACCACTGAAGGTCAAAAGGACCGGTTGAACAGTGTGGTTGTGTGGTCATATGTAATTCAATCCCGCACTAAAATATTTCATTTACTTTTTATAGGTAAACTTTCAAAATAGGTAGTTGAACTTAGAACCGATCACATCCCAACTCTTCTCTATATAACCATAGTCCAATAGCTACAAGTTTCTCAAAAACACAAAAAAGAAGAAGCCCAATAGCTACCTATTCAAAAACATAAAATTTATCTGAAAAGAAAACATTATAGTGAAAACATGAATCCCATTTCAAGCCTCGTCTTTGTGCTTCTTTTGACTGTCTTTCCAACCCAAATATTTTGCAACTTGATTGATCAAGCTTGTGGTTACACCTCTTTCCCGATTCTGTGCCATCAGACTCTTACCCCGGACGCTGAGGCCCTTGCAGCTACAGACCTCAAAACTATAGCCAAAGTTGCATTAAAATATACAGAGTCTGATGCTGAAGATTTAGATAACCAAATCATCAAGCTGATGCAGTCAGAATCGAACGCGGACGTGAAGAGAGCCCTAAGCAGTTGCTCTGATTACTTTTTAACTGTAGTTGAGAAAATTCAGGCCGCGCAATATTCCATCTCATCTGTCTCCAATTATGCCCAAGCTAAAGCCTGGTTGGCAGAGGCCTTGGTCAATATACAAAGGTGTGACCAAGTTTTCGCGGGTAAACCCTTCAAGTCTCCAATATCTGACTCGACTACGAAACTTGGCCGGCTGGAAAGCAATGCGGTAGCCATTATCAGTAAGCTCTAGCCTTGATTCCACGTTGACATGAATTAAATTTCCAACAATCAAGTTGGTGCTCATCTATCTCCGTGTTGCCCAAGTTTTTAGTTACCAAAAAAATTAAATAAAAGTCCCATATTCTATAAAGTATCAATAAAATCTACTAGTTTGTACCAGCTTTTTTTTTTTTTTTTTTGTTGGGTTGAATAGTTTGTATTAGCTAATGGTTAGTACAAGAGAAATGTTAACGAGTACCCTTAATAATTCATTTAAAGAAAATTTTTATGAAAAATAAAAAGAAGTAATTAATATTTTGACAATTTTTTTCATTTTTCATAAAAATCGTATTTAAATTTTTTTAAAATATATTATTAATAAGTATTCTAAAAGTGATACCCGTATAACCTTGATATAATTCAATATATCTTATTATTATCTTATTTCAAAAATCTTTCTTTTTTTTACCACAAACACCCGGTAGAAATGATTCCTTTCATTTTTGAGAGTGACATTTGATTTGATTTGACTTTTTCTTTTTTTGTGCGCGTGGATGTGCATAGCGTTGAAACACAAATTGAGATTGAATGAATTAAAAAAAAGTGTTAAAGAATTAAAAAGTTAAAGTTAAAAAATAAGATGGTAAAAATTAATGGAAGAAGAATTAGTAATATTACAGCCGGTGCAATATGGTTCCAAATCCTTGAAACACAACTCCTTCCCAAGCTATTGATCTTTATCTCCATTTTTGCCTCTTCTTAAAATTCGTTCTGAAAAATATTGCAATGTGAGGACGACGTAGAGTGATATAAGATGAAGAATTTGAAGTATTTTAGAAGATTAATGAGGTTGATGGCATTCTAATTCATTTAGGTTATATAATCTTGTCCCAAATATATAAGTGTCACATACAAAATGAGTGCAATGCAATTGTGAGCACAAAATTTTCACAAATTTCTGATTCCATGGGAGGTTTCGCTTACCTCCAGTATTTTTTTAACTGGACATATTCTTTTATTTTAAATATACAATAACAAATGATAGTGAGTTTTAAT
Organism: Quercus suber; assembly: GCF_002906115.3. Taxonomy (NCBI): domain Eukaryota; kingdom Viridiplantae; phylum Streptophyta; class Magnoliopsida; order Fagales; family Fagaceae; genus Quercus; species Quercus suber. Next base: position 955,020 of record NW_027069580.1, read on the forward strand.
TTCTACATTTTATTTAGTTAATAAATAATGTGACAGTTTTTCATTAAAATAAAATAAGGTTTAAAAAAAAAAGTACTGAAAATAAGTTAAACTCATTCTATGGAGTCTAAAATAATAATACAGCTTAATTGGTGTTCAATGCATTTAGACGCCATCATATTTACTTAGGCTTTTGCACTTAAATCCAACAATAATAGGGACATGACAAGCAGGAAATCCTTATTTTGCCATTCTTTGATTCTTGCGTAGCCTTTTGGTTTTTTTTTTTTTTTTTGGTTTTTTTTTTTTTTTTTGTTTTTTTTTTTTTTTTTTTTTTTTTTTAATTTATGAAAGCCTTTTGGCTTCTTTCAAAAGCTCCTATCTACTTCTATTCAACTTCCACTTCTACAAAAATAACTATATAATTCTTTGTACGAGTAATTTACACACATCCACACTCAGTGAGTCTTAAAACAACAATTTAAACTCAAATTTTAACCATCCATGAATAACTGGGATTTGGGTAATCCATGTACCAATATGTGCTTCTCAATAATAATGAAATAACTGTAAAGAAATAGATATTCAAGTTGAAATTCATACTTAATAAAGCAGCCTTGTAGATAATATGACAAGTTCTATTCAACCACCAAGCTTAATTAGTGCCACAAGAGGTGACAGATTGAAATCCTAATGAACCCATAGAAACAGTGCACAAATTACTGACAGAATTTATTTGAACTTCTTAATGAAGTCATAGATGTGAGAACCGATTTCCTCTGCTCTTTCTTGGTTAATGACGTGCCCCACCCCTTCCATCACAACGGCGCTCCAAAAATGGCACATCTTTCTTGAAATCACCATTGTGTATGTATTCCTTTGTCCCCAGGGTGGTGTACACCATGTCCAAATCCCCCACTATGAACTTCATAGGTACCTTCACTTGCACTCCGGTCCATTTTTCTGTGACCTCCCAGTTTCTGCAATAATCATAAACTAATTCTCAAACGTTTGTTTTATGAATACCAAAGTACTGGGACATTTAATGTTAAGGAAGACCAAGATTTAAGTTTCATGCTTATATTTTATGTGAACCCAAGATTTTGGTTCTGTTGTTGATTAAAAACATGCCGGGTGAGTGTCTTGGAAGAGGATCATCTCCATTTGAAATGAATCAATCTCATGTTTCATATTAAATATTACAAATCTAAAATATAGTCATTTTAAAAAACATGACTCTATACACAGCTAGATTTAAGAATTAAAACCTTAAACGTGAAATGGGCAACTAGAATTTGTTACATATCAAGTCTTAAGCATAAGAAATGTTTTGACATTTATATTTTGAAATATTTTCATTGAAGTTTGTAACATACTGGTCAATTGCTCGGTGGTAGTTCAATCCTCCAGTGAAGCCTTTCTGGTCAAATTTTGTGACATAATATGTAAGCTCATCTTCTGAAAGCCAAGAGGGCAAGGAAATTGAAGCATTGGTACTGATTCCAAATGCATTTCCTTTAGGGAAGCAGGGTGGACCTGGTTTTCGAATTGAGAAAATGGTCTTGAGTACATTTGCTGTACCTATTTCAGCAATCTCAGCTTCGATTTCTCCTGGTGCCTGCAACACATATGGAAATATCAAAGTAAAATTGGGTGGCATATAAGATTTTAGTTACAAAGTTTTGGTTTTCAATTTTCAGAGTCCAAGATAAGCCTCTTATAACTTGGAATGTAACGTGTACTATAAGTGTAAGCCTAAAAATCTTGGGCAAGAATCATAACAAAGCAAATAATGTGACTTAGAGAGCCTTTGCTCAAATCAAACAAGCATGCTTACCTAACTGTTTTAGCTGTTTCATAGAAACTAGGCACCAATGAGGTAAATGGGATTGAACAAATAAGATTTTATACTAAAACATGATCATTTAATCATACAAGAGGCCACATCTGGTTATGTTAACAAAACAAGAACCTGAAATCTGCATATATAGTAGTCATCTCCAAAGAAACCTCACATTCTATCCATTGGCTTCATCTGTGGACTCCTTGGTGCGAATGGAACACTAAGGCACACAAATGCCTTCACTCTTTCAGGCTTAAACAAGCACAAGTACCAACCCATGATGGTTCCCCAATCATGTGCCACAAGAAACACTTGCTCCAAACCCAGAGAGTCCATGAGAGCGATAAGGTCATTGACAATGTGATCGCAGGTGTAGCTGGTGATGGAAGCTGGTGCTTCAGTGTCACCGAAGCCCCGGAGATATGCTGCTACAGCATGGTATCCAAGTGAGCTCAAAGCATGAATCTGGTGGCGCCAGGAGTACCAAAGCTCAGGGAAGCCATGGAGGAATAGTACTACTGGGCCTTGTCCTTTTTCTGCTATGTGCATTTTGGTGCCATTGACACTCACAATCCTATGATCTATCCCCTCCATGCCTGTCTCTCTTTGTCTAAGAAGTAAAAACTCTTTTTTTCTCTTTGCTCTTTCTCATGAGCTTAAGCTTCATGGGGTGGTGTAAGTAGCCAGCTAGTGGATTTAAAGAGAGGTGTTATGAACAGACAGGAGTTAATGCAGAGCACAGAAAAGTTGAGTCTATAATTAAATAACTTTGCTACTGCTTTTGGGAAGGTCTAGCGTGGCTTTTCAAGGCAAGGGACTGTCGGGGAAGAACACAGTAACATAACATTAATGCTGGAGCTCATGTGAGATTGGTTTAGAGCATTCACAGCAGATGTTGCAAAAAAAAGAATATTTTATAACATCAAAAATCTAATTTATTATTTTATCACGGTATTTTATAACATCTTATTTATCATATATTTTATCATTCAATTCTATACATTAAAATAATATTTACTGTATATTAAAATAATATAAACTTTTTGTTTATAAAAAAATAATATAAATAACACAATAAAATAATATATCTAACATAATAAATAACATCCACAACACTGCTGCCGTCGCCACCACCATCACCACCGTGGCAGCCACAATCCATTGCAAAACAAAAAACTAAAAACAAAACCACCACCACAACCACCGTCATCAACAATCCACCACAAAATCCATTAAAAACAGAGCAACACCCACTAGCACAGCAACTTAAATCCAAAAAACACAACCAAAATCCAAGCAACCCAAACTCACGAAACTACTAGCACCACCAACCCAAAGCCACGAATCCACTTGCACCAGCAACCAAAACCCACAAGCACCGACAACCCACGATCAAGGTCTCACCTCACCTCAACGTCGATGCCCACGATCAAGATCTCACCTCAATGTCGATTTCAATCTCACCTCAACGTTGATGCCCAAGTCGACTCTGATCGGCGATGACGATGATGATGCCCAGAGAGATCGGTGATAACGATGCAAAATGCAATTAGTGAGATATTGGTGATGACAGATCAAGATCAACAATTTATAAGAGAAAGGGAATCATTGAGAGGGAACCGGTGAGAGAGAACAAAGGTGAGAGAGAAGAGAAAAGAATAAATTGAAGAGAGAGGAGAGAGAAAATAGAATTAAAAAAAAACAATAAAAATTATACAATTATTCGTCTGTACCGTTGCAAATTTGCAATGGTATTGTTCACATGTGGCAAAATTTTTGAGATTTAGCACATTTGATAGAATGAATTTTTGGTGTTTGGAGTGGGATATGTGCCAAATTTTTAGCATTTGGCACATATCCCACGTCTGCTATGGGTGCTCTTAACAAGGAACTTCAAGAAAGTATGTCCATGTCAGGATTACATGTAATCATTAATTCATGATAGCATTTTTTAAACTTTAAACTGGCGTTCAATTATTCACCAAAAAATAAATAAAACTTCGAAAGCGTAAGTCTATGCCACTTTTGTGAAGATATTATTAAAACCATCTATAGCTTATAGCTAATGGGATGGGCCAAAATAAAATGATAACTCAATGTGTGTCTTTTCCCATTTCAGTTTTAAACTATGGTGCTATTCATAAAATTAGAAATTTTAACCATGGGATTTGTTCCTCTTAACAACTCTGCTATTGACACGAATTTCACTCTCCTTAATTTTTATTTTTGCAATTTTTTGTTCCTCTTATCAACTCTGTTATTGACACAAAATTTCACTCTCTTTAATTTTTACTTTTGCAACTTGTTGGTGGCAAGTTGTAAGTGGTTGACAATTATTTTTACATGAGCCTAGTATTAAAGGCATGTTTAGTACACTGAATAAGGATTACAACAAAAATTGTAATATTTATTATTGAAAATAAAATGTGTTGTAATAAAATAATTTAACTTATTTATAAGTTTGGTTGTGAGTTGTAACATTAAAATATAACTTAAGGTTTATTTTATGAAATATTTTACTCATACAATTATATTTCTTTAAAAATAATAATTTTAAAAAAAATTGAGAGAGAAATGAGTTATTTTTTTTATGAATTTTTTATTTTTATAACTGTTACTTGTATATGACAAGTTTATTTATTTGAATATATATTAATTTTAGAAACTATTGCATTTGCTAAAGAATATCTACTACAAATTAGTTAAAGAACAATAGTTATTTTTAATTTTGAAAAATAGTTATTTATAAGGAATGACTATTTTATGTAGTATAAAAATAACTAATTAAAGAATAGCTAAACCATATGAATAGTTATTACATTACAATGTCTATTATAATCTACTAAGGCTCCGCTTGGGAGGAGGGAATAGAATAGAATGGAAAAGAATAATTTTAGAATATTCTTTCCTTCTCTTGTTTGGGAGTTTTAATGGAGAGAATGGAAAGTCCATTCCTTTGTTTGGGAGTTTAAGTGGGAGGGAATGGAATGGGTAGGAGGGAACACCCATTCCTTTCTATTCCCTTAAAATCTCAAATTTTCATTCCCCTCGAAATTGGGAGGAATTGGAGGGAATGGAATTAGATTTAATGATATTTTTACTAAAACTCCTAAAATACCCCTATATATTCAACCATTTATTTTAAAACAGAGATTTAATAGTAATATTGTTATAAAATGATTTCATTCCATTCTCTCCATGTTGCTCCCAAACAGAATTACTTACATTCCATTAATTTTCATTCATTTCCATTCCTTTATTTTAAAACATCCAAACAAGGTTACTTAATTCCATTCCATTCCATTCTTTTCCATTCCTTTCCCTTACTTAAATACATTCCATTCCATTCCATTCATTTCTATTCTCTTATGATTGTCTCATTCCATTTCATTCCATTCCTTTATGAACTCCCAAGCGGAGCCTAAATATTTACTACCATTCACAATTTATCACTTTAGCAAATTATGGAAAAAAAAAATAGTTGTTATTAAACCTATTCTTAATTTATATGTGCAATTCTGGTTATCTTATTCCTATTTCTAAGGGGTAGAACCCATCAATTTCTATATTTCTATTTAGGAAGGAAAGTAAAATCAAGCCCTTCATTCTTAATAATGGTCATGACTATGGAACCAATAATTTATAGATTAATATTGGAACCAAACAAGTACCGAATCTTCTATTAGATAATTAAATGAAATAGAGAAGAACATTCTTATACAACAAGACTTAATCCCGATCAAATAATAATTACTTATGTCAACTAAAAATAAAGGGAAGATGGAAAAGTTTTGCTAGAAACTTGGGAGTGGATGGTTCTAAGTACAAACTCGTTGTAATAACCACTGTAAGGTCAAAAGGACCGGTTGGACAACGTGGTTGTGTCGTCATATGTAATTCAATCCTGCACTAAAATATTTCATTTACTTTTTATAGATCAACTTTCACTAGAGGTGACAGATTGAAATCCTAATGAACCCATAGAAACAGTGCACAAATTACAGACAGAATTTATTTGAACTTCTTAATGAAGTCATAGATGTGAGAACCGATTTCCTTTGCTCTTTCTTGGTTGATGACGTGACCCACCCCTTCCATCACAACAGCTTCCTCCAAAAATGGCACATCTTTCTTAAAATCACCATTGTGTATCTATTCCTTTGTCCCCAGGGTGGTGTACACCATGTCCAAATCCCCCACTATGAACTTCACAGGTACCTTCACTTGCACTCCGGTCCATTTTTCTGTGACCTCCCAGTTTTTGCAATAATCATAAACTAATTCTCAAACGTTTGTTTTATGAATACCAAAGTACTGGGACATTTAATGTTAAGGAAGACCAAGATTTAAGTTCCATGCTTATATTTTATGTGAACCAAAGATTTTGGTTCTTTTGTTGATTAAAAACATGCCGGGTGAGTGTCCTGGAAGAGGATCATCTCCATTTGAAATGAATCAATCTCATGTTTCATATTAAATATTACAAATCTAAGATGTAGTCATTTTTAAAAACATGACTCTATACACAGTTAGATTTAAGAATTAAAACCTTAAACGTGAAATGGGCACCTAGAATTTGTTACATATCAAGTCTTAAGCATAAGAAATGTTTTGACATTTATATTTTGAAATATTTTCATTGAAGTTTGTAACATACTGGTCAATTGCTCGGTAGTAGTTCAATCCTCCAGTGAAGCCTTTCTGGTCAAATTTTGTGACATAATAAGCTCTTCTTCTGAAAGCCAAGAGGGCAAGGAAATTGAAGCATTGGTACGTACTGATTCCAAATGCATTTCCTTCAGGGAAGCAGGGTGGACCTGGTTTTCGAATTGAGAAAATGGTCTTGAGTACCTTTGCTGTACCTATTTCAGCAATCTCAGCTTCAATTTCTCCTGGTGCCTGCAACACATATGGAAATATCAAAGTAAAATTGGGTGGCAATATAAGATGTTAGTTACAAAGTTTTGGTTTTAAATTTTCAGAGTCCAAGATAAGCCTCTTATAACTTGGAATGTAACGTGTACTATAAGCGTAAGCCTAAAAATCTTGGGCAAGAATCATAACAAAGCAAATAATGTGACTTAGAGAGCCTTTGCTCAAATCAAACAAGCATGCTTACCTAACTGTTTCAGCCGTTTCATAGAAACTAGGCACCAATGAGGTAGAGGGGATTAAACAAATAAGATTTTATACTAAAACATGATCATTTAATCATACAAGAGGCCACATCTGGTTATGTTAACAAAACAAGAACCTGAAATCTGCATATATAGTAGTCATCTCCAAAGAAACCTCGCATTCCTTCCATTGGCTTCATCTGTGGACTACTTGGCGCGAATGGAACACTAAGGCACACAAATGCCTTCACTCTTTCAGGCTTAAACAAGCACAAGAACCAACCCATGATGGCTCCCCAATCATGTGCCACAAGAAACACTTGCTCCACACCCAGAGAGTCAATGAGAGCAACAAGGTCATTGACAATGTGATCGCAGGTGTAGCTGGTGATGGAAGTTGGTGCTTCAGTGTCACCGAAGCCCCGGAGATCTGCTGCTACAGCATGGTATCCAAGTGAGCTCAAAGCATGAATCTGGTGGCGCCAGGAGTACCACAGCTCAGGGAAGCCATGGAGGAATAGTACTACTGGGCCTTGTCCTTTTTCTGCTATGTGCATTTTGGTGCCATTGACACTCACAATCCTATGATCTATCCCCTCCATGCTTGTCTCTCTTTGTCTAAGAAGTAAAAACTCTTTTTTTCTCTTTGCTCTTTCTCATGAGCTTAAGCTCCATGGGGTGGTGGAAGTAGATAGCTAGTGGATTTAAAGAGAGGTGTTATGAACAGTACAGGAGTTAATAATGAGCACAGAAAAGTTGAGTCTATAATTAAATAACTTTGCTACTGCTTTTGGGAAGGTCTAGCGTGGCTTTTCAAGGCAAAGGACTGTCGGGGAAGAATACTGAATACAGTAACATAACATTAATGCTGGAGCTCATGTGAGATTGGTTTGGAGCATTCACAGCAAATATTGCAAAAAAAAGTAGGATTTTATCGCATCAAAGAATTATTTTATTATTTTACCACGGTGTTTTATAATATCTTATTTATTATATGTTTTATTATTCAATTCTATACATTAAAATAATATTTACTGTACATTAAAATAATATAAACTTTTTATTTATCAAAAAAAATAATATAAACAACACAATGAAATAATATATCTAACATAATAAATAACATCCACAACACTATTGCCGTCACCACCACCATCACCACTGTGGCAGCCACAATTCATTGCAAAACAAAAAACTAAAAACCAAACCACCACCACCATAACCATCGCATCAACAATCCACCACAAAACCCATTAAAAACAGAGCAACACCCACTAGCACAGCAACTCAAATCCAGAAAACACAACCTAAAACCCAAGCAACCCAAACCCATGAAACTACTAGCACCGCCAACCCAAAGCCACAAATCCACTTGCACCGGCAACCAAAACCCACAAGCACTTACAACCCACGATCAAGATCTCACCTCACCTCAACGTCGAAGCCCACGATCAAGATCTCACCTCAACGTTGATTTCGATCTCACCTCAACGTCGATGCCCAGGTCGACTCTGATCGGCGATGACGATGACGATGCCCAGAGAGATCGGCGATGACGATGCAAAATGCAACTGGTGAAAGATTGGTGATGACGGATCAAGATCAACAATTTATAAGAGAAAGGGAATTAGTAAGAGGAAACCGATGAGAGAGAACAAAGGTGATTGAGAAGAGAAAAGAATAAATTGAAGAGAGAGGAGAGAGAAAACAAAATTTAAAAAAAAAAAAATTATAACAATTCTTTGTCCGTATCGTTGCAAATTTGCAACGGTACTGTTCACATGTGGCAAAATTTTTGAGATTTGACACATTTGATAAAATGAGTTTTTGGTGTTTGGTGTGGGATATATGCCAAATATTTAGCATTTGGCACATATCCCACATCTGCTGTGGGTGCTCTTAACAAGAAACTTCAAGAAAGTATGTCCATGTCAAGATTACATGTAATCATTCATGATAGCATTTTTTAAACTTTAAACTAGCGTTCAATTATTCACCAAAAAATAAATAAAGTATGTCTATGCCAATTTTGTGAAGATATTATTAAAACCATCTATAGCTTATAGCTAATGGGATGGGCCAAAATACAATGATAACTCAATGTGTGTCTTTTCCCATTTCAGTTTTAAACTATGGTGCTATTCATAAAATTGGAAATTTCAACCATGGGATTTGTTCCTCTTAACAACTCTGCTATTGACACGAATTTCACTCTCCTTAATTTTTATTTTTACAATTTGTTGTTCCTCTTATCAACTCTGTTATTGACACAAAATTTCACTCTCTTTAATTTTTACCGCCACATGACTTTACTAAATTGCAGAAATTTTATTAAATTTTTAGATTTTTAAAGAACTAAAATGGAATAGTATACTGCTAAGACTCTAATTCATTCTTATCATTAAATAAAATTAGATTAACATTATTTTTTATTTCTCAGGATATATTTATTAAATTAAGGGATAATATTTAACATACAAAAATTTAATTTAGATAATTATCAAATTAACATTATTTTTTATTTGTTAGGATATATTTCTTAAATTAGGGGATAATATTTAACATTCAAAAATTTAATTTAGATAATATTAATCATCTAAATTTTCAAAATTTTAATATTATTAAATTAATATTATTTTATCAGAATATCAAGCTAGAAAACTTGATTATTAAGGGATAAGCACAATCCAAAATCTTTAAGAGGTGATTAATATAAATCTATCCTAAGAAACAGTATATATCTCCAATAATTTGATAATCTCTATCTGCTCTAAAAAATAGTATATATCTCCTTTAATTTGATAATTTCTATGTTGATGACTTTTAAAATATATATATATATATATATCAAAATTCCTTAGAGCTATCAGCCACACGCTATCTTTCTCTCTCTCTCTCTCTCTCTCTCTCTCTCTCTCTCTCTCTCTCTCTCTCTACTCTCTCTCTCTTTTTTTTTTTTTTTTAATTTTGTATTTTTTATATGTTTTGTTATGTTGAATCAACTCTTTTCTTTTTTTTTATTCTATTCATATGACCCTTTTTTAATTCCAATTTTTATGGGATAAAAACAAACACATTGATTAGATATCTTTAATTTCAATAAGATTTAAATGAATTATATTTCAAATAGAACTCCACCAATATATATAGAACCTTATATATTCTTTTTGGAGTGAAGCTTATTTCAATATGTAAATGCATAAATCCTATGACAATGCAAGTATGCATTCTTTCTTCTTTTATTATTATTATTTTCATTTTGTTTATTTTCTTTAGTGTTATTATTGGTTTTTTGTTTTCATGTGATTTTAATTAATGAATTCAAAACATTCGAAAGCATTGTCAAGTTTCTAAAGGCTTCTTCTTCATTTTTGTATTTTGTTTTTATTAAATTGATTAGGTTTTGTGTATTGGTTTCCTTTTGTTTAAACTAATTTTTTTAGCTTTGATCTAATTTATATGCTTAGGGTTAGGGTCTTAGAATTAATGAATAAATATGGTTAGAATTAATAGATTAATTTTAACAATTTTCTTATTTGATTTTTATGTTACATCAAATTATCAAGATGTTCTACACATGTATTCTTGAATTATCAACTTTAATTTTAATTTATAATATTATCAAGATTATATTAATTTTAGATTTATCAATTGTTTAGTACTTTTTTTAAATAATTATCAATTTAAAATTCAATTTGGAATTATCAATTAAATTTAGTTTTAGGAAGATATCTTACCCCTCATTTTAGTGAGATAATTATTTACACTTGATAATTTTTTCTTTTATCTATATTGAATCTATTAAAATATATAATTATTTATACATTTATTTTATAAGCTTTTTCATAAAACCGTGCAACGGATAGGCCTATAACTAGTATATATTAATTTTAGAGATTATTGCACTTATTAAAGAATAGCTATTACAAATTTTTTAAAGAAGAATAGGTATTCCTCATTTTGAAAAATAATTATTCATAAGAAATAACTATTCTATGTTGTATAAAAATAACTAACTAAAGAATAGCTAAAATATATAAATAGCTATCACATTACAATGTCTATTACAGTTTACCAAATATATACTAACACTACTTATATTATCCATCATTCACAATTAGTCACTTCAGCAAATTATGAAAAAAGTTGTCATTAAACCTATTCTTAATTTTTATGTGCAATTCTAGTTATCTTATCTCTATTTCTAAGGGGTAGAACCCATCAATTTTCCCCCCGCCTATATTTCTATTTGGGAAGGAAAGTAAGATCAAGCCTCTTCATTCTCAACAATGGTCATGACTATGGAACCAATACTTTATAGATTAATATTGGATCCAAACAAGTACCCAAGCTTCTATTAGGAAAATAGATAATTAAATGAAATAGAGAAGAACATTCTTATACAACGAGACTTAACCCCGAACACTTTGATCTAATTTATATGCTTAGGGTTAGGGTCTTAGAATTAATGAATAAATATGGTTAGAATTAATAGATTAATTTTAACAATTTTCTTATTTGATTTTTATGTTACATCAAATTATCAAGATGTTCTACACATGTATTCTTGAATTATCAACTTTAATTTTAATTTATAATATTATCAAGATTATATTAATTTTAGATTTATCAATTGTTTAGTACTTTTTTTAAATAATTATCAATTTAAAATTCAATTTGGAATTATCAATTAAATTTAGTTTTAGGAAGATATCTTACCCCTCATTTTAGTGAGATAATTATTTACACTTGATAATTTTTTTCTTTTATCTATATTGAATCTATTAAAATATATAATTATTTATACATTTATTTTATAAGCTTTTTCATAAAACAGTGCAACGGATAGGCCTATAACTAGTATATATTAATTTTAGAGATTATTGCACTTATTAAAGAATAGCTATTACAAATTTTTTAAAGAAGAATAGTTATTCCTCATTTTGAAAAATAGTTATTCATAAGAAATAATTATTCTATGTTGTATAAAAATAACTAACTAAAGAATAGCTATCACATTACAATGTCTATTACAGTTTACCAAATATATACTAACACTACTTATATTATCCATCATTCACAATTAGTCACTTCAGCAAATTGTGAAAAAAGTTGTCATTAAACCTATTCTTAATTTTTATGTGCAATTCTAGTTATCTTATCTCTATTTCTAAGGGGTAGAACCCATCAATTTTCCCCCCGCCTATATTTCTATTTGGGAAGGAAAGTAAGATCAAGCCCCTTCATTCTCAACAATGGTCATGACTATGGAACCAATACTTTATAGATTAATATTGGATCCAAACAAGTACCCAAGCTTCTATTAGGAAAATAGATAATTAAATGAAGTAGAGAAGAACATTCTTATACAACGAGACTTAACCCCGAACAGATGATAATTACTTATGTCAACTAAAAATAAAGGGAAGATGGAAAAGTTTTGCTAGAAACTTGGAAGTGGATGGTTCTAAGTACAAACTCTATATTCAGCCAACTCATAATAACCGCTGCAAGGTCATAGGGACCGGTTAAACAGTGTGGTTGTGTGGTCATACGTAATTCAATCCTGCACTAAAATATTCCATTTACTTTTTATAGATCATCATTCAAAATAGGTAATTGAACTTAGAACCGATCACATCCCAACTCTTCTCCATATAGCCATAGTCCAATAGCTACGAGTTTCTCGAAAACACCCAAGAAAAAAAAGAAAAAAAAAGTCCAATAGCTAGATTGACCGCACCTATTTAAAAACATAAAATTTATCTGAAAAGAAAATATTATAGTGAAAACATGAATCCCATTTCAAGCCTCGTCTTTGTGCTTCTTTTGGCTGTCTTTCCAACCCAAATTTTTTGCCAGAACTTGATTGATCAAGCTTGTGGTTACACTTTGTACAAGTCACTGTGCCTAAGCACTCTTCAATCGGACTCTGAGGCCAAATCAGCAAAAGATCTCCTGACTATAGCCAAAGTTGCACTAAAACATACAGGGACTAAAGCTCGCGAAATAAATGCGGAAGTCAAAAAACAGCGAGGTTCGGCAAAGGACGAGGGCTTGAAGCAAGCCCTAACCGATTGCGCTGAGAACTATGGAGATGCAATTGATCGAATTCAGGACTCGACCGTTGCCTTGGGAGATAAGAAATATAGTGATGTTAGTACATGGGTTTCAGCTGCCATGAACGATGCAGACTCGTGTGAGCAAGGTTTCCAGGATCAATCCGTCAAGTCTCCAATATCTGCTTCGAGTACCACATTTACCCAGCTAAGCAGCAATGTGTTAGCCATTACCAATCACCTCTAAGCCTTGATTCCATGTTGACATGAATAAAATTTCCAATAATCAAGTTGGTGCTCATTTATCTCCGTGTTGCCCTAGTTTTTAGTCACCAAAAAAATTGAATAAATATTCCATATTCTTTAAAGTATCAATGACATCTACTATAGTTTGTACTAGCTAATGGTTTATAATTGATACAATTCAATACATCTTATTATTATATTATTTCATGTTTTGTTTTTTTTCATAGGCTCATAGCACGAGCAATGCATGCTTCTTAAGGCCCTAACACAACCAATATTAGCTGCAATAGAATGCATGTTAAGTCTTAGGTCTAATGCAACGTACCTCTAGCTTAGACATTATAGAATTGAAAAAAAAAAAAAAAGAGAGAGAGAGAGAGAATTTAATTCAGACTCTCAATAAAAGAAAGGAGCCCAAAAGATTGGTGCACTAGTGACTAGCCACCAATAACAATTATATGAAGGAATTGATTCTTGTAGTTGACATTATGATAGGCATACAGATTCGATTTTGGTTTTTAGTCAATACATTGAAATTAATGACTCTGCTCTCTTCTTTCTCCTTAATTGGTTATAGTTGTCATAGTAATTGTCTTCAACCACCTTGAATGAATGGTAGGAAAATAAGCTTAAGCCAGAATGATATGAATCTGATTTGCGGTCTAAAACCTTTACTTCTTCACTTTTTCTTTTCTTTTCTTTTCTTTTCTTTTTTTTTTTCATTTATACCAAAATATTTGAAATTGTATTATATGCTAATTAGGTCATTGCTCTGACAATTAGGTCAACATATTAATAGATTTCTTTATGGTTTTGACAAGATTCCATCTTTGATCTTTTATTCAATAAGAGGAATTTACCAATTGCACTAATTTAAACCGACACTATGCATGACCCACTTTAATTGTAAGGACAGTGGTACCAAGTATAAGCTACAAAATCATGTGAATCCTATTTTTTTTCGTTTCTCTTTCTTTGCTTTGGAAAGGACGGACTCAGAACATTGTTTCACATTGATGGGTAATGCTAACTAACTACCACCTCCCAGGTAATAAATTCACAGGACGGCAAAAATTTAAATAAAAAAAGGTTTGAAATAAAAATCAGACATGAAACAGAGAATGCATAAGTGCTGCAATTAAATTTCACTGTGGAAATGGATTTGAGACTAGTGGCCAAAGAGCTGTTTAACAAGTCATCAAATTCTGTTGAATTGTGCATTTTCTTGGTTTGATAGTTTTTCTTAATTTAAAGAATTTGTTCTATGTTTGATGCTTTTCATTCAAAAAAAGCATATAAAAAACAATATAAAAATTGATTTCAACCTAGCTATAGACAAACTACATAATAAACTAAATTTAGTCCAAATAAGATCAATTTCGCTTCAAGTTTAATTCATGACCATATATATATATATATATATATCATTTTTACTTTTTTATTGAGCTGCATTACTAGCCCATTTACAACATTCTCTCTCTCTCCTTTTTTAACTATTTTTCACCTTATTAAATTCTCACATTACAATTACACTTCCTTCAACATTCCCTCCACTTTTACCTTTTATCTTCCCATTATTCTATTCCTTAGAGCATTCTCATCAAAAGTTTTAAAAATTTTAGCATTTAGCACCTTAAAAACCAACTTTATTGCATTTAACACATCACTTTACAATACACTTAACATCAAAACTTCTATTTTTTTTTTTACCACTTCATTAAAATATTATTTATTTATCATTTTTTATTCTTTTTGAGAGGAAGCAAAGAGTGAGATCTGAGGGGAGAGAGAGAGAGAGAAGGGGAATAAAAAATATTAAAAAATGAGTAGCAACTAGTAGGGTGTTAGTAAAAACATCTTCATGTAGCAAGGTGCTAAAAAATTTAAAATTTAGCACCATTGATGTAGGGGTGTTTTTTAGTGGTTTTGTTGCTAAAAATAGCTTTTATCATTTATCCCACCTTTGATGAGAATGCTTTAACATTACAAATTTACAATTCTTTCATCCATTCATCTTTCTTTTATTTTGACTCTTCTTTCTCCATTTTATTTACTATAAACTTTTGTTATTCTCTCTTCCATTCAATCCAAATTTTACCCACAAAAAAAAAAAAAAGGCAAATACTCTCTCTCTTTCTCTCTCTTTCTCACTCTCTAGAATTTTTTTTAATTCTTTATTGTATCACTAATTTACGTTAATGAATTTTTGTGTTGAACTCTACTTTGAATTATGATTTGGTTGTGTTTTAATTTGTAATATTTTTTCTTCTTATTTCTTTGATTGTTAGATGTTATCTTGTGAAATTATATAATGTTATTCTATTACGTAGCATTACTTGGATAATTTGGTGCTTACAAATTACAACTATATCTTTTCTTTTATCTTCTTTTTTTATAAATTTTCTATTTTTCTCACATTCTCTCCTTAAAAAGGTGACTACTCTCTCTCTCTCTCTCTCTCTCTCTCTCTCTCTCTCTCTCTCTCATTTATTCTTTCTTGCAACTCTACTTTAGATTGATGAATTTTTGGTTTTTTGTATCTCTACACTAGGTCAATACATTTTGGTGGTGTGTTTTTGAGTTTTCCATCACATGTACTTTCTCTCCCTATTAATATTTTGGTTTGAGTTAATTCTTAGATATTTTGGAAGTAAGAATTTGAGTTCATATCAAAATACAATTTACATGTTTATGTATTTAAAGGTGCCTATCAATTATTTCAATAATAGCAATTATTATAAATTTGTGATAAGATTTGATTATCATCATAATAATATTCTTAAGAGAATGAGAAATTTGAATAATTAATTTGAAACTTTTAAAAGATTTTATTTTATTTATTTTTAGAATTGAAACTTTAAAAAGTCTAATTTTATAATAAAAGATAAATACAAATATAACAATTATAATAAAAGTTTAAAGAATATAGATCATTTCAAAAAAGAATAATAACAGTCAAACACGCCCAAGTTTATAAAAAATAAAAAATAATATAATGAAAATGTTTGACTATTTGTAGAGATTAAGAGATAGAAAATACTTTAAAAATAGTTTAATTCTTAAGGAAAACAAATTATCTTACATAAATTTTAGATAATAAATTATATTTTATATCACATTACAAAATAAAATATATTCCCAAACATCGCATGGGTTTGTGACTAGTTTAATTTAATTTGTCAAACACTTTCACAAGTTTTACAAATCAAACTTCATTATGCACAAAACTCATGTTCAATATCTAACGTTTGCTCCTATCATAAAAAAATAAAAATAAAAAAATAAATAAAAATCTAACATTTGCATAACATTATAAATTGTGGAGTTAATCACTAACTTGAAAATGAAGAACCAATGTTCATTATCTAAAATTTGCTTAACGCTACACACTGGAGTTAATCACTAACTTGAAAATGAATAATACAACATCCCTCAATTATTATTTATTTTTATTTTAAAATAATTCGATAATTGAAGATAAGAGATTACCTTTAATGTTGCAATTATCAAAATAGAAATATTGTTAATTTTTTTTTAACTTGCTAATTGGATATAAGGATTTCAACCATTGATAGATCCAGTAGAAGAATTAAGAGATGCTGACCAGTAGTACAAAGCATTTGGCATTCCTCAATCTAAAGAACATATTGGCCAAAAACTAGTTCCCCAATAAATCAATCATTTTGTAAAACAACTGGGTATTGTTCTTTTTTGGTAGCTAACTGGTATTATATTTCATGGTATCTTGTATATAAAATGTTTTATATGGGTTTTCATATATGTACATGTTAGAGAATCATAACTAACACTTCTATAAAATAAATTTCTTATAAATACATATCTGTATTCTAAATATCCTTATGATTTTCTAATTGGCAAGAATGTCTTATACCAAGAAACAAACACCCATTAAATGTTATACAACATAAAGCCAATTCCTAAATGGGTTTGAAAGAAAAATGTAATCCAATAACATTAATATCTCCATGGACATTGAGAAGGAGAAAGCTCAAGCAGAGAGGATTTCTTTCAATTCAATATACACACAAATAAAATACTCAAAACCATTTCCTTGGAAAAGGGGTTGCCAAGAAGAACTATGTGCGAGAAATTTAAACCCCAGAAAGAGAAAAAAACTCAAAATAAGGATACCCAAATGAAAATAAAGAACATAGAAGGTAAAAACCATGGAATATTGGCATGGTGGCTCATAGACAGCAGAGAGCAAAGAGGCAGAACAAAGTGCTAAAACCTAATCTCGAAAAGTCCTATAAGAGGGCTTATGTATCAAAATGACAATTGTGTCCTCGGAATTGTACTCTTAGTTCCTTTTAAAACCAAAATTAACAATCCAAAAAACCATTTTATACTTACATTTTACAGAAAAATTCTAAAGAAAACATATATATAAAGTTGGGGTATTTTAGAAAGTTTAAGAATTTGTGTGATGATATTTTAGTAAACAAAATGATGAAACCTAAACAAAGAATCTTGTTATTAGTATAATATATATGAAATAGGTTTAAGTTATACCTAGTATAACTCTAAAGAGTTACACCTTTTTTAAACCATTGGATTTAAGTAGATCCAACGGTTAAATTCTCATTTCTTACCTTCTAAACCTATCTCTAAATTCAAAAAAAAAATTGACTTATAACTCTCTCTCTCATTTACATTTCTCTTTCTCTCTCAGCTTCTCTCTCTGCATTTCTCTCTCTCTTTCTCCTCCGCTACCTCCACAGGTTGTCGGCAGAGCACAATATATGATTCTGGCCAATACAATCAAGAAATTATGAGATTTAGGAGGATGGCACTTGGCAATGACAGCCCAGATCTTGATGCGTACAGTGGACCATACAATTCTAGAGAAATGCCAAAGCTTAAGGATGAATATTCAAGTTCTGAATCAGAAACTTAAGCCTTTAATGCATGTGGTGGTGAGCAACGATATGGCAGCACAAGAGAAGGCAGTGCTCGCCGGTTTTAACTACATGTGATTCCAAATGGTTTTCTACTGCACATTAGCAAGACCCATATAGGGCACTAGAAAAGGCAATATCTGCTAGAGAGGCCTTTGTTTGATTTAATCTGACTTAACTCGTGTGTAAAGCTTTTTTTTTTTCTTTTTTTCCCCCTTTTTCCTTTTCTGGTGATTCCTGGTATATCACTTAATCCCTCGAAGTATTTGCAGAGTAGGGGAAGCTTAAACTGAGAGTAATAGCCTGAAGAGTACTCACAACATTGGCCTAGAATACAAGCTCTTTCTCCGGTGACCTAGTCCAGCTCCTATCCTAGTGTTGAGGGATCATCTAGTGGATCCAATCGTTCCAGTGAATGTCCATTTGGTTATATACCTCTACATGGTTCTATGAATTAGTCAATTGGAAAATCTTCTGGCTCTAAAAAGCCTGAGTATAATGTGAGTTCATTGAAGACAAAATTGGCTTTAAATTGTATATCAAAATGGTATAATTAAAGCGATAAATAGAGGCATGTCACAGACCACTATGCTGTAAATCCATTGGCATAATGCCTGTAATCCAATATGATCATCAGAACAATGCAATTATAAGGCAATAAGGGGACTGTCAATTGGTCTTGCACTTTGCATAAATAAAAAGAGTGGCAAGGTCACCTTTATTTTTGTTCATTGGAACTTCTGATTCATTGGGTCCCTTGGTTCAATTTTTGTACCAACGACCAACCTATTATGATGAGTACAGTACGATTATAATATCATTGCTCTCCAATCATCAACAAAACAATAAACTCAAGCCACTCATACCAGTCTAGCAAAATCCTTTTTCTTTGAAAAAAGAGAAAGGAATAAAGACAACAATTAGACGAGAGAGGGAGAAACAGAGAGAAACGTAAATGAGACAGACTCACAAGTCAAAAAAAAAAAATTTTGGTTTAGAGATAAGTTTAAAAGGTAATAAACAAGAGTAATTAATTAAATTCTAATCAGAATATTTGTAATAATTATAGTCTTTTTTTAACTGTTGGATCTACTTAAATCTAATAGTTAAAAAAAAAAAATGTAATTCTTTAAAGTTACACCAGGTGTAACTTAAACCCATCTCAAGATATATATATATATATATATGTATGTATGTATGTATGTATGTATGTACGTATGTACGTATGTAGTGAGGGTAAAAAGAAAGGCCACCCCTAATTTGGGTCTTGCCATTCGAATCCAATTGGTTGTATTGTCTTCCACTTTAGCACGTTTTAGTTTATCCAATTTGAAGGGTTATAACTTTTCAATAGATACTTTTTAGTGTGTGTGTATATATATATATATATATATTACAACTTATCTTGTATATACTTATACATATTACATACCTATACATACAACAAAAATTAAACTAAAAACACAACATTCTGTCTCTTATTCTTCTCACAAAAAACTAATAAATAAAACAATATTGCTTTCTTCTACCTAAGTAATAAAATTTTATACTATTTCTATCAAAATAACTTTTTTTAGGGTAAATTAAAACTTATCCACTTGTAATTTTGCCAAAATTTAAGATGCCTACCTATAATTTAAAAATTGGCACTTTGTCTACTTAAGGTTCATTTCATTAGACTTTCGTAACCCACCACCGTTAAAAATTGTTCTTTTGGGTTTCATTGGTGGTAGGCTTTGATTTTAGTGAGATGGTGGTGGCTAGTCCTTTTTTTGCTAATAGAAAGATGGCTTCAAATATTTCTTCTCATGGGTGGAATAATAATTTAGTGTTGGAGAAAAATGTGTCGTTTTAGTCTTTTGGCGTCATGATTTGAGTAGGAATACTCATAGTGTTAGGAGCATCTTAAGGAATTGATGCAACAGGAACAAGATTATGCTTTGTACAGCTTCAACTTTAAAAATGTTGTTAATAGACAAATGGAAAATCATATATTTAATTAAATAGTGTTATCCATAAAGATTATCCAATTTATCTTACCTGGAGATGTAAACTTTGAAGTGTATTACAAGCAGGTTTACACAAAATTCTTAGCAAATGATTAATGACAAGAAAGAGCAATGTTCCCCATTGTATTCCTTACAATCTGGTGAAAAAATCTCTTTGCATTGTAAGTACTTCTATGTTTTGCAGTGATTCTTTATGGTAAGTAGTGTGTTGACATTGGTTTCAAGAAAGTTATATTTGGTAAGAGTGTTCTTAAGCCAAAGTTTTACCATTTTTAGAAATATGCTTTTAGATTTTGATTTTTTAATGTTTTTATTATATTTTTTTTGTGTTTTTAATAGTGAAAGTATAGAGGTGGGTTATGAAAGCTTAAAAAGGAATGAACCTTGGGTGGACAAAGTACCAACTTTTATACCACATGTAAGCAACTTAAATTTCAGCCAAACCATAGATGGGTAAGTTGTAATTTGTCATTTTTTTAATATTATAATTTCATGCATTTTTGCTTACTACTCAAACTAAAAAATAATAGTATTTTTTTTTTCCTAAAACTCATCCAGTAGCTATTCTGAGTCTTTTGGCTAAATATTGCTAAATTTAAAACATATTTGCGTTATACGTACTGTTCCAAGTTATTTAAGGAAATGAGGAGAGAGATTGAATTTCGGCAACACTATTGCCGAAATTCAACAAAAAGTAAGAGAGAGAATGAGAAAAAGGAGGAAAGAGAAAATCTTAATTTCGGCAACAGTAAACCTTAAATTTCGGCAACAGTGTTGCCGAAATTCATCTGCCCAATTTTCCAATGCCTGCCCGAATGTGTGAGTGTGAGAAGTGCAATAATAAGTGAGTGCCCAAAAAAAAAAAGTAATTGTGGCAATGGTATTGCCCTAAAAAAAAAAAAAAAAAANATTGCACAATTGAAAAAAAAAAACCCACAATTTAAAAAAAAAAAAAAAATTCCCCACAATTGTGGCAATGGTATTGCCGAAATACCATTGCCACAAATAAAAAATAAAAAATAAAAAATTCCCTACAATTGTGGCAATGGTATTGCCGAAATACCATTGCACAAATTTTTTTTTTAAAAAAAAAAATTCTCCACAATTGTGGCAATGGTATTGCCGAAATTGTGGGATTTTTTTTTGGGAAATGTTTAAAAAAAAGCAATTTTTCTTTTGGCAATGTCATTGTTCCATTTGAAAAAAAAAAAAAAAATTCCTAATACCGTTTGGAAAAAAAAAAATTTTTTTTATTTTTTTTCAATTGTGGTAATTGAAACAATTTCGGCAATGCGATTGCCACAATTGAAAAAAAAAATCCACAATTTAAAAAAAAAAAAAATTCCCCACAATTGTGGCAATGGTATTGCCGAAATACCATTGCCACAAATTAAAAAAAAAAAAAATTCCCCACAATTTCGGCAATGGTATTGCCGAAATTGTGGGATTTTTTTTTTTGGGCAGTCACACATTGCACTCCTCACACGCACAAACCCGGGCAGATTGGGCAGAGGAATTACGGCAATACATTGCCGTAATTCAAGTTTTTCTCTCTCCTCCACTTTTCTCATTCTCTCTCCTCATTTTTCTTGAATTTCGGCAACAGCGTTGCCGAAATTCAACCTCTTTCCTCATTTTGCCAAAAAACTTCAAACAGTACCTATAATGCAAAAATGTTTTAATTTTGGCAATATTTAGCCAAAAGACACCATGGTCGCGGGTCCCTGGCTACAACCTTGAGTCTTTTGGCTAAATATTGCAAATTTAAAAAATATTTGTGATATAGTACTGTTAAGTTATTTAGGAAATGAGGAGAGAGATGAATTTCGGCAATACTTGCCGAAATTCAACAAAAAGAGGAGAGAGAATAAGAAAAAGGAGGAAAGAGAAAACTTAATTTCGGAACATAAATGTTAAATTTCGGCAACAGTTGCCGAAATTCATCTGCCCAATTTACTGCTGCCCGGATGTGTGAGAAGTGAATAATGTGGGTGCCCAAAAAAAAAAAGTAATTGTGGCAATGGTATTGCAAAAAAAAAAAAAAAGTGAATGCGGAAGAATTAAAGAAAAATATAAAGTGTTACGTACACAAATTTTTACAATATTTTCACAACAAATCACAAGTAACTATTATTATTAGTTCAAATTTAAATTTACATTGAGATTACTATTTTAATCCAACAATAACAATAAGTAACAACCTGACACTTATAATTTGTTGTAAAAATATTGTAAAAATGTGTGCACTTCATTTCTAAAAAAACAAAAAAAAAATTCCCAATTGTGCAATGGTATTGCCGAAATACCATTGCCACAATTGAAAAAAAAATTCCCACAATTTCGGCAATGGTATTGCCGAAATTGTGGGAATTTTTTTTTTTTTTTTAAAATGTGGCAATGGTATTTCGGCAATACCATTGCCACAATTGAATTTTTTTTTTTTTTTTTTTAGAAATGAAGTGCACACAATTTTTACAATATTTTTACAACAAATTATAAGTGTCAGGTTGTTACTTGTTATTATTGTTAAATTAAAATAGTAATCTCAATGTCAAATTTAAATTTGAACTAATAATAACTAGTTACTTATGATTTATTGTGAAAATATTGTAAAAATATTGTGTACGTAGCACATTATATTTTTCTTTAATTCTTCCGCATTCACTTTTTTTTTTTCCTATCATTTTCGGCAATACCATTGCCACAATTACTTTTTTTTTTGGGCACCCACGCATTATTCCACTTCTCACACATCCGGGCAGAACAGTAAATCTGGGCAGATGAATTTCGGCAACACTGTTGCCGAAATTTAACATTTACTGTTCCTGACCATCACCTTTTCTCTTTCCTCCTTTTTCTTATTCTCTCTCCTCCTTTTTGTTGAATTTCGGCAACGGTGTTGCCGAAATTCAGTCTCTCTCCTCATTTCCACAATTAACTTCAAACAGTACCTATAACGCAAATATTTTTTAAATTTGACAATATTTACCCAAAAGACTCCTACAACCTTTGTTATATAATAGTATCAATGTATCATAAAAAAAAATTCTTGCATTTCATCATCGTCAACAACAATAACAAAATAAATCATCAAAAAGGGAAAAGTGTTTAGATTAGCTTGGCTGACTACCCACGATCTTCCACAAAGTTGGACCATTTTATACTAAAGTATATGCAAAGATTATTTCTTTATTATTATTTTTTTGAGGTAATAGATTATTTCTTTATTAAGAAAGGTATATTCCCTCAAAAAAAAATATGAAGAAAGGTATAGAATAAAATTAATAAAGGAAGATTAGCCTTTTTTATTGGGCTTTATTTATGGTACCATTATTTTCTTATTGTTGTCAACAAATTAATTGTCCTATTGTTTTTTACTCCGCTACTGTGTTATTTCTTGCTTTCTGCTTTGTCTTTGGTTCTCCACTCTCACTGCTGGTTCCTTGCTCTATCTGACTATCTTGCTTGCCTTTGATTTTGGTTTCATTGGTTGGTAGTATATTTTACCCTTAAAAATAAAATGGGGGAGAGGTTAAGTTTGATTGCCAAGTAATCAATAGATGATCCGTTTATTTCATTATAAAATGGTTAAAAGTTTATTAATTTTGTGACAGCTAAGGTCTAAAACGCTAACAATTGCATACTTGTAGTTAAATTGATGAGAATGTGGTTCTTTATCAAGTGTCCTGTGACTTATATTTGAAATTTTATTATTTTTATGGTAAAATGAAAATTATTCTTCTCATTTGAGAGAGAGAGAGATTCTAAAGTGTCTAGTGTTTTAGTTTAACGTTGAGTTCTTTTTAAAAAAAATTTGTAAAGAACTCGATCAATAATATGTAACAATATATATATATATATATATATGCGGGGAGTTCAGACCAGATGGGAGCCTGAGGTCCATTGGATTCTAACCCAATATTGTTGGAGTTCACAAGAGAAGTGGAAGAAGAAGAACGATTAACTAGAAATTTTTCCAACCGAGGTTTGATATTAGATATAAGTGATGGATCAGTCAGGATATGAATCGCAATCACTGGCGATTCACTAATGACAAAAGATGATGTGCTAGTTAAAATCGTCAAGAAAGACTCAAACAAAGACAAGTCTTTTTCAGCATAAGCTGGAGACAGAAATGTAAGGACCAGCTCCGTTACAAACAGAGTTAATCGAAAAATTGAAGTAGAATTGACATAACCACCAATGAGAGTGATGAAAAAAGCAATTTGAAAATAGGCACAAACTTTGGTGCTTGAAGGCTTGAAGCTGAAGGAGAAAGAATTACAGTTGGTATAGACTTTTTTTTCTGTCGCTTTGTTTAAAAAGAAAAGGCTTATAATAATCTTTTTGATTAGAAGAACAACACACAGGTTGACATGAGCATTTATGTCAGCATTTTAAATATATTAAGAACCTACCTTTCTTTTTCTTTTTTATCTTTTATTATATGTCTCGATTTAAAGGCTGTATCTTTTGAAGAAAAACCAATGTGAATGCTCAACTAAACTCGAAGCACGTGGTTGTTTGTCACTGGCTACAACATATATTATATATTTTGCATGCTGTAGTGATAGTGTTTTGATTGGCTTGGCTGCTACCAACTAATATGGTGAGCGACACACAATACAGGGATCTTCCACAAAGTTGAACTCGAATTCTTTCCTTTTTTTTAGAAGCACAAAGTTGGACTCTTTCATTCAATATATAATTATATATGCAAAGATTATTTATTTACCTTTCTATATTGAAGAAAGGTAGCATAAATAAAGAAAATGTACCTTTCTTCATTGGGCTTTAGCCTTTATGGTACCATCATTTATTGGCAATAAATCTCATCCAAAATATTTCCAAAAAAAAAAGATGTAAATGTATAGGTCCGAATAGTTGTGTAATGGTGCGTGTGAGATTTGTAACCATGTATAGTAAAGTTGCTGTGTATGTACAAGTGTACCGTGTAAAGGTCAGATTATATGCTTGCTGTGATGAAAGAGTTACTTCCCCTGTGTTCGGCTTTCTTGCTGCTATTGTCGTCTTGTATTTGCCTCCACTGTCTTCTCTCTTGACTTTCTGCTTTGCTGTGATGAAAGATTTTTGTTCTTTTGATTCAGTTAAATAATATTCTGGTTTGTTTATTTATATAAAAGATATCTAGGACTAGGAGTCAACTAATTTACTCAGTTTTGGGGGTAATTATATTACTAGAATTAGAATCATCTAAACTTAGTAACTAAAACAACAAAACTCACAATATCAAGTAAACAAGCAGAACGGCAAGGGTTGCAAAACGTTAGAATCGCTTTAACATCTATGAAATTAGGTGTTCAATTTCCAATTTCAGGGATCATATCTGTGGGGAGTTCGGACCAGATGGGGAGCCTGTGGTTCATTGGATTCTAACCCAATGTTGGAGTTCACAAGAGAAGAAGAAGAAGAAGAAGAACGATTAGCTAGAAATCTTTGCAACCAAGGTTGGATGGTAGATTTAAGTGATGGATCATTTAAAATAAGAATCACAATTAATGGTGATTCACTTATGACAAAAGACGATGCGCTAGTTAAGAGTTAAGATCGTTAAGAAAAACTCAAACAAAGACATGCCCTTTTCAGCATTAGCAGGGGATAGCAGGGGACAGAAATGTAAGGATCAACAATGTTACGAACAGAGTTAAGCAAAAACTCGAAGAAGAAATTACATAACCGCCAATGAGAGTGATGAAGATAGCCACTTGTAAACAGACAGAGACTTTAAAGACGACGAGTAAAGAACTGACCAGCCTCATCATGATGTAATTGAATGTGTTACT
Organism: Quercus suber; assembly: GCF_002906115.3. Taxonomy (NCBI): domain Eukaryota; kingdom Viridiplantae; phylum Streptophyta; class Magnoliopsida; order Fagales; family Fagaceae; genus Quercus; species Quercus suber. The sequence goes on from NW_027069580.1 coordinate 980,996, forward strand.
CTATGAGACTATGATGAAGATTGAAAGCATCAAACAAGCTGAACAACATGGCTTGCTGGCAAACCCTTAGCTGCAAAGAAACACAAGGATTCATAGTGGCAATGTCAAGACAGAAGGCAATTTAAAAGATGATGTTAGGGGTTGGTTTTTGTTAGAAAGAAGAAGAAATCGCATATGCTTATAGTCCAGAGTTGCATTCTGAAGCATGATAGCAAACCAATCCAAAAGTTTGCTGGCAATTAGCATGTTATACCAATTTACGCAGTTTTAGGGCTCTCTGAACAATCCACATACTGATATCATCTAAGCTGAATTTTCAGATTTTGTATTTCAAATCCAAAACACAAGATAAATAGATGATAGTAACTCTTTTTTTTTTTCTTTTTTTTAGGACAATAGATGATATTAACTTAAATTCACAGAACCACTACTGTAAATATTCTTAAAATTAATTTAAGATTGTGTCCTGTTTACAAACTGGATTACCAAGTAGTTTTTGGCCATCAAAGAAGCCAGTTTCTGAATATTCAAAACCACTTCCACCTCTTCAATTAATAAGCATACGGTTTTAGAGGAAACAAAGAAATCTACGTATATAATCAAGGTGTAACCCAACCTGGTCGAGAATAAAAGAGAGGGTTGTCATTACCGAATGGAAGGGGTTGAATAACCGTAGTTGCCATGTCAAACACTCCCACGTCATGGCCTCCATATGCCATTCCTGGGTACATTTGCGAATCCCAATTGTCATCTGTGAAGTATATGCAATTACTTCTTCTATTGATAGTGCTTGTAGGAATGCACCAGGAATTGCCATCACCAACAAAAAAAATTTGATCTTTCAAGCCTCTCACTTCCTCCCAAACCTTGGCACCGAAATCAAACTTATAGACCAAAAAATATATAGTCTCATGCCTAATCTTTGAAGGAATATAAAATTCGTAACGAAAAACCCCGTAAAGATTTTTCGATGTCTCCATCAAATATAGTTTTTGGGGTGTGCCCACATCTTCTTTGCTTGGATGGGAAGCAATAACTTGTACCTCAGCTGACAAAGGAGCATCAAGTTCAAAGCGCACCAGCATGCCATTATCACAAAGTCCATATATTTGATCTTTAAAACAAGCAACATCTTTGAATCTCAAATTGTTTGAATTGTTAACAATAGCCCACTCTCCTTGTCCCCTTCTGTTCAAAGCCGCTCCTTCTCCCACTCTAGAAAAAGCCAAGCGACTCATGGAGCCGAAAATTGCAATGACAAGGAAATTTGATAACTCATGGGAAGGGTCCTTGAAAAGAATAAATTTGTGAACAAGGCGAAACCACTCCAGATCAGTGCCAGCCAGTCCTCGAATTTTGTCAAGTGGTGGAAGATTGATTTGTTTTCCTTTCATAAGGTGCACAAGCTGGGATACATAATCAGGACCCAAGGTTACAACCCAACCATGTTGAGATCCCCAACAACGTTTTCCGCGAAACAATAGACGTTTTCCGCAAAAGTGGTAACGTCTATTGTCGCAGAGATTAAAGAAACATGGCAGGTCAGTATCTAGTGAATCGGAAAGCATCAGCCATGGAAACAAGGACCACCTTGTAGTTTCCAAACAAGCAGAACGCCAACGGCTACAAACCGCTGAAATCGCTTTAAAATCCATGAAAGTAGGAAGTCGATTTCCAATTTCACAGATCATATCTGTGGGAATTTCGGGCCAGCTGGGAGCCTGCGGTTCATTGGATTCTAACACAAAGATGGGCTTTACAAGAGAAGTGGAAGAAATAGAAGAACGATTAGCTAGAAATCTTTCCAACCGAGGTTGGATGGTAGATACAAGTGATGGATCAGTGAGGATAAGAATCACAATTAATGGTGATTCACTAATGACAAAAGATGATGCGCTAGTTAAGATTGTTAAGAAAAACTCAAACAAAGACATGTCTTTTTCAGCATGAGCTGGGGACAGAAATGTAAGGATCAACAGTGTTACAAACAGAGTTAAGCGAAAACTTGAAGAAGAAATTACATAACCGCGAATGAGAGTGATGAAGATAGCCACTTGAAAACAGACACAGATTTTAAAGACGTCGAGTAAAGAATTAGCTGACCTCATGATGGAAATGAAAGTGTAGCTCTATGACTGATGAAAATGGAATTGAAAGCATCAAAACAAGCCGAACAACATGGCTTGCTGACAAACCCTTAGCTCCAAGAAATTCAGGTCTGCTGTGTGTGGAAGCTTAGCTAACAGATAGAAGAGTGGTCAGAATGAGATCATTTTGGGAAAGTAAGTAGGGTTTTCATCTGTAATACTAATTTGATAATTGAACCAAAGAAAGAAAAGACATTGAAGAAACAAAAAACAAAGCCAAAAAAGTATGTTTAGTCGCCTAAGAAACTATCAATTGTACCCAAGGATAAAAAAAGACACTCAGAAACAGACAAAGAAATAAGAACCGTGAAAATCATCCATGGACATGTACCGTTGTACCCTTAAAATTGTACAAAACCCTTTCTTTCTTTTTGAGAAGAAAGAGTCATTCTTATTTAACTAATTTAGGAACAAACATCAGGATCAACTAGCTTTTTAACAAACAATGGAACTTTCTTAAATCTGAAACACAATGTGTGAACAGTGTTTTTTTCCCCCCTGATAGATCAATGAACAGATTTTTTTTTTTTTTTTTTTTTTTTTTTTTTGTGTGGGTATATTTCATTTAAATAATATAAAATTTGTTTGCTAAACAAAATTCTCATTAATTAATCAATGTACAAGCCTCTAGTTTATATATCCTAATTCAGAGCATAACAAACTTACAACTAAGCTCCCTCCTGTATGCTAATTCATTGTAGAAATCTATCTCAGATAAATAAATAATAAAAGGGAGTTAAATCACCAATAATAAAATATGTAAATACGTACATGAATTAGCATACCAATTTTTTTTGAATAAGCATAATTACCAGATGACCGAAAATTTGAATTAACATAATTTTTTCCAAGTGTCTTGCTATATCAGCGCTCTGAAAGTTTGGGTTCCAAACACGTAGCCTCAGACACAACTAGGCAAATATAAATTAATTATAAAAAAAAATAGAGAAATGGTGAAGGTGGAGGGGTAGAGTAATGGACTAATGGCCCATGCACATGCAGAGGTGTTAGAGTCTGGATTTTAGACTTTTAGTCCATATGGTGCATGATTCAAATAAAATGTTGAAAGCCAAACTAATTAATATCAGTAAGAAGGTCTTAATTAATTACACGAAATATTTGGTTGACATAGAAAAAAATAATGTGAATATATATATATATATATATTTTTGTACTTGGTGTTTGAGTTGGTATTTTATTTTTATTATAGAAAGGAGTTGATACTTAGTATAAGCATTGTTATTATACTTATGGTACTTCATACTCTAAGATGAAAATAAATATATATTTGAAACAGTAAAAGATATAAATAAAAATAATCAATATGTGGCTTATGAAGTTAATAGATTAACCTAAATATAAAATATTCAAACAAGTCATTTCATTTCTCAATTAAAGCAAAGCAAAAAAATAAAAATAAAAATAAAAATAGATAAATAAATTAACTTAAAAAGTATGATAATATATTTGGAGTTTTTAAAATGTTCTATGTACACCTTGATTTCTTTTTTCTTTCTTTTTTTATTATTATATATATATATATAAGATAGAATTTATACTCTAACCTAATATAAGTGTATATGTGTGTGAAACTCCTTATTGAAGACTTGAAAAAAGCAAAGCAAAAAAAAAAAAAAATAAATAAATAAATTAACTTAAAAAGTATGATAATATATTTGGAGTTTTTAAAATGTTCTATGTGCACCTTGATTTCTTTTTTCTTTCTTTTTTATTTTTATTTTTATTTTTTATATAAGATAGAATTTCTACTCTAACCTAATATAAGTGTATATGTGTGTGAAACTCCCTACTGAAAACTTAAACCCCAACCCTTGCCCCCTCCCCCCATCTCATAAACATTTATACTTGTAAAGTGACCACCGTAGTAAGAGTGCGTAATGATTACCTTGATTTCTTTTTTAAAGAGACTATATGACGTTTTTATTTTTAAGTTAATTTAAAATCATCAATTTTTATTCATGGCATCTTAGCTTTCATTTCCAACTATTAAATGGTGGGTTTATTGGGAAAAAAAAAAGTTCAGTAAATATCATTGTAGAAGTATTTTTTTTTTAATCTTTTTTGACGTTGTAATAATATATATACCAGTTGATAATTCTAAGGTTGCATATAAGATTTTTTTTTTCTTTTTTCCTTTAATAACTACATTAAGATAAGAAAATACATTCAAATTACTATTTTTTTTTTTTTAAAGATTTATTTTAAGCGGGGAGGGGGTGAGGTGCCCCCTTGTCCAGTCGTCCCTGCTGGCTCCGCCTTTGCTCTTTTTGATAGCACTGAGGTCAATGGCCGGTGGTCAAATTTGGATGAGATGGCAGCAATCATCAGCCACAACACTCTTATAAAATGGAGGTGGTTATTTTTTTGATCTTCTTTGTTTTAAGCTTTTAGCGACTTTTTTTTTTAACCCAAGAAAGCTTTGGGGATTAGATATATATAGATAAATTGTTTTTTTTTAAGGGACTTTAAATTTGGTCTAGCAAACCATTTTATTTTTTGGAATCAATCTTTTGGGCCAACTCTTAAGTTTTAGGTAATTTTTTTTTTGTCAAATAAGAGATTTTTGTGTTTTAAATCCCGTTTACATAAAAAGTCAATTGGTGTCTTAACTTGATGAGAAAGAATATTCATTATAAAGTGAATGTCATAAGTTAAAATTTGATAGTATCTAACCTATTAAAAAAAAACACTTAATTATTTGGGAGCTAGGTATAATATGACCGATAATAGATATAGAAAAACAGTTATAACTATAGACCTTTCCAAAAGAGGTTGGATAATAAACATAAGTGATGGAACACTTCTCATAAAACTAATCACTATCAACGATATTGTATGGACTCGTTTTGTAGCCCAAGCCCAAAATATAAGGGAGGTTGGCCCAGTGAGCTCAATACAATAAATTTGTAGAGAGTGAGTCAAAGAACTCAGCCTTAATAAATTTGACAACGGCTAGTATGAATTCAGGAGATGATCAAGAAAGAATAAGGAACATGGAACTGACTGAATTTCCTTGTCCGAGGAAGTAAATCTCTATATAAATCAATTAAACTGATTACAGGTATAACTTTGATTGCTATAGTGTTCTATTTCTATTTTTCCGATCCCTTCCTCATTGAGGGTTTCTTACATTATATAACTCCCCTTGGACCATCTTGATCCTACACTTATTAATTATTTGAGTCCTTACTTGAGTGTCCATCCCATCAGACACCCTCTTTCGTTTTCTGTGAGTTGCGGTAGCCAAGGCAGCACTGTTCAGAGATCTTTTCTACATAAATGCGGCCAGAAAAGTAGCTGCAATGCATTTAATGCGGTGGTAGCAACTTTTCCTTAGATATTTTTGGGTTCTCTTCCTTCTCGTATGTTCATGAGGCACATTCCTGTCACTAGGGCTTCTATGAAGGTTACTTTCATCGTTAGAATACACATCTGAGTGATATCTATCATACCCGAGGATGAATTCCTCCTCAGACCACCTTCTACTTGTTTCTTATTTATGAGACTCTAAACTAAAATCCCTCATAACTATTTATCCCTTCTCGAATTCGTCAACGTCCTCGGACAAAGTTCAAGGCCCAAAATATGATTTTGGACCCTTATCCCTACAGATATCATTGTGGAATAATTAACGCAAGGAGCACCAACTGGCCTCATTAATGGAATTGAAATTCACACCAATCTGCATGGAGCCAGGTCTGCTGTGTGCGAATGAAAGCTAATGGGGGAGGAAGAAATTTGCCAAGTAATAGGCACTTGATCAATTATGTAGTCACCATTTATCAACAGTAACAATTTTGTTTTTAATTTGGCTTCTTTGATTTCCCTTCAAATACGAATCAGAATTTTTTTTAAAAATTTTTTTATCATTCAATAATTTTTTTAAAAACGAAAAGGTTCAGTTGACCTGATCATACTCAAATTGGCATCAAAAGAAAATGCAGGTTAATTTTTGAAATTCAATAACCACCGTGACTTAAGTACAACATTTCCAATATTACCATATAAAATTTCATTCCTAACAGGTAAAATAGAATCTAAACCATAGAGCTCAATCAAATAATATAACCAATTAATGAAGCATAGAAAAATGAAAATAAAAAGAGTAAATCTTGAATCTTTTAAACCTGTAGTAGGATCAACGTCGTTTAGTAAAAGAAGGCTATCAAAGCATATTTCTGTGGCATATAGTTTTTCCGGAAAAGTTGTGTTTGTAACAGTTTTTTCTGTTTCCTTCTCTATATCATGTAAAATTAGCATGTTGGAGTAATTATGCAAATCTAACAACATTTCCTTTCCATTACTATACAAATAAACAAGCTTCAGGTATTCAAAGTGCTTGATTTTGTAGAATCTTGTCCAAGAACTGTCTATCCCGTAGTCATTCATCACCCAAACTTCATTATAAGAACTGTCTATCCCGTAGTCGTTCATCACCCAAACTTCATTATAAGTTTTGCCCTCATTTTTTAACACAGTGGTAGAGTAGAGTTTTTCTTTTATTACCTCTAGATGGCACATCCTTTATCTGTTGGCGTCCAGTTGAATTGAGCACTCTTTTGAATTGCAACATTGATTATAATCCAACTCATGCAACTCTTTTGATTCCCTTCAGTAGTAACGTCTCCTATTATTTGGTTCTTGCATTTGTTTGCTTCTAATTTTAAAAATTATGTTTAATTTTGGTTACCTCCAATATCTTAATGAACTTAGATATTTAAATATATATATATATATATATATAATTCCATAGTTACAATAGAGTGAGAAGATTTGAACAATGAATATCTCGCAAGAAATACTAGAGTTGCTAATTAATTAAGTTACAAAACTCTTGGCAAATAAGCTTAGATATTAAACATTAAGAATACCAAGATTTTTATTATTTACATCTGCAAATATATATAATAAAAGTAATAGTAACATGATTTGTCACCAAAAAAAAAAAAAAAAAAACTTATTATCATAATAAATTCATGCAAAGGTAAAATTAAAATACCGTTAATATACATAATGTGTGAAGTGAACATTTGACATAATTTGATGATGAATGTTTAATAGTTGTATAATATTGGGAAGCATAGCCTTTGGATTTATATATGTGGAATTTTCTTGGTGGATTGCATGTGGGATCTATGAGGGGTCCTATCATCATTAGTTTGTTTAGATTATATTATTTCTTCTTTACAAGGCTGTCCTCATCCTTAATCAACTCTATTTTTTTTTTTTATGAATTAATCAACTTTATTTTATCACTTCAAAATTCAAATACATAATGGATAAGCATTGCAACGAGTGTTAGACAATAAAACGAGATACATAGTACTATTTCCACATAAAATGTGTAGAAATCAAGCGGAGCTAGAAATTTTTATTTGAGGGGCCAAATTACAGCACTAATATATTTATCAAAACAACCTCCATACATATACATACAGACACGCTTTTTATTATATACATACAATTTTTTATTTGATAAGTTATACACACACACACACACACAAAAAAACTTAGTATTTTCAAACAAAATTATGTTTAATGATGATTTTTCATAATATAAAATTCATTTTTACCATTTTCATAGTGAAATTCTTAAAAAGTTTCATTTTCAATACAAATTATCAAATTTTATACTAAATTAAGTAAAAAAAATCTCTCAATTAAACTAATGAAATTTTTAAAAACATGAATGATCCAAAACTTAGAGGAATAAGTTAAGTTTCAAACATATTTAAAATTATCTTGGTCTAACCTATTATGTAGCAACTAAAGAGACATTTTATGTGTAGTTTTAGTAACAAGATCTTTTTAATAAGTCAATGACTTATTAATCGCCACATAACGGGTTGAAAATGATAGATTCAAACATGTTTGATGCCAAACTTTATCAAATATTTAACGTATATAAGAGCACATTTTACAATAATAAAAAATTGCAAAAAATAAAGTTATGTCTCTATAACTATTAGACTAATTTAAAAAAAAAAAAAAGTATCAGTGAACTAATTCAAATATTTTGGGGACCAACTCTTATTTTTGAAGGGTAAATTTTGAAAACGTTAAAATAATATATATATATATATATATAGGAAAATTTCAATTTTTTGGCCCCCACCCATATACATAGCTCTATCCTTGAGAAAAATGCTATATGTTCACAACATTTTCACAACAAATTTTGAAACTTGAATAGCAGGTTGTTATTGGTAGGTTTATGATTTTCATATCTGAATTTTTTTTTTTTTTTTTGGTTTTAGTTATTTGTGCCATTATGATATGAACAAAGTTTCTCTCCAAACTAGTTTGGAGAGAAACCCTATAAACTCATCATATATTTTATATTGAGTGTGAATTTTGAAAATTTAACCATTAGATTGCATGTTCTTATTACATTTTAATGCTTACAAAATTTCAAGAATATCAAAGATCAATTGTTATGTCATCAAATAAATGTTATAATTTCAAATTTTTGTGATCTAAAGTTGTATATAAAAAATAAGTTAATTGATCAAATAGTAAATAACATCCAATTTGAATGAAATTTGATCCGTATGTTAAGAACATAAGGAACATGAAATTCAATGATTAGATTTTCAAAATTCACACTCAAAAAAGAAATATATGAAAAGTTTGAAGAGTTTCTCTCAAACTTTATTCTTATGATATTTGTGTGATGAAATTATTATTAAATGCTAGTTTATTATTTATGTTTCAAACTTGGTTTTTTTCTTTTTTTTGGGGGGGGGGGGGGGGTGTTTGGTTGTGTGACATTATTTTCTTTGTGTTGTGATTATTTTGTTTTGATTTGGTAACCGGCCATGCATAATGATGGTCAAAAGTATTGACGTAGTGATGGGATCCAATTCACTGGCACGGTCCATCACATAATTCACATACAAACAGAGCTTAAATAACTTTGAAACAAACAAAGCGTAAATAAATTTGAAACAAATAGAGCGTAAATAACTTGCGATAGGAGCTTTTTTCAGTATTATAATTTGCAAAAAAGCTAATATTTAGCAAAAAAAAAGAGAAGCCCAAATGAGAGGGACTAACATAAAAAATATAAAACTCACAAGACCAAAATGAAAACAACATAAAAAAATTTTCTTGATAATTCAATAATTATAATAAAAAAAGAGAAATTTGAACCCTAAATATTTTAACTGAAGTATAACATTAACATTTTGTTTAGGAGGAAAATGAATGGAATGAAATAAATTATTTTAGAATATTCCTTTCATTTTCTTGTTTTGGATGTTTAATGGAGGAAAAATTTCACTAAAACTTGTAAAATTAAAATACTCCTATATATTTAGTGTTCTATTTTAAAATATGAGTATAATAGTAATATTATCATAAAATAATTCAAATCATTTCCCTTTATGTTCCTCTCAAATAAGATTATTTACCTTCTATTTCTTTCAATTTCTTTATTTAAAAAACATCTAGACAAGATTACAAAATTCCATTTCATTGATATATTATTTTATTTTCTATTCATTTCCATTATTTAAAACATTTCATTTTATTCCATTTGTTTACCCATTCAATTTCATTTCATTCCTCTATGAACTCCTAAACAAAGTTTAAATTTTTTTTTGGTGGAAAAAACACTAACTTAAAGGGGCAATATTTTATTCTTTTTTTCAGTAGATAATTATTTATCATCAAGTCCAAGACATAAATTGGTTTTTAATGAGATCGAATCTCAAATATTTTATTCAAGAACAAAAAACTTTAGCACTTAGAAGTTAGAACTAACTACAATCTTTTTTTCTTTTTTAATTTTGATGGAAACTGCAATTTCTTTTTTTTAATAAAAGGAGATTTGACTCCATCCAACTACCAATAAAAAGATGACTGGTATATTATGTGTGTGTGCATATGTGTATATATATATATATATTAAAAAAAGAAGTGTCTTCTTGGGGATTGGAATCAAACTCTTTTTTTTTTTTTTTTTTTTTTTTTTTTTTTTTATATATATATATATATATTAAAAAAAGAAGTGTCTTCTTGGGGATTGGAATCAAACTCTTTTTTTTTTTTTTTTCTTTTTTTCTTTTGTTTATAATATTATAAGGCAACATGGTAGTGATGTTAAGTTAAACTAAACCTAGCCAATAGCTTTGTAGCCAAGTGGCACTCAGGTTCCTTTGTAACCTTTTACTCGGGGGTTCAATCCCCCGCACTTGCCTAGCCAAAAAAAAAAAAGTGAAACTAAACCTATACAAAAATGTTTGACACGTAGAAAGTGCAGTGTGTTATCGACCTACTCCAATCAGCACTAGGCTTTCCTTTCCTTTCCCATTTGCCTGTTGGCTTAGCCTTTAAGCCCCGACTCAAACAAGGACAACTCTTTTTCAGCTTGAACTGGGGATAGAGTTGTAAGGACCAATAAAGTTACAAACAGAGTTACTCGAAAGATTGAGGAGAAAATCAAGTAACCACGGGCACAGATGAGAGTGATAAAAAATGCAACTTGGAAATGGACACCGAAATTTAAAAAGTCAAGTAAAGCACTTACTGACCTCATCTCAGAAGCTAAAGCTGGCTGCTGTGTATAAAGCGATTTTGACCTTGTTGGGTGTGTCTGCGTCATTTATGGACTAATCGACTTGGGCTTTAATTACAAACAAATGATAGATCGGGTTGGGGCTTACCCGGCCCAACCCTGGTCCACATACAATTGGGTAATTCTATCATAGCTCCGTTCTTAGTGCCTAGATCGCTGGTAAGTGAAGGTTTTGGGCATATTATATAGGTGAAGTAAATGGCACGCAGATCCATGAATTGGAGATTGTTAAGATAGTGGATCTGATGGATTATATTTATATGTGCGTGTTTTGACCAAGATGGATGCGTGACCATGATGAATGACCAAGATGGATTATACGTGCGTCTTTCACTCTTGACTTTTCGGCTTTGTTTATAGTTCTAGTACTGCTGGTTCCTTTACTGTCTAATTATCTGTCAGTTGTGATTGCTTGCCTTCGATTTTTGTGCTGCCAAACGCTCATGCACGTAGGCACAATAAGAAACGATATGAGCATATTTTTGGATACAATAGTCGAACTAGAATCATAGAAGATGATAATAGAGAGAGAGATGGAAGTTTTAGATTACCCTTTTGGCGTGATCAGATCTGAGATTGGACACAATAGTTGTTGTTGATCTTCTTTGATCCCTGTCACTACTGTATGTTTGATTGGACTTTCCTTTCTCTGAGATTGTTGGGTTCTGAGTGGATTCGAGAGATGAGTTTGTGCTGCGATTTCTTTTCTGGGTTCTCTAGGGTAAGAAGTAAGTGATGAAGCAGGTAAAGAAGAAGGAACTGGGGATAAAAGATTATAAGCTTCTTTATACTGCCTAAAACTTATGAAGCACAGGTGTGTTTTGAGACTCTGGTGCGGGTGCAGGATTTGGCAATTTTTGAAAAAAGTGGGTGCAGGTGTAACGGGACTCGGCGATTAAAAAATAATTAAAAATATTTTTATTTATATTTTTAATATATTGCTAAGCATACTTTTTCACATTATATAAACATATACCAAATTTAAGAGCAATATTAGATAATAACTAAAACATGATGTTCATAAATTAAATACAACCCACAAGATTGAAACTAAAACATTCCATGATGTTCGGAAATTAGAATACAACTCATAAGTTTGAAACTAAAACAAAATAAAAGATAATCAACAAGACAATCAAACACCAACATCATCATCCTCAATATCAATAGCTTCACTTCGAACTTCACTTTCACTAGTAGTAGCACTAGTGTCAGCATTCCCAATAACCATGGCCTCCAACTCTGGCTCATCAAGTGTAAGGGCTGCATTCTCAAGAATTCCAGCACCTCTATGTATGTCGCTCTCATTCCAAGAGTCTCCTACAATATCCCATATCTTTGTTGTTGTATGTATGTACTTCTCATTGCGCCTTGACAAGAGTTAAAGATTAGAATGCACATATACCAAATCCTCAGCGCGTGCAGGAGCTATTTTGTTTCTTTTTAAGGAATGAATGAATTTGTATGTGCCCCAATTTCTCTCAGCGCATGAGGATGAACAAGGTTATCCAAGAAGTTTAAGGGCAAGGGGTTTGAAGAGTTGGAAATGTAGAACCATGGTATTGCCACCAAACCAAAGGTTGTAAGGCCCACCTATCTGTCAAGGCATCTGGTGAAGGAAACCTCTCTCCTGAAAATGTAGCAAACTCAAACTTCACTACCGTTTTTTCATTCTCATCTTCAAAGTATTGATCCAAATACTTGCTTATTTCCATAGAAATTTCATGATCCTGATGTGAAAGGATGCGTTTTGGATTCCCCGAAAGCCATTCAATGGAGTAATACCTTGTTAAAGATTAAAAAACAAATATAGATGAAACGTGTTTTACTAAAAGGGTAAACTAAGGAAAATAGAAAATAAATGTACTTACTTAGGATTTAAGGAATGAGCCAAGCAATGTAGTGGTGTACAATTTTTAGTCCATTGATCAATGAGTATATCATACACCACACCCCAAAATGAGTTATATTGATCATCTTTCAAGCCTTCATGCCGATATATTACTACCTTCACCTTCTCTATCATTGAATCCCACATCTTATACACAAGATGAAGACAAGGCTAATCTGTGTCGGCTATTCGTAGCATATCATAAATGGGTGATGTGAATTCAAGAATAATCAATATTATCCCACCAAAGATCACTTAGAATCATATCTTTCACTTTTTAAGCTTTTTCAACATCATCCTCCTTATAAGAAGCCCATCGGTCACTAATAGCCATGGCTTGAAGGCATCTTTTTATCAACTTCAACCTTTTCAGCATTACAACAACCGAAACAAATCTAGTATTAGCAACTTGGAGCAGTTTTAATGGACAAAATTCATTAAACATTGCCAACCTCATTAAATGGTTCATGATAAAAACACGTATGAATGATGCATCATCAGCAATACGTGTAATCCAACTACATTCCTCATATGTAACTTCATTCTTTTTAGTGTTTTTTGCTGCACAAATATTCTTCAAGACTAGATTGAGAGTGTGGACAACACAAGGTGTCCAAAACATTTTAAGATACTCACCTTCAATAAGATATCTAGCAGACGTCATCACATTAGCATTATAAATGATGACTTGGACAACTTTTTCATGTCCAATCTCTTTTATAGCATTCTTCAACACCACAGCAATATAATGTTTTTCTTTAAACTCACCTGACCCATCAACTGCCTTTATAAACACTGGACCCTCATCTGATACAGCCATAATATTAATAAGAGGCCTCCTTTGTGGATCTGACCATCCATCAGAAACTATAGTTACACCATTTTCAAGCCAAGAGTCCTTAATTGGTTTCAAAAGTCTTTCAACATGAGATCTTTCTTTTTGTAAAAGTGTTGTTCTTAAGGCATTGTATCCAGGACGAACATAACCCGGAATATTATGGGTAGCAGCATATGCATAGGAACTACAATAATGTGGGTTCATTGCAAATTTAAACGGAAGCCCACCAGTGTAAAACATCTTACCAATTCTGCTATCCAAATCATGTCTAGCATTATTCTGGAATGCTTTCTCCAAAAGGGAATTCGTAGAATTTGTAGTCACCTTCCTCCTCTTACCATCAATCAGATTTGTACTATCACTCCCTTTTTGTCTTCGATATGGGGTGGGGGTAAGGGAATTTGACTTCTCCGTTCTCTCTCTATCTTATCATTCTCAACTTGATCATGCATTCGCTGCATTTCCTGCCTATGACTCTTCGCCTTAAGGCATGCTTTAATACCTTTGCCAGAAATTCCTAATAAATGAGCCTTAACCCTAGAATAGGATCCCATATAAACTATACCACAATAGTTGCACTTAAAGTATGTGTTTCCACCTGATTTAACAGAAGCACCAAGTGGTTTTTCTACTTCAGTCACATATTACCAAAGAGGAGATTCATCATTTGGCACTTCTTGATTAGATGAAGGTGAAGTTTCTGTGCTAGTAACTTCGTCAATTGCAAATTCAATAAATTCAATCTAACCTACAAATAATAACTATTAACTAAATAAATTAATAATAAATCAAGCCCAAGTTCACAGATTCACAAATCACAATGAGTAATAAGTAATAACTATTAACTAAATAAAACTAACATTGAAAAGAAACTAAGTTTATCCTTCCGAGTTCTGATTCACAGATTCAAAGATTCACAGGTTCACAAATCACTTCTGAGTTCTGAATCCTATCTTATCCTAATTGATTTACAAATTTTATTAGTTAGGATAAGCTTATCCTAACTGATAAAATCTGTAAATCACAGTAGCCATATTAACAATACACACTGACCCAAATCCCACCATCATTTTATTTGTTGCAACAATACCAGTACAAAGCAGTCAAACATTGTCACAAATCTACAATTAAAATTACAACCTGCAAGTCTGCAACTACAAAACCCTTTAACTCCCACAAGAACCAAAAAAACAAGCAAAAAAAAGAGAGAAATCACACAAATAGCCAAACACAGCAGATACAGAGAGAAATCATAAAAAACAGAGAGGAAAATGGAAGCACAGAGAAGAGAGAGCATACCTGAAGCCGAGCACGTAGAGAGGGAGAGCATAGAGAAGAGAGATGAGGGATGGAGTGAGTGAGAGTGATTTTGGATGAAGTGAGAGTGCGTGAGTGTCTTAGGGATTTAGGTTAAGTTCAAACGGTGCGTTTCGCACCTTTTTTTTTTTTTTTTGAATTTCAGCCTGACTTGGCCGTTTCGGCTTGAACCGGCCATTTCGGCGATTTCGGCTGATACGGCTGATATGGCCGATACGGCCTGAGTCGGCCCGATTTGAGCTGCATCGGCGTGAGTCCGACACTCCACGTGGCTTGACGCGACACAGACGCACGGTCTGCGGTGTCCCTCCCGGATCGCCGTGTCCTGCCAAGTCCGACGCGAGTGCGGCTTCTCCGGAGCTGCATCGGTGCATTGTAGCCTAAAACAGGACTGCTTTTGTTTAAGAAGGGGCCAACAGAGGCTTATTTTGATTAAGGTATAAAAAATAGTTATTTATATTATTTTAATATGATGAATTGAAAAAATAAAATAAAAAATAAAAAGAATGAAATGTAGAGTAAATTGTGAAAATATAAAATACATAAAAGTAAATTTGGGTAGTACAATGCATATGTTATATGAATTAAGTATTGCATATATGAAAGATATAAGCAAATAATGGGACATAAAATGTTATTCAAACTAACCCAAACACTAACCTTCTTTTTTCTTTTTCTTTTTTCATAGGTAGGTAGTGGCGGAGGGGGGATGTTGGGGTTTGAACCACAAATATGGGACACCACAAAGAATGTATTTACCTCTAGGCTATCATTTGCATCCCTAAAAATTAATCTAGAAGGTTAGACAAAAGAATAATTGGAATTCCAAAAAAGAAAATAATCACAAGTTCCTCAAGTATCTATACATAAAAACATTAATAGCATAATGATGCTTTAGAGTAAATTATATTTTGTTTTATTCTTTTTTTTTTTTTTCCTTAAAAATGATCAACTAAGCAAAGTAAAAACTTACCAAAAAAACTCAAATTAACTAAAATTGTGTTGTCAATTCTAAGTTAATTAAGAGTAACAAAAGTCAATATCATTAAAAAATTTGGGAAGGAAAATAGCAAAAGCACTTCACATAGACTAAATGTAAGAACACCAAAAAGAAAAGGGAAAAAAAAAGTTCATTTCTATTTGTGCGTTTTGTTCACCTCAATGGTCATCCTATTGCCGACTTAACTTTGGAAATCTCTGACAAAAACAATCGATGTCTTCTCAAAATGGTGAAAACTAAAGCTTGATTGAAAAATCTAAAGAACAAATAGTATTGAACTAATTTTGTTGTTGTAAATGATGGGGTGATCGTATCTAGAATGTACATCGGTAGATATATTGTAAAGCTTAAATAAAAAATGATTGATATGTGAGTGAGAGAGAAATACGGTTGTGAAAAACTAAAAACTTGGAAGGGGAAACATTGAAACTATAAATAAACGAAGAGACACAAAACTTATCTTTGGCTATCGATTATTCTTGAAATTTTAATTGTATCTACTAAAAAGATAATAAACTATTCAATTTTAATAATTACTCGAAATTATAAAGAAGAAAATGAAAAGTTGAAATCAATTTGGGTGGCTGAATAGTCAAACATTTGTATCTAATATATAGTAACATTTGTAATTTGAATATTTATGATTAGATATTTAGTTTAATAAGCCCACCTTATATCCATATCTTTTCAAAGAACACAATCCTTAAACATTCAATCTAAAATTAAGAAATGCAAGTCTTGAAACTTAAATATATTTTAATCCTTCATTAGTTAAAGATTTTATCTCGGTGAATTTTTGCATTGTCAAATGCAATTTTTGGAAATTTAAGATTCTTTTAACAAATTTCAAATAATTAGATGAAAAGATAAGTATATTTTTGAAAATATATTAGCATGAGCAATTTCCAAAAATAATCATTTGGTTCTTATTTACTTACAATTATTCTGAATTGAAAAGAAAATTTTCAAATTTCAACAATTATTGAGAAATTAATTGTTGAAATTTGCCATATGTCAATCGAAATATGACACATAGCACCTTAGCACCTTATCATCCAAACATAGCTCACAGCTTACAAAGAATAATGACTAACATAGGACAATGTTAAAGTGAAAATTCAATTAATAAGACTATATATTGCATAGAAATTATTACCAACCATAATCACACAAATGAATGTAACAAAAAAAATGTAAAGGTGAAAAATATATATTATCAAAATTATAGAAATTTGTATAAATCAAAGCAATGATTATTACACATTTATAGAGTTGGAATATGTCCCAACTCCACCACATTCTAAGTCCTCAAACAACAAACAAAGTCTATTGAACGTGTTTACTTCAACTTCAATACTTAAAGAAAAAAAAAATCCAAATATCATTTTCTATACAATAAGTTACGTATAAAATGTTTCTCAAAAAAAAAAAATTATGTATAAAACTTTTGAGTTCTAAAAAAATCTAACAATTTATAGTTTGATTATCATGAATGTTAAAAGAATCAAGTCAATTTAATGTTACAAAAATATCTCCCACAAAATATATTGATCTTTTTTCATTCTAAACAACTATAAAAACACTTTAATATTTATTGGGCATGAGAACTGTGTATCAAGTTGCTTGGAGACGCATTGCAAGAAAAAATTCCAAAAGGAATTATTTTAATCCAAGTAACCCATAATTACAATCCCATTACATAAAATAATTCCAAACCCTAATCGATTACCTTATGAATACAATATGATCAAAATTATGAGAATCCATTAACACAAAGAGATCAAACAATCAAAATAACAATCTAGATATTTTTTATGTGGTGATTGTAATAAAATATTGAATTGTGAGAATAGAGTAAGAAAGAGAGAGAATAAAAGCTTACTAAGTAGAGATGTCAAATTCATCAAGATATGAGTTTTTAGAGGGAGACAATTCCGCCATTGAAGAAATGCCAAGTGATTCTATATGGCTTCCATAGACAAAATATGCCAAGCAGATAAGTTTTATGTTAAGAAAAATTGACATATATACACAATAATTTTTGTATAAAATAGTTCAAATTTTTATGTCTACATGGAAAGATTGGAACTCCAAGCTACTCTTAAAGTCACTTTTATTATCCTTCAATATCCCTTAAAAATTAAAAAAATATATATATATATATAAAAAAAAAAAAAACAAAGAAAAATGATGACAACATAATTGAGTTTTTTATTAGTATGAAATCTATTTGTTGTAAGGGCCACCCATAAGGGCAGAAAGAAAAAGGCATCAAAAGATTATATATATATATATATATTTATATAAGTTAGAGAGAGAGATACCTCAAAAATAATAAAGGCACCCATTTTTTACAGACCAAAATTTGTATATGTAAAGAAAATAAGTCAAAATACATAGCGAAGAGAAGAGTTCATGAATATTGCTAAACACATAGATAGGAGTGCCAATGCCAATGGTTGGTAAAAAAACAATTTGTATTGTGACTAAATGAAAAAATACAGAATAATTTTTTTTTTTTTTAAACATGAGTTACATTGATTGGTTGGCTACCTTCTAGAAATATAACATCATGCGTATTGTGATCAAATTAACATTTAGTCTTAATGTTAAACAAAAAATACTAACCATTCAAAAAGTCGTTAGAAGTTGCGATACAAATATAGTGATAATTCAACATCGTGAAACACACCAAAACAAAAATCAAGAGTGATAAGTAAAAGAAATTGATTACCCAAAATTTCAATAAAGAATCGATAAATTCCTCTGGGATTGTAAGCAATAATCAATAGTGGAATTGAATTCTTGATAGTTTGTACACCTTTGTCTTACAAATTCATTGGGCGTTGGCTAACTACAGAAATTTGGGGGAAAAAAACTAAAGTGGAGATGGAGAGAGAGAGCTTACATGCAGAATATATAAGATTTGGATTAGGTATTGGAAGTGAAAGGGTGATTTGAATAGAGGACTCTAACTCTGCATTTACGTTACAAAGAAACCGTTTTGCTTCCAAATTCCAATTTTGGATGGAAGAATGTGAATAGTCGTAACTGAAGATAATAACTCATGTTGTATGGATAACAATTGAGATGATTTAGTATATGTAGTAGATTAGTAGCAGATGAATAGTCATCTTTTTTTCTTTTTCTTTTGTTTGAGAAGGAGATGAATAGTCATCTTAATAGAGTGCATTAACATGTTTGCCCATGATCTATATTTAATTTTTTTTAAATAAAAAATAGAGAGAAATCATAAAGGAAAAAAGGATTTTTTTTAAAAAAGTATGAGGTGGATGATGAGGTGGCTCAATTGGAGCGTAGCAACATTAAATGCTATGCTTCAACTTTTAGTAATATATAGATATAGATATATATAAATATATATATATTCTCTACAAATTATTTGAGCAACAATGATTAGACACTTTTTTTTTTTTTTGAGAAAGAAACTGATGGATTTTATTAATAAAATTCAACTACATTCAATTGTAAAATCGAACCAATATGAGATGGGACATCTTTCATCCATACTTGAAAATCTTGTATGCATAATGCACTTTTAGCCAGACTATGAGCAACCTCATTGTCGTTTCTCTTAATGTGAGAATACAACAATCCTTCTCTATGAACATGTGAAAACCTAATACAATGAAATAAACTTGCAAAACATTTAACATCACGACTAAGTAAACCAAAGGATTCCAAAGACTGCGAATCTGCATTCAAAGTATTCATTGCAATCTCTGAAACTCCCTCTGGGGTGACATCTTCCAAACTCAGATCAACATCAAACTGTAAAGCCTTCGATATAGCCGAAGTTTCAAGCTCTATGACAGTTAAAGGGAGAGGGATAATTCCGACCATGTGTGCCAAGCCTTTTCCTTGACATTCTCGGATGATCACTCCAATCACTGCCATATCTTCTTCTTGAAACATTGTATTGATATAATTTATGCCTGAACCCTCCACAATTACATCAATAGTCGATCTCCAAAACAACACTAATCCACCTCCCATATCAATTGCTCTTGGTACTACAAACATGTTATCAAACTGTATTTTTTTTTTCACATCTTTTAGCTTAGCTTCATTTGTCCATGTTTCGGCAATAAACACGACAGGGGAATCTTTAGCCCGCACCAAACTAGCAAGCTCATTCATTGTACATGGGTTCCCAAGCCCATGACAATTCCATACTAAGCAACTCATTGCAATTGGTTGGGCTGAGTCTCAGCCTCCACCATTGAGTTTGAACTATATTCATCATCCTTTGAAACCAGCCTACGCTTACTTGGTAACTCCAGATGGGCTTCCCCACTTCTCTTCCCTCCACTCAGTTTGCTTTGTTACTTGGTACTCACTGCCTTTTTCCTGATGTGTTTGTTGCTTCTGCTCCTAGTACTTAGGCTGGTGGCTAAGTGTTCTTGTGTTTTTTCTCTATTAGTTTTCCTTTCCAATCGGGTCCAGGTGCGCTGAGTTGATTGTGGTTTGGCTAACACATGCTTCTCACGTGCCTCACCTAAGATATCTTGGGAAATATTGCTTGGTTGGGTCATGCAGTTAATGTGATCAAATTTTCCTATCTCTGAATCAATCTCATATTCTGGCATCAAATTCTTTGGCTGAAAAATCTGCCCCTTTATTCTCGGTATTATGATTACCTGAAAATTGTGGGGTTGATAATGAGACATTGATTACACCCTCTTTACGTTTCCCTACTGTATGCGTTACTTCTAAAGCATCCAAATTAACGGCTTCATCCATTAATTGCTCACTCATAGCGTCCCTTGGATTCACAGTGTTGAGCGCCGCCGCTGGACCATGCGCCGTTACCTGAGCTTTGTGGTTCACCTTCATCGATTCAGTCCTACTCCCAACTTCATGAACACCTGACTTCGAAGATACTCTCAACTTCGTCTTGTAAAAACCTGGAACGGAAAGCACTGCTTTTCTTGAAGGAACAAAAGGCGAAGCTCTAATTGATGTCCGTTTTCCAAACCCCAGAAAAAAACAAAACCCACTAGCCTTGGAATAACTTGTTATTCCAAGGAAACACACATCTCCTTCCAAAAGAAGGGACACGAACACACAACTCCTTCCAAAAAAAGGGACACGAATTCTACTGAGCTTCCTAGTTATTCCAAGGAAACACACATCTCCTTCCAAAAGAAGGGACACGAACACACAACTCCTTCCAAAAGAAGGGACACGAATTCTACTGAGCTCCAGGAAGCGTGTTCCTATTGCACCAGAGAAACCTCTCTCCATTTCACCCAAAAAAAAAAAAGTAGTCCGTGTTGGTTATTAACTTTGAGCAAGCTTGTTTATCAAGAGAAGTTCATGTTGCCTGCCACGTACGATATTTACATTGTATAAATTGAAGTGCTCAACTTTTTGCTGTGCTGTGAATTTTATGGTGACAAGTCATGCCCAACTGAGCTAGATTTATGTGGTTTAAAATATACCATGATTGGACACTTGGACGTATGTTTTAATTTCTTCCACCGTTATGAATTTCTCACAGAAAATATTTGGCACGGCTAGGACTACAACATGATATCTTCCAAACTGAATGGAGATATTCGTTTGTAAAAGTTTTGTAAAAATGTCCATAGTAACTCTAGCATTTCCATATAGATATAGTTTAAGATTTTAAATATATTGTTGCGTGGAATGTCCTCTCTACTTCTTCTTCTTCTTCTTCTTCTTCTTCTTCTTTTCTCTTTTTCTCTTTATGTATCCAAAAAAGAAACCCAAGTAGTCAATTAATTCAAATCCAGAACATGAGATAGATAGATTTTGCAGTAACTGAAACAACAAAATTCACAATATCAAGTAAACCATGGGGAGGAAGGTGTTGTGAATTTGATTCCTTCTGAGACAGGTCAGTACACTTGTAGTTCAACTTGGAATGAGATTTGTACCAGAAAACCCTAGGATGAATGGTGCAAAATAGTTTGGTTGCCTGATGATATTCCTAGCATTCATTTATCAGTATGTTGCCTGTTAATGATAAACTATCCACTCTATACAGAGTTGCTAACAAGGGATAAGAGGGAAACGCGTGTTTTCTGCACAAGCCAAATTAAGAGTAGAAACCATATCCTTAAGTGTTTTCAGTAGGACATCATGGCAACAAGTTTTCAAATTGTGTTATTTCACTAGGAGCTTAAGGGAAGAAGGTTCCAAATGAATCTATGTAAGATTGCTTGGGCTGCTACAATCTACCATATATGACTGCAAAGAATGACTAGGATTCTTGGTGGCACTATCAAGATAGAAGGCATTTTCAAGCCATTAGAGAAGATGTTAGAAGGATGGTAGGTTTTTGTTAAAAAGAAGAACAAATTACATCTGCTTTACTCCAGAGTTTCATGTTCAAGCAAGAAAGCAAATCAATCCAACAGCTTGTTGGCAATTAGCAAGCTACACGAATTTGCTACTCTTTTACGGTTCTCTCTGAATAATTTACTGATCAATATCATCTAAACTGCATTTTCAGATTTTGTTTCCAATCCAGAACATAAGATAAATAGAGTCACAGTTGCTTAAATTCACAGCATCACAACCATTAACATTCTAGAAATTAGTTTAAGACTGTCTTTGCTTACAAACCAGAATGCCCAATTGTATTTGGTCACCATAGAAGTCAGGGACTTCAATTAAGCCAATGCTCTTAGAGAAATCAATGTACAATGGTACCTAGAAGAAAAGAAGGCTTGAAAAGTTGTACATAAGTAGATAAGCTAATAAACTAACGGACATAAAGCTCATCTAAACGCATAGTAGGTGTAACCCAAATTGGTCGAGAATAAAAAAGAGGGTTGTTCTTACTGAATGGAAGGCGTTGGATAACCCTCTGTGCCATGTTAAACACTCCCACATCATGGCCTCCATATGCCACTCCTGGGTACCTTTGCCACTCCCAATTGTCATCTGTGAAGTAGATGCAATTACTTCTGCAAAGGATAGTGCTTGTAGGAATGCACCAGGAATTGCCTTCACCAACAAAAACAGCTATATCTTCCAAGTCTGTCACTTCCTCCCAAGCCAATGCACCAAAGTTGAGCTTGTAGACCAAAAAATATATAGTCTCGTGCCTCATCTTCGAAGGAATATGAAATCCGTAACGAAAAATCCCATAAAGATTCTCCGATGTCTCCACCAAATACAGTTTTTGGGGCATGCCTACTTCTTCTTCGCTTGGTTGGGGCGCAATAACTTGTAGCTCAGCTGCCAGAGGAGCATCAAGTTCAAAGCGCACCAGCTTGCCGTTGTCACAAAGCCCATATATTTGATCATTAAAACATGCAACATCATTGAATTTCAAATTGTCTGGATTGGTAACAATAGCCCACTGACCTTGTCCTCTTCTATTCAAAAACGCTCCTCCTCCTCCTCTGTCGAAAGCCACCCTAGCAAAAGCTAAGCGGTTCACAGGGCCAAAAATTGCAATGACAAGTAACGATGAGTCCTGGGAAGGGTCCTTGAAAAGAATGAATTTGTGTACAAGGCGAAACCACTCTTCTATAGGAGCCAGAGTTCGAATTGTGTTTAGTGGTGGAAGAGGAATTTGTACTCTTTTCATAAGGTGCAGAAGGTGGGTTTCATAATCAGGACCCAAGGTTACAACCCAACCATGTGGAGATCCCCAGTAGCGTTTTTCATGGACTTGAGGTAATCGTAATTGATAACGATTGTTGTAGTAGAGACTGAAGAAATGTCGCATGTCTGTGGAAAGTGTTTCAGAAAGCATCAGCCAAGGAAGCTGAGGCCCTCTACCAATGTTCAAACAAACAGAACGCCATGTTCGGAAAACCCGAGCAACCGCCATAATATCTTCGAAAGTAGGTAGTCGATTTACAATTTCACCAACAAGATCTTGGCAGAGTTCGAACTGGGGGTCAAGTGAAGAAGAATGACTACCGATAGAACTTTCCATAAGAGGTTGGATAATAGAAATAAGTAATGGAGCACTTGTCATAAGAACAAGCACAAACGTCGATGAGAAAGAATACACCATGGACAGGTCTTTGCGAGCATTAACAATTATATTAATGCCCATTAAAGCAAAACCACATGTTCGGAAAAACCCAGCAGCCACTAGAAAGTCTTCGAAAGAATCTAACCCAATAGTCACAGTTAAAATAGAAGAAGAACGACTTGTTTTAAATGCTTGCTTAAGATTTCGGATAATAGATCTAAGAAGAAGGGGATAAACAATTAACACTAGTGAATCAGAAATGACAGAAGCTAAGGCCATAACGGAACACTTTAAGAAGTACATGCGAAACCCGTCCTTCACAGCATAAATCCATACCAATATATCGACCAACCAATTTAAAAAAAGTAGAGAACGAAACCTTGAAGAACCGCAAATGAGAGTTTTGGCGGAAGCAAGCTCAGAACTGAGACCGACTTTAAGTAAATAAGTGAGAGTGACTGAACTCATGATGAAATTTGAATGTGTTACTATGAAAATCGAAAGCCTCAAAACAAGCCGACCTCCGTCGCTAGCTCCCAACGCCGATTTGAAATACGAGAGCAGTTTAGGAAAGTAATTAGGGATTTGACTTCCTGTAATAGTAGTAATTTGACGAAAAAAAGACTGCTTAGCCCCCTAAAAAGAGGTCATCCAACCAATCATTGAATTGGCTTCGTAATTAAGTTCCCCCTCTAGCTTTTACCCCCTGTTTGGTTCAGAGCATTAGCAACCAAAAACCTTAAAAGTAGTTCTATAGTAAAAAAGGGGAATGTAATAAAAATATAAGAATGAGCTACAGTGTGGGTTTGGATAGATGGATTAGTTGCGGTGCGTTTTCCTCCCTTGCATTTTATTTTTTTTTATTTTTTTTTTAGCACTTGTTGACTTTGGGGGACAAAATACACTATGCGTGTACTATGCGTGCACTGTTTACGCACTGTTCATGCACTGTTCACACAATATTTAATATTAAAAGTGGATCCTACAACACTATTCACACATTTAAAAATTATTTTGCTACAGTGTTTTCAGTAACAATCAGTTTTTATTAACTTTCAGCAACAATAAGTGTTATCCAAACGGACCCACAGTCTGTAGCTTATAACTCTAAATCAAAAATAAATTTTTTAATGTGTGTTGTTAAAAAAATTGTATTTCAATATGTTGATGTTTGTGATTATTATTTATTGTGTTGAATATATTATTTTATTATGTTGAATGTTAAAATAAAATCTTTAATGTTAAGTGTATTATAAAATGATGTGTTAAAATAAATAAAATAATGTTTTGAGTTACTAAAAACTATATTTTTTTAGCTTTTTTACCGTGAATGCACTTAGCTTTCGGGGATGCAAAAAAAAAAAAAAAAAAAAAAAAAAACCTATTTTATATTCTCAAATATCACTTTATCTATTTTAGACCACTAAGAATGGGGGATGTAAAAAAAAAAAAATACATATATTACATCCTCAAACATTACTTTATCTATTTTACTAACTCATCCAACAATACATCCAATATCTCAGTTTTTATTTTTACACACAATCCAATAAAATAATATAAACTACCCTATCAACTCATTCTCTCCCTTTTCTCTCATCTATCTATTTCATCTTTTTTGCACTTTCATGTACTCTAATATTTGCCTTTATGTTTAGCAACCATGAATAGTAGGTTATATATATACAACCTTATAGCATTCACATCAAATATGTGAAAAATGCTAAATCTCTTAAAAATGCTAAATCCTAATTTTAGCAACTCATTCCACTATAAACTCACTACAACAATGGTGCTATATCGATACAAATTTGACATCTAGCTACAGTGATCTGTTACTACTAACAGATCATTGTAGCTAGATGTTATAAATTTTTTATTCAATTTATTTGTTTCATTTCCCTCTCCCTCTTCTCTCCACTCTTCCTTCTCGTCCACAAGCCACAGTACAATCCCATTTCTCTCCTCTCCGCTTGTCCTCGATCATCTCTCTCCTCTCACATGGCTCAGGTGGCTTATCTCTGTCCTAAGTCTTTCGTCGTCAGTATGGGTTTGTGGAGATGTTTTGGCGGGTTATAGTTGGGTTTTGCCAATTGGGCTGTGTGTCAGCGAAGGTGGGTTCGATTGAGCTATAACCTGGTGTCGACGAAGATGGATTTTTGGTTGAAGGTGGGGCAGTTGAAGGTGGGTTTTCGGTGGAAGGGTTTTCCATTGAAGGTTCAGTGGGTTTTTGATTTGATGGTGGTTTGGCTGGGTCGTAGTGGGTTTTGTGATTTTATGGTAGGTGAGTTTTAATTTTGGTGGGTTTTGATTGATTTTGGTGGATTTTTGATTTTGGTGGCTGGGTTTGTGAGTTGATCGGGGTGGCTTTGGGTGTTGGTTGTGGGTGGGTATGGTTTGTAGTGGTGTTGGCTAGTGGTGGGTTGATTTTGGGTTAGGGTTTATGGTGGTGGCAGGTGGGTGGGTGGGTGAGTGGGTTTTGGTTTATGGTGGTTGATGGTGGGTGGGTGCGGTTTGTAATGGTGGTGGCTAGTGATGCCTTGATTTTGGGTTGGGGCTTACAGTGGTGGCAGGTGGGTGGGTGATGGCGGCTGGTGGTGACTGTGGGTTTGCTAGGTTGAGAAGAAAGAGTTGTGACTTTGTTGAAGATCTTGATTTAGAGAAGAGGGAGAGATGGATTTGTGTTTTGGTTTTGGCAGTTGAGGTTATGGATGGTGGTGGTGGTGGCTATGGCTATGGCTGTGGTGGTTGGTGGTAGTGGGTTTATGGTAGTGGAAGAGATGTGTAGACACCGCATTTTGTACCCCTTACGACTTAGGCCCCCATTCTCCAATTATGCTGAAATTCTAAGATCTAAGGTTGGTTTAGGGCCCAATTAGATATTAAATTGACTTAAGAAATGTTAAAATGGAAAATATCACTTTTAATGAGCAAACAAATCTATTTTTGGAAAAGTAAAGTCAAGGAAACCCTTGGTTTGTGCATGCGGCCATGATGCATGCACACATAGGCATAAACATGCATGCGCATGTAGGGTTCCAGAAACTATGAAAGGTATCGAGGACGTTTTTGCGACAAGGGAAAAAAAAATACAAGATTAGCCTAAATCTCCCATTGGGTTCTTTAGAAGTGATTATTTGTAAAGAGTATCAAGCCCAAAATTCCAATATTTAGTAAATAAAGGCTAATGATGCTTTAACAAGAGAGAAATCAAAATGCCAATAAAAAAAATGCTGAAAAATGTATAAAAACAACACAAGTCCGAAACTTCAACTCACAATCAGCGAGAAGAGAAAATTGAGAGAGGTTGTGAGGAAGAGAAAGAAGGTTCCTCTGTACCCATATTTTCACCCCCAAGTTTTGGAATTGTGAGAATGTCTCCTGGCTGAGTGGGTTTTTGTTCTCAAGTTTCAGCTCTATGGGGAAAACGTAGTTCTTGGTTTTTTAGCTAAAGAGAGACTCTTATCTTGAACTTGGGGCGTTGTTCTCAGAGTAAAACGTGACCCCCTTTTTTTCTTAGATGAAGGAAGAGTTTTATATTGAATTTGGAGTGTTTCTAGTGACTAAGTTTTAGGTAGTAGAAGAAGCTTTTATCCCCCATGACACTAATTTGGCGTCTTGGCTTGGGTTGCTTTTGTTTAGGGAAGAGTTTGACATGCTTTTAACATGACTTGGGAAATGCTTGACTGAACCTTCATTGGCTCCCCATTTTCAATTGTTTTAGACCATTAAAAGGCTCACCTGAATGAGAGCTAACAGCTAAAGTAGGTTAATGAAAGCTAACCATTTTTAAAGAAAAAAGGATTCGGGCAAAAACTTTAGGCCACAGTTAGCCAGAGCATAAAAGCTAATTTGGGGTGGAAATTTCGGGTACAAGACCTCCTCCATGAGCTTGAGGTGCTACTAGTGTCCCTTGCCCACTTGATAGCATGCATAGGCTGGGTTTATGCAAAAGGTTTGAAAGAAACTGACTCATACCCTCCAAACCACACTTCCTCAATTTCCCCCATATGTGACATGGGCTTGGGCCATGCCTAGAGAATAAAAAATAAAATAATACATGAATTGTGCCCATGATGAGGTCGGGCTTGATTGAGCTGGGCTTTAGAGAATGTGTCGCGAAAATGGGTATCAATAAAATGCAAGTTTTTTGCAATAAAGACTGAGATTTGGAACAAATTCCACATCGTCTAGGAGCCATTCCAAACCCCCATTTTTACCATATAAATAGTCCTACATGGTAACTTTTCAAAACACATAGAAATCCTAAGAGAAAACACTAAGATTCACTAGAAATAGTGAATCAAAGAGAGAGTTTTTCATAAAACATCCTCAAGTCAATTTTCTTTTGATTGAGGCCTTTTTAGGCCTTAATCTTCGAGTTTAAGATTAATAATCACTATTTTACTGATTGTGAATAGATTTGACTGAGAGGATGTTGGGATTAGTGCCCTTAAATCCTATTATATGATGCTATGTATGATATTATGTATGACATTATGTATGACATGAAGTATAACTTAATATTCTAATTAATAAAGTTGATTTATTATTATCTAAAATAGTGATAACATGAATATTCAGACATTATCATTTAGTCCATGAGATGCATAGTATGTGATTTATGTGATTTAGTCACAGAAGATATAAGTCACAAGTTCTTTGTCAACTTAGAATTTTAGTTCATAGTTGGTGATGAAATTGGGCATTTCATTTGCGAAGACTATAACATATCAACTAAGATGATTTGTCTTGATCATAGAAGTGGAGACTTCTAGTTGATGTGTTAATATGTTTTAAGAGTTAAGACATATTGAACTGGACCGCTGTGAGATTTATTATTCTCCTAACGACTGTCAATTGAATAATAAATCTCACAACTTATATTTGCATGAACTTTTAATCCTGAGAGAATAATGGACCTAATCATGAAGTGTAGGTTGCTTTGATATATCAGGAGTGAGATCTAAAGTAACGGTCAAAACCTCAGTATGTTAGGCGGCCACATTTCGTGTTGATGGAACATATATTCTCAAGATGGAATTCATAGTCTCTTAACAGAGATTTAAAATATTCCCTTGAGATAAGTTTAATGGGTTTAGTTATTTAAAGAGTTAGGCCTAACCACTTTGGTAAGAAATTACTAAAGTATATATTTATGAAATTGGATTTCATAAATATATAATGAATAACTTAAAAGGATTAAACCGGGTACTCAAGGATTAAGACGTAGTAATCTTCAAAGTGACAGTCTATATTTATGACTTTGAATTATTACGAATATTTTATGAAGGGGTTGCATGTATAATAAAGTTTTGGGATATAATTTATTAATAAGACCTAGAGTGCAATTATATTTATATAGTGGTATTAAATATAATTAATGGTAACTTTGGACTTGTCAAGAGTTGACAGAAAAGCCCAAGGCCCATTGGAGCTAGTGTCTTATTGGCCCTTTTGGTCCCACTCCAAGCCACACATTAAAGCCCAATTGGAAAGGCCCAATAGGCCGGCCCAATTAGATAATTAGTTATATATAAAGGGAGAGACATACAGAATTTTTATTAGAGAAAAAGTGAGACACCACCATTGTGAAGTGGTGTGTATGTGCGAGTGAAACCACTCAATTATTCTCCCTTGGAAATGAGAGACCACACTTTTTGGGCGTAAAGTGGAATTGGAGTGAAGATTAAAAGTGTTCCCAAGTACTTATAATCTTTTGTTTTGAATTTCATCGCACCAAGGTACGCTATCTTGTTCTTAAATTCTGACATTTACATAATGCAAGTTATCAATCATAAATGAAATAGATCCACATTTGTTGCTTCCGCTATGTGTTTTGTATGAGATACAAAACCAGATTTACCAATAGAGGAACGGTAAAAAATCAAGCTCGAAGAGCTTCTGTTTTGAGGTATTAGTTCTAAGCTTTTTCTTTCATTTTATTTAGTTTGATTCTGTTTTTGTTTGTTTCTTTGCTTGTTTTATGTTTTAATATGTTTATATAGCTTAATTTTAGGTAGCCTTTGTGTTTTTAAGCGTGTTAGATTGTTAGTTTCTCCATTTTAAATTCAGCTTTTTTCTATGCTTGTTGTGTTTCTGAGCTTGGGTTTCTGAGCAAACCTGCGCATGCATGCATCCTGCATGTGCACACAAGTCAAAGTATGCGTATGCATGCAGCTAGCCCACACGCGCAGGCCTTTGCATGCGTGCACATATTGTTGCCCAGAAACCCTAATTCAGGTTTTTGCTTTGTTATTTGTGCTTATTTCACATGTTATGCCTTTGTTTTGACCCCTTTTCATAGATGTAAGTCTCTGCTTTACTGTTTATTGTTTATTTTCCTTTCACATGTTCAAATTATGGTTTATCTTTTGTTTGTTTGTTTTGATGCCATGAACATGCATTCATATGTTCATGCATTAATGCCATAGGTGCTGAAATGCAGCAAGGTAAGTGAGGTAAGTCATGCATTCACATGAACAAGCATGATGTATGTTTAATGATAGATATGAACATGCATGTTTGGATGAGTTATTCTTCATCACATGTTTACTTGGATCTTTTTATGCTTGTGCTTCTGCCTTGTTTTAATGTTTACATGCTTCTGCCTTGGATATGATATGATGACATGATGCTAGATGATTGCTAGGTTGACATGAGATGCCATGATAGATGCATGTTAAGATATATTGTGAGATGCCATGTACGTTAGGATATATTGTAATATGCCATGAGAGATGAATGATTAGGTTTTGGGATGATTGATGCCATGTTGTATGTTTAGAATCTTTAAATGTATGCTAGTGTGTGTGAGAGTATAGATACAATATTGAATATGCCTTTAATAAGGTTAAGACATAAGACACAATAGGGTTAAATAATATTCTGATTTATCTCTTTATATGTATCCAAAAAAGAAACCCAAGTAGTCAATTAATTCAAATCCAGAACATGAGATAAATAGATTTACAGTAACTGAAACAACAAAATTCTAAAAATCAAGTAAACCATGGGGTGGAAGGTGTTATGAATCGGATTCCTTCTGAGACAGGTCAGTACACTTGTAGTTCAACTTGGAATGAGATTTTTACCAGAAAACCCTAAGATGAATGGCGCAAAATGGTTTGGTTGCCTGATGATATTCCTAGCATTCATTTATCAGTATGTTGCCTGTTAATGATAGACTATCTACTCTACATAGAGTTGCTAACTAGGGATAAGAGGGAGACGTGTGTTTTCTGCAAAAGCCAAATTAAGAGCAAAAACCATATCCTTAAGTGTTTTCAGTAGGACATAATGGCAACAAGTTTTCAAATTGTGTTCTTTCACTAGGAGATTAAGGGAAGAAGGTTCCTAATCAATCTATGTAAGATTGCTTGGGTTGCTACAATCTACCATATATGACTGCAAAGAATGACAAGGATTCGTGGTGGCACTATCAAGATAGAAGGCATTTTCTAGCCATTAGAGAAGATGTTAGAAGAATGGTTGGTTTTTGTTAAAAAGAAGAGCAAATTACATCTGCTTTAGTCCAGAGTTTCATGTTCAAGCAAGAAAGCAAATCAATCCAACAGCTTGTTGGCAATTAGCAAGCTACACTAATTTGCTACTCTTTAACAGTTCTCTTTGAATAATTTACTGATCAATATCATCTAAACTGCATTTTCAGATTTTGTTTCAAATCCAGAACATAAGATAAATAGAGTCACAGTTGCCTAAATTCAGTAATTCACAGCATCACAACCATTAACATTCTAGAAATTAGTTTAAGACTGTCTTGCTTACAAACAAGAATGCCCAATTGTATTTGGCCACCATAGAAGTCAGGGACTCTTCAATTAAGCCAATGGTATTAGAGAAATCAAAGTACAATGGCACCTAGAAGAAAAGAAGGCTTGAAAAGTTGTACATAAGTAGATAAACTAATAAACTAACAGATAAAGCTCATCCAAACGCATGGTAGGTGTAACCCAAATTGGTCGAGAATAAAAACGAAGGTTGTCCTTACCGAATGGAAGGCGTTGGATTACCCTCCGTGCCATGCTAAAAACTCCAACATCACGGCCTCCACATGCCACTCCTGGGTGCCTTTGCCACTCCCAGTTGTCATCTGTGAAGTAGATGCAATTACTTATAGCGCTTGTATGAATGCACCAGGAATTGCCATCACCAACAAAAACAGCAAGATCTTCCAAGTCTGTCACTTCCTCCCAAGCCAATGCACCAAAGTTGAACTTGTAGACCAAAAAGCATATAGTCTCGTGCCTCATCTTTGAAGGAATATAAGTCCATAATGAAAAACCACGAAAAGATTTTCTGATGAATTCATCAAATACAGTTTTTGGGGCATGCCTACTTCTTCTTCGCTTGGTTGGAGCGCAATAACTTGTACCTCAGCTGCCAGAGGAGCATCAAACTCAAGGCACACCAGTTTTCCGTTGTCACAAAGTCCATATAATTGATCATTAAAACATGCAACATCATTGAATTTCAAAATGTCTGGATTGGTAACAATAGCCCACTGACCCTGTCCCCTTCTATTCAAAGCCGCTCCTTCTCCTCCTCTGTCGAAAGCCACCCTAGCAAAAGCTAAGCGATTCACAGGGCCGAAAATTGCAATGACAAGTAGCGATGATTCCTGGGAAGGGTCATTTAAAAGAATGAATTTGTGTACAAGGCGAAACCACTCTTCTGTAGCAGCCAGAGTTCGAATTGTGTTTAGTGGGGGAAGAGCAATTTGTACTCTTTTCGTAAGGTGCAGAAGGTGGGTTTCATAATCAGGACCCAAGGTTACAATCCAACCATGCGGGGATCCCCAACAGCGTTTTCCTTGGACTTCAGATAATAATAATTGATAACGATTGTTGTCGCAGAGACTGAAGAAATGTCGCATGTCTGTGGAAAGTGTTTCGGAAAGCATCAGGCAAGGAAGCTGAGGCCTTCTACTGATGCTCAAACAAACAGAACGCCATGTTCGGGAAACCCCTGCAGCCGCTACAAAATCTTGGAAAGTATGTAGTCGATTTACAATCTCACGAACGACTTCTGGGGGGAGTTCGGACTGGACATTGGAGCCTAACCCAATTTTCAACCAAAAACATTCTGCTAAATCAGTAAGTAAAATACAAATCATTGACACCATGATTGAGGCAAGCGGATGGAAGGGATCCGTCAGAACTGCTTCGATCGACTTAACAATTAGATAAAGAATCCTGCTGAAACTTAAAGAAATCCCATAACGGGGACCGAGAGTGACGGTGATGGTGATAATATAACAACCTCGTGAAGTAAGATAACCTAGATATCTTTCTATACAAAAAACTAATATAAAGACAGGCCCATTTGTCAACATCACAATGCAGCTCACAGCCAAGGAAATGCGTGAGGCCAGAACTATGAAGACCAACAAAATTAGGAAAAGAAAAGAGGCGAATCCTGAAGAAATCACAAAACGGCGACTGAGACTAGTGTTGGAGCTAAAACTGTAATGTTTTAAATAACGAATAGTTAGAGATCTTTCCCTACAAAATTTTTTGATTGACAAACATCCAATCATTAGTAGGTGAAAAGAGAAGTAAGCTCCCAAATACATATAGAAACGCTCCTCTTTGGTATATGGGTCCAGAAATGGAGAGAACATCGAAATGAAAGAACCACTAATTAAGAGGCTAGAATGAATTTCGCTACGGTGGGTGTCAGTGATGGCCTTACGACTACAATGAACCGAATATAAAGCGCCGACAAACTTCATGATGGGAATTGGATGAGTTACTCTCTATAGACTGATGAAAATTGAAAGCAATCAAGCTCCAAACGCCGATATATTTTGAGTCAACGTCGTGTTTTGACAAGAAATTCAGACAGAGCTGGAGGCAGGTCTTCTGTTACGTGTGTGGAGGCTAACAGCAACAGGTACTAAAACTGTCAGAAAGAGATGAGTTTGGGAAAGTGCAAGTACAGCTTTCATCTGTAAATTAAAATGCAACCTTTTGACAATTGAAGCCAAGAAAAAGTAAACACACTCAAACGCCAAATAACCCCTCCATGAAGTATTCTATAATATTTGGCACACGTAAAAAGTATCATTCCATTTTTGGAATGGTACGGACAAAAAATGCTAAAAAATATATATATATATATATATATTCATTTTCTCTCTTTTCCTTTGTAACTTTCTTTCCTTTTTCTCTTTCTTTATAACTTTCTTTCTTTTCTCTCTTTCTTTTTTCTTCTTTCTTTCTTCGCCTCTCCCTTTATCTTCTTTCACTCTCTCTTCCTTTTTTTTCTTTTTCTTTCTTCTCTAGAATCTTCACCTCTTCCTTTTATTTTTATTTTTATTTTATTTTTTTATCACTTTCTCTGTGCCTCTCTGTCTCTTTTTTTTCCTGTCACTCTCTCCTTCTTTTTTCTCTGCCTAGACCATTGCCATTGAGATCGGCCGTTGTCGTGGAGTTTGGCCTCACTAATGAGGTCGACTGGTGGAGATCGCATGTTTTTTTTTTTTTTTTTTTTTTTTTTTTTTTTTTTTTTTTTTTTTTTTTTTTTTTTTTCGGGTTGTGGATTCTGCTTGCTCACTCCCAAGTGTAGGAAATCGTAGCAATATAATTCTCAGAGTACCGAGATTGAACCACAAGGAGCAGGATAAATTCAAAGACAATATAATTAAACAAAAACTTTTGGTGAAGATGAAAAATAATTTTGCCTGGTAATTGTAAACAAGAATAACAATGATAACTGATTTAAGTCAATAATGTAAATACTAGGACATCAGGGTGTTTCCCTATATCAATATGAAATTCTTTGTGATCTAAAAAATTATATATTTCATAATTGATTGTTCTTATACAATTAAATACTTATGATTCGGTTGAATTGAGACAATTTAAGAATGCATGATAACCTAGATTAATAATGCGGTTAGAAAAGTTTTCAAAAAACCCATTCACTTTAAAACCTGATTTCTATTGAAACTATTAGAAATTCATCTAAACAATAAGAAAAACATGATTGAACTTATTGAAAGCATGGAATAACTAATACATCAAAAGAAATCTAATTGAACAATCAAATATGTTGTTGATAAAATCCTAGAAAGAATCACATTGAATATTCATACCGTATAGAAGAAACATAACCCCTAACCTTAGCAAAGAGTTTAGGCTACCATTAGAAAAAGGAAAATAAAAGGTTTTCTCTCCAAAATTCGTTCTACATGGCCTCCCTTCCAAACCCTAACCTAAAAAGTGTTCAAAGAAAATAAAATTTTTACTATTTTAATTTCCGTCCAAGTTTATAGCAGTAAATTGTGAGTTACTTTCAGCCTTCAAAAGTTGAGAATTTTGAAAAACTCAAAATTGGAAAGTTGTAGATATTTAAGTCACGGTTCCAACCCATCTAGCCTTGTGTCAATTGGATTTTTGAGGAGAGAGATACACCCAAAATTTTGATTAGTGCTCAAATATGATTTTTCCTTTTCAGATTCTACCACTTTGATTTCTTTCCTTATTTGAAGCTTCCAAACATGGTATGTAGATGACCTAAGCACTCTAGCTGCACCTCCTGAAAATTCCTACAGCAAATGTTAGTCTGCTTTATCATTATATCATACAAATGAACTTTCAATTTTTGAGTTGAGATACTATTCATCATATTAAAGAGTTTTCACTAGCTTCACTTTTGGAGTGTGTGTGTGCATAGCCCATCCAATCAAACCAGCTTTTCCAAACATGCATAGACCAAGAATAATCTAGATTAGAGCCTCTACTCCAAAACCTCTCTTAAGTAATCAACATTCTGAACGAACATACATAGAAGTAATGGCTTTTACTCTCTCTCTCTCTCTCTCTCTCTCTCTCTCTCTCTCTTCAAATCACATGTGAACAAAAAGGAAAGAAGAAATTTTAAGAACATCACATGTGTATACAAAAACAGCAGCTAAAACAACGGAAAAAGATCTCTTAGAAAGGATGTTAAATTCCTAGAAACATGAGGTTAATACTATTCTCATCCCTAGTTTTTATCCCAAACACATACCAGCCATGCACCTTTAGGATCAAGTAGGACTTTAAGCTCAGTGGTAGTACAATCTTATGGCTAGGTAAAGGCAAACTGCTCTCTTTGAAATATGAGGTATATGAATCAAATATAGAAAATTCAAGCCAAACCCAACTCATAGTAGTAATAACCAACTTGAATCAAAATAACATTTACTCAACCATATAACCCTTCTGAAATACATGAAAGATGTGTAGGACACCAATGATTTATTGATTGATTATGTATGTCTTCTCTTTCTTTCTTTCTTTTTTTCTTTCTTTTTTCTTTTTCTTTTCAATTTTTTTTTTTTTGGGAAGAAAAGAGAGACAATGGTGGTATCTAAATGCTTCAATAGCTCAAAACTTGAACCCCCAAGAGAACACCCATAAATAAAAATGATTTTTGGTATTGTGGAAATATTTCTCATAGCTCAAATGATGGTGACAATGGTTAATGTCAAGGTAGGTTGAATATTTGTTTAGCCGGTGACAAAAGATTAATGGCCTTAGGCTCTCATCCTCTAAAATTCCACATAAACCAGCATGCCCAAGAACAAAAATAAGTAGGATCATGGTATATCTCCCCATAATATTTCCAGTAGTCAACAAAAAAATATAGAGATCTTTTACAAAAATTGAAGCATATGAGAGAAATTTAAGAGTTCAAACAAAGATATACTCTCACAAAGAAAAGTAAAGTTCAAGAACTCTCCATATGGTTTGAATTTCAGCTTATATCTAGCTATTCATGATCCATGCATATCCAACATCCTACTGTTCGCTAACCTGGCTATTGCGCTCAAAAGTTTCCAATTGTGCTCTTCATGAAAGAGTCTTAATATAACAAATAGTATAACCAACTTAGCATTATTCATTCCATCACATGATATAAAAATAAGCTTATAACTCTTCTGCATTCAAATTTGGTTTTTATTATTATTATTTTTTTAGAATTGAAAAGTTACAACCAAAAAGAAAGAAAAAAAAAATTATACAAGGTGCAGCAAAATGTGTAAACCTCTCCCCCCAACTAAAAGGGAAGAAGTTACCTTAAGCATTTAATTTAATTTTTTTAAAATTTATTTCACACCTACAAATTTTAGCTCACAAAAAAATAAAAATAAATAACAAAACAAAAAACAAAAACGAAAGGTAAAAAAAAAATAAAAAAAATAAAAAGAAAGAAAAGAAAATTAAAACAAATATGATACAACTTCATAAGGCTCTTTTAGAGTTCACGTAGCATCCCAATAGGCAAGGATCTCCATTGACATAGTCTCCTCCTCTGGTATAACTCCCCCTAACTATGGTTTTAACCTTTGTCCTTTTACTTTCAGAATCCTACCATCTCTAGGGTCTTCAACTACTACAACTCCATGGTTAAACACTTCTCTTACAATGAAAGGGCCATCCCACCTAGGTTTTAACTTACCTGGGCCTAGATATGCATATTTAAGACCACCAAGTAGTGGCTTAAGCTCCAACTGTGGTGCCTCTTCACTTGAATATACGAGCTTTTTTTTTTTTTCTTCTAGTAGCTCCTCGAAGCAAGGCTTCCATCCTTTATTAATTGCCATTATCTATTGTTCTTCCAAAACCTGTGAGGAATCCAACAAAGAAAATTTTTTAGATACATGAATATCACATTCTAAATCATAAGAACCAACAGAATTGTTAAGAAGAGTTTCAAGAGGATCAGAAAAACAATTCTTATTAAACTTTTCTTGAACCACTGCCCTAATGAGGTTCACATAAGCTCATCATCCTCATGTGGTTGTTTAGCCACATGAAATATGTTTAGCTCCAAAGTCATGGAACCAAAAGTGAGTTGCATTCTTCCATTCCTGCAATTAATTAAAGCATTAGCTATGGCAACACTGTCATACACCTTCTTCAGGTCTACTTTGATGGCCATAAAACCCACCTTCCCTTTTTTGTTGTCCAGTGAATGAAACAATTCTTGACTGATAATAACATTGTCAAGACCTCTTCGCCCTTGAACAAATGTAGCTTGGCATGGGGATATGAGATTGTTGAGAAGAGGTCTAATACAGCCAACAATGATTTTTGAGACTATCTTATACATTGTATTACATAGGTTGTTCGGCCTGAAGTTATTAAGAGACTCAGGGTTTTGGCATTTAGGAATTAAGATAATCAGCGTCTCATTGAGGTATTGGGGCATACATCCTTGCTCAAAAACTCCCCTGACCTCTTCATAAATTGAACTCTGTACATTCAGCCAAAAACACTGGAAAAACCCAGCATAAAGCCCATTAGGTCTCGGGGCCTTGAAGGGTTTTAAAGCCCATAGACTAGCTATAATCTCCTCATTTGACACTTTCCTGCCAATTTGTTCCTTTTCCTCCTCCAAGAAGTAGTAATAGGAAAAATTAGACACAGGCAAGGTGATAGGAGAGTTGATTAATCTTGAAGTGTAAAGCTATTTAAATCCTAAAAAAATGTGCCCCTTAACTCCTTCTTTATCATAAATTAACTCTTCAGCAAAATCCTTAATACATCTAATCTTGTTTCTATGTCACCTTACCACCGTGGATACATGGAAAAAGGAGGTGTTTCGATCTCCAAACACAGCAGCGTTTAATCTAGACTTGAGAGCCCGATACTCTGCCTCTTGGAGCAGGATCATAGGGGTTATTAGCCAAAGCCTTCTGAGCTCCATTAAGCCTTGCCAAAACTCTCCTCTTTTTGGCAAACAAATTCCCAAAGACCTCAATAATCCATTTTTTTGCCTTACTCATGAAGTCAGGAATGGTTGAGTGAAGGCACTTATCCTACTACCAGGATTCTTGAACAATATTAAGGAAGCCAGGATGAAGGAGCCACATGGACTGAAATCGAAAAGTCTTGACCAGATGATTGGGGCTAGGCCTACATAGCTCCACAAAAACCGGGTAATGGTCCAAGAAAGTCATAGGGAAATGGGTATCAGTGGCTTCCGAGTATAGAATTCTCCATAGTGGTTTAGCAAAGCATCTAACAATTCTTTCCAATATCAAAGCTAAGAAAGGTCTTCTACTCGACCAGGTATACTTTGGGCCAGCAAAGCCCAAGTCCAAAACATTACAACTGTCCAAACACTCCTTGAATTCCATGGCCTTATTGATATTGACTCGGTTTCCCCCAAATTTATCTTCTCCACACAAAACTTCGCTAAAATCTCCCAACATAAGCTAGGGTAAATTATGTAGTTGGGCCACTTTAGATAAATTACTCCATAAGATTCTCCTTTCAGCCAACCTAGGACTAGCATATATAGTAGAAATAAGCCAAGAAAGGTTAGAAACACGTACCTTAATAGTAGTATGGATTTCCAGTTCAATAAAGGACAGTAGGATCACTTCCACATCTTCTTTCTTCCAGAGTATCCAAAGACCCCCAACGTACCTTATGGTATCAGTGGTGATGTATCCATCAAAGGGCAATCCTTCAATGATCCTTCTAGCTCAGTCACCCCCTACTCTAGTTTTTGTGACTACCATGATAGATGGGTAGTGATTAACAGCCATTTCAAAGATTCTCCTCTTAAAATTAGGGTTGAGAACACCTCTACAATTCCACATAGGATATTCATTTTTACATACTATCCTAACGGGATCTCCACAGGTCTAGGATTCTTCATGCTCGCATCCACCATACTCCATCCCATCCTCCTCAATAAATCATTGGACATGCCCCAATCCGACTTCTAAGCCATCATGTATTTTAGAATGCCCATAGTGTCCTCTCTGCAACATAGCAACAGATCGCACCTCTGGACTGGTTCTAGGATTTGGATTAGTTTCAAGGTTGGGTGATTCCCTATATGTGTTGATGCTAATCTGCTGAAGTCCACTACTTTCCTCTCCTGAATGAGCCACCTTGATTTGTCCCAATGAGACATCACTAATGGCCTTTGCTACCTGCTTAGCTCCTTTACCACTTCCCATGAAACCTTTGGAATGTTCGTGAGGAACTTCCACCATAGATTGGTGGTGATGCCCTAAGCTAGATGATCTAGGGGAAGACTTCCGAATATGATGCTGGACTGAGTTATCGGAAAGAGATGTTTCCAAGCACGACATATCTCCTCCTCGAACCAACTTGGCGTATTCGTGGGCGCTGCCCTGATTTAGGTGATCACTTCATTCCGGATCACAACTACCTTGTTTCTGTACCACATTGCCCAACCTAAGTGAGGGAGAGGATTCCATCCTCAAGGGGGGCTTTCCATTGATAAAAGACTTTTCCTTTCTTGAACTTTCTGGCTTTTGGTGAGAAGTACTCCTACTTCCAATTTAGTTTTATTAAAAGAAAAGTGTTGTGTAAACAATATTTTTATAATATTTTCACAACAAATTATTAAGTGGTAAATTTTTATTGGTTTTAATTTGAATCTATAATTTAAATTATTTTTTTTTCCCACTTATAATAGTCAATTACAACCTACCATTATGGGTGTTAATGTTTGACCTAATTCACGAACACGACACAAGTTTTTGTGTGTTAGGGTTGGGACTTAGTGGGTTTGGGTCACAAATGGATTGACTTGAAAGTGACACGATAAAAAACGTGTCATAAGCAAGTCAACTTGCGTGATTCGCAATAGACACGTTTGACACGCCAATTTATTTGTGTCAACCTAAAATGATCCATTTAACACAATCTGTTTGACTTGTATAACAAATAAATAGTCATTTTATTTTAGATTTGTCAAATACTTTTTATATCTAACCTATATTTTTAAACTTTTTTTTTTTTTTTTAAAGTGAGTAGTTACAAAAACTTACAAGTGATATAATTGTAAATTGAAACTTTATAAACCCTAGTCATAATCAGACTACGATATGCACCAACTCTTTTAATATATATATATATATATATGTAGGTTAAAACTCTTTCAATATTGATTCTTAACATTTAGAGAGTTCTGTGGATATTATATTTTTGTGGAATTATTTTTATTTTGAATTTGGGTTAAAATGTATGCACTTATTTTGGAGTGTAAAGAAATAATTTCTATATGGATGTTATTTATTTATTATTATTTTTTTTTGAGAAAGTTTTAACTTGTGGTGTCCACTCCTGATGATAATTTTTAATCATTAGATCAAGACACCTATAAGTTTTTAGTGTAGGTGGGATTTAACCCCAAATTTCTTATTCAACCATCAAAGACTTTACTAGTTGAGCTAACTTGAACCCACATATGGATGTTATATTTTTGTTAAACTATATTATTTTGAATGTGGGTTGAAGACTTGAAGTGTATGCATTACTTTCAAAATGTAAAGAACTTATTTCTGTATGGATGTTATATTTAATTTTAAGCAGGTTGAAATAAGTTGTATCACATTTGTATCAACCCAACATGACCTGTTTATTAAACGTGTCAAGTGGGTTAGGGCGGGTCGCATCAACCCATTTTATTAATAGATCGGGTAAGAGTTGAAGAGTCATGACAAGATTATTAAATGAGTCGGGATTGGGTTGAAATATTTAATCGAATACCCGTACCTCGACACGCTAACTTGAATTGACACCCCTACTTCTACCATTCAATTTTTTTTTTTTTGAAAAATATCATTCAGAATTTGTTATAAAAGTATTGTGAAAATATTGTGTACATATTATTTCTCATTTAAAAAATATTAGAAAAATAATGATATCATTTATTAGGTCACATTCTCAACTACTGTTTTTTTAGCAAGGTCACTGAGCAAGAGAAAGTATATATTATTTTAGGAATAATTATGTTATTATAGGATTAATAATAACTCAGCATCATTTCTATAAAAAATAAATAAATAACTCAGCATCATGTTTGTGTTTTTTATTCCAATTAAAAATTGACAACTATCTTAGACAAAATTGCCCTTGAAATTTTTCAAGACCCGCCATTTACTACAACAAAGATGTCTTTTTATTATTTTTTTATTTTTGGGGGTAACTGATGAAAGTTTACTATTATCCTCTTGTATTTGCCTCCACCGTCTGCCCTCTTGACTTTTCTGCTTTGTCTGCGGTTCCTTCACCGTCTAATTATCTGTCGATTGTGATTGCTTTGCCTTTAATTTTTGTTTTGCCAAACGGTCATGTACATAGGCACCCAAATAATAATAATAATAATAAAAGATATGAGCAGTAGATATGGACACAAAGACAGAGATAAATAAGTTTTAGATTACCCTTTGCAGTGATCTGATAGCTTCTCTTTGTTGGTCTTGATCTTCTCGTCTTACTGCTAGATTTTCCGGCATCTCTTCTCTATGACGGGGGTCTGAGCTTTTTACATCCCGTTTAACAAGCTACTTCTAATAAATGGTGTTCCTTCGTCAATTTAACAAATAAATCTCGTCGTATTCGATTCACACCCCAAATAATAATAATAAAAAAATTTCATTTTATTTGGAGAATACTTAAAAATTATTCTATTTGCGATGCTTGTCACATATGCTACTGCCCAAGTAACCAGATCTTAAAAAAGAGTTTAGCCGGCTGTCCCATAAAATATTAAGGGAGAAAAAATCAAAACTATAAAGGCATAATTTTTATTAATTAAAAATAATTACTTTATTTTTTCTAAAGAAGAAAAGAGTTACTTAATTAGATACTTCAGCTAGTGTGGCGTAGTGGTTGCCCCCTTCTTGATGGCTGTGCTAGGCGCGGGTTCGAGTCCTCATACCCCACGAGTGTGGGGTTTGGACTTTGGTTTCTAAAAAAAAATGAAGTGCATGGGTGGAGTCCAAGTCGCGAGCACCATTATGTGCTGGTGGTACTCACAAGCGATGTATCTATGAGGTGTGGTTGGCTGTGATATCACACGTGAGCAACCCTTTTTTGTTCCAAAAAAATAAAAATTTTTGGATACTTCATAGTTTTCTTTTCCATATCACAAGGGCCCACACAAACATTTGTGTGGACCCTTGGAGGAGGAAATCAGGAATTCACACAACAAACCATTTGTGTGGTCCCTTAGAGCCCTCACATCAGGGGTGCAAAATAGAAAATGATGCAAAATTTATACAATATCCTTTAAAATTAACCCACATCAGTTTGACTGTTGGTGAGCAAATTTGCACACTTGCTATAGTAATCGTGTGTATTTATATTGTTATTGTAGTTTTGCATTTAATAGTTTAATAATTTTTTCTCTCTCCATATTCCTGGATCCTTTTCTTTCTCTCATCTCAGAACAGTAAAGTGGGTAAACCCTCTCTCTCTCTCTCTCTCTCTCTCTTCCTTCCTCAAAGTTTCCATGACTAGACCTTGATGATCTTACTGCCTCGTTGCTACCACTGTGGTTTAACTCATAAAGCCCTCTCCAATCTCACCCATTTTCGTTCAATATTGCTTTCTTTATTTGCTTTGCACTGAGCTTAGCCACAGCTGAACCACAACCACTAGTGATAGTGGTGGTTTACGGCAATTTTTTATTCACTTCCTTCTTCTATTTTCTCTTGGGTTTGGGGATTTAAATTCTTTTTGTTTAATCTGAGGTTTAGGGATTTAGTTTTGGTGCATCTCATATGTAGCAAGCTCTCACAATTCTTGGAAAACTTAAAAATTTAAACCTTTAATGTTGAAGTTGATCTGTAACTATTGGGGCACCTATCTGATGTTTTTGGTAATTGATTTATTCATAAGGTATCATGCAATAAATGGCTACTTTGTTCACATGATGTAGGTCCATTGGCAACAAGTAAACCTAAATCTGCACTCTGATAAATTATATGTCTTGTGGTGGTTGTAATGGTGGTGGTGGTTGTAATGGCGGCGGTAGCTGTGAGAGAGGGGGAGAGAGAAGGTTAACATAACTAATAAAAAATGAATATCATGTAGAAACAAAATTTTAGAATTGACAAACTGATGCAGATGATTTTAGAAAGTAGTCGTGTAAAATAGAAAAAGTAAGTTTTTATACTAAAATAGTCGGATAATTTTGCCCGGACTGAGCCAAAGGTTTTGTAGTTGAATTGGCACCTCTCCATGCACAAAATGCTTGGGGGTCTAGAGGGAAATGGTCCAAGCTGTGAGATTAGCAGCATGTTGTAATTATTTCTCCAAAAAAAAAAAAAAAAAATTTTGCCCGGACTGATGATCACACAACAAAACATTTGTGTGGGCCCTTTGGCTTCGGAGAAGGAAATCACCAATTTGTGTGGACCAGTGGGATAATCAAATTAAATCACAGTTGATAATGAAGTATCAAATTAATTCACCATTTGTGTGCGCCTTTTGTGATTACAAAGTATTTTTTCTTTTTCTCTTTCATTTTTCCTTTCAATAAAAAGTATAGGTGAAAATACTTTTTTTTTTGTCCTAACATTTTGGGTTATTTTTTATTTTGGTTCTTAAATTTTTTGAGCTTCTATTCTAGTCATTACAATTCGAAAATTGTTTTTAATTTAGTCTTACCATTATCTCACTAACAAAAATTACTTATGTGGCACATAAAATGCATAGCTGACACATTCGACGCTGGCATGACCATTAAAATAAAATAAAAATATTATTTGGCATTAAAAAAATTAATTATTCAATTTTAACCCCAAAAGAAACATAATTAAACAAAAAAAAAACACATTAATTTATATAAAAGTATATTGAACATGAACATAAACACAAAAAATCAAAGAAAAACTTAGGTTATGTTTGGTAACAGTTTTTGTTTTCAATTTTCAAAAACTTGTTTTTAGGAATATAAAGAAAAAACTATTTTCTTGTATTTTTGAAATAAAAAATATGTTTGGTTAGTTGAAATTAAAAAAAAAAAAAAGTTTTTTAAAGAAAAAAATAGAAAATACTAAAATATGTTGTTACTAGAATTTGAAATCTAATGCTAACTCATTAAATAAGACAAATTCATTAACTTAAATGCATATTTTCATTGACTTTTGAAAAATAAAAACTGAGAATATCCTTTTGCATGCTTTCAGTTTCCTTCACAAATTGAATTTTAAGAACAATTTTT
Source organism: Quercus suber (assembly GCF_002906115.3). Classification (NCBI taxonomy): domain Eukaryota; kingdom Viridiplantae; phylum Streptophyta; class Magnoliopsida; order Fagales; family Fagaceae; genus Quercus; species Quercus suber. The sequence goes on from NW_027069580.1 coordinate 1,025,784, forward strand.
GTTTTTGTTTTTTTTTTTGTTTTTTATTGTTTTTTTTTTTTTTTTTTTTTTTTTTTTTTCTTTTTTAATTTCCCACTTTTTATATAGTAATTTTTTATTTTCTTATTTTTCCATCTCTCTAACCAAATGGGCCCTTAAATCTAGAGAGTGAGGGGATGAGATGAGGAAGATAGTTACACAAAGAGTAGGTCTGTCTACCAAGACTTTCTTTTTCAATCTTAATCTCTACCGAATATATATTTTCATAATCGGATCTTGGGTGCATATGGCTGGCTGCTATTGGAAAAGACTTCTCTAATATCTCACGCTAGCATATGCGAGTCTAAATCTTCTGTCTGATCAATTGTGCTCCACTTCATGCTCCACTAATAAAATTTGGACAGCTAACCTTTTTCATTAAATGAGATATCTCATTAAATGAGACAACTAGCCTTTCTCATTAAAGTCAGAGTTATCTCATTTAATGAGAGAGGCTAGTTGTCTAAGTTTTATTGGTAGAGTATGAAGTGGAGCACAATTGATGAGACAGAAGAATTTGAACTCAGCATATGCTACGAGAATTCTATGATTTAAATACTTTTTTGATAAACACTTTTTAACGTTCAGCGGATGTCCCATTCAGCAAAATAATAATAAAAAAAGACTTCAGTGGATGCCCCATCAAATAAATATACCAGTCACCGATACTACATCTTAACCAGGGTTTTTTAGGGTTGGTGTTGCATTAAAGTCAGGGTTAAAATGGACGCTCCTGCGATCCCTAAAATTAAAATTTTGAACACACCTTAAATTTTGTTTAATCCCAACTTAAATAAGTTTGAATATGATCATTAAAATTTAAGCCCAACTTAAATAAGTTAAATAAGTTTGAATATGATTATCTTAATATTACTTTCACAATATTTTCATGATAATTTCATAAAAATGGGGTGTTTGGTTCGCATGATGTTACATTACTGTAATGTAACATTATGGTGATGTTAAATTCATGTAATCTCATTACAATAATATAATTTTACTATGTTTGATAGGCTCCTAACATTAAGTCATTACAATTTTTACTTTTAAATTTGCAAAAATATCCTTTTGACAAAACTAAACAGAATTTTATTTTTTAATTAGTAGTCACAAAATAGAAAGGAAAACAAAAGTTAGATTCATGTAATCTCGCTACTTTATTACTAACGAAACAACTCATCCATAGATGTTAGGACATATGTAATTCACTTGTTAGTAACATATGTCACTATTTTATGCAATTGGCTAATCTTTTGACAAAACGCATTTTACTTGTATTTGGGTAGATCTAGGGGGTGTTTAATACTTCAAGAAACTTTCTTTCAAGATTAAGTGTTGTTGAGGTTCAAAATTGGTCACAGACTAAGGCCCAAAGAAATAAAACGTTGGGCTCATTTCACAAAAATAAATAAATAAATAAACTAAGAGAAAAAAGAAGGGTTGGGCTTACACAATGAAGGAAAGAGAAAAGAAAGAAGAAAAGGGCAAGAGGCCCAAAGGATTGGGATGCAAAGGCCCATGAAAGAACAAAGTTTAAAAGACATAAAGCAAGGAAAAAGGGCCAACCTAGCCAGGGCCAATAAGCCAAAGGGAGTCCAGTAAGAAGAACTAGGTCGGGATCCCAAAAGTCACCAGAGTCCAGGGATCCCTGGGGCACGCGAAGGAAGATTGAAACAAAACAGGGATCAAAGACAAAAGCATGCGGGTCTCATGGTCCAGACATACAGTGAAGCCAAGAGGTACGAAGCAAAACGCAGGAGTCGTGATTCTGACCATTTGGAGAAAGTGACAAGGAAGAGTACAACTGAAAAAGCTGGAGTGCTGAGAAGAAAAAGCCAAATAGCTAAAGACTAGCCAACGGAGAAGTCTAGACATAGAAAACTAGCTAAGGGACTTTCGTTTGGTCGGACCAAAAGCAAGAAACTATGAGAGAAAAAGGAAACGACATAACCTTGAGCAACCTGGCACGGCACGAACTCTAAGGGGCAAAAGGGAGAAATCACTAGTACCCCAAAGCTCGAGCTGAAACATTAAAAAAAAAAAAAGTATGTTTCACTTTCCTAACTTTCTTGCCAACCAAACAGATTATACATCTACAAAAATTTCAAAAATTCTCTCTAGCCACCCATTTCGGTATTTCGGACCCAAGCATCAAAAAGATTCCTTTCGGTGAAGAGGAGGAGGAGGAGGACAAGCTCCTCCGGCAATAGCACGAAAAAAATCACGACAAATCAACTACTGATTTAGAGAGAAAGATCAAAGAGCTCGAGCTTATGGTATGCCTATGTGAGCATGTGTGTTTGATGAAAATGAGATTTTGGCAAGAAAATAGAGGAAAGCAAACTTCAATATCAACAAATAGTTTTTATTTTTGCCTTAAAAACAGGTATAAAAGAGAATGAGAAGTAATAACATTGGGAGTATTACGTAGGTGTTTTGGAGGTTTATTATAAATTTGTGTGTGTGTCAACACACATACATTTTGGGAGGGTAAGGTGAAATGGAGTGAGTTAGGCAAGATCATTAGATCAGTCACCACCTAATCCCTCTCTTCAAGACTAGAAAATCCACATCTTGTGGAAATTGCTTCCCCTATGCATCTCAATTACTAAAGTATAATCACTAATGTTGATGTCAATGACACTCGGACAATTTATGATAACTAATACTAGTCAAATCTTAATCAATCTATTTATTTTTTGATAGTTTGATACTTAGGTATGAATGATTTGAACTCTAAACGTTTTCGATGGAATCACTAAAAGGTGCTACTTGAATTATAAGATTCTTCACTACCTTAATTGATTTATAGTTAATTTAATTATTTTTAAATTTATAAAATCATCAATATTAAAATATATACTACTTTAAAAATTATTTTGAAATTTATATTAAAAAAATTTCTTCTATTTGTTTTTTATAAGGATATGATATCCACCACGATCATAACTATGTATTACTTGGTTTTTTAATTTTTCACCATTCGTTCGTGAATATAAAATTAAATTAAACTTTAATATTAAAAACTTATAAACAAAACATTCTTGAATTATTAAAAAAAAACCATTCCAATGCAAATGAGTAAAATACTTCATAGGTAGCCATTAAAGAAAAACCTCTATAGGTACAATTAAAATTTTAATTTCAAATGCACTTAATAAAATATATTCAACTGTTAAATAGTTAGGTTTTTCAAAAAAGTAGAGAACTTTGTAACTCAAGTAGTTGGCATCTTCTATTGTTTTCGATTGAAACATTCACATTCAAATCTCTCCAACCCTTAACTATGATTTATTTAAAAAAAAAAAAAAAGAGTTTCTCAAANATTTTGGGTTGCCAAATAAGTTTTTTAATCTCAAAAATAGAAAATTGTTTCTAAAAACAGAAAATAAAGAAAAAAAAAGTTACTAAACATAACCCTCGCGCGTGTGTGTAGACTTAAGATGAGAAATTACCTATATGCCCCTCTCTCCCTTCAACATTGGTTTCCTTCTACTTCTTCTTCAAGTTTTTTTTTTTTTGGTAAACATTATTTTTCTTATAAATTTTTTTTTTTATTTTTTATATATGTAATAGAAGTATGATTGTTCATTTATAAAAACAACACTTTCTATCTTTTTATTTTTCTTCTCAACTAAAAAAACTTAGGTTATGTTTGGTAACAGTTTTTGTTTTCTATTTTTAAAAACTTGTTTTGGGGAATATAAAGAAAAAAAATTCTTGTATTTTTGAAATCAAAACATGTTTGGTTAATTGACATTAAAAAAACAATTTTTTGAAAAAAAAAATACTAAAATATGTTGTTATTAGAATTTGAACTCTAATGCTAAGTCATTGTGACGTGTTCATTAAATCAAATGTGTGTTTTCTTTAACTTTTGAAAACTAGAAACTGAAATAGCCTTTTTCATGTTTTCAATTTTCGTCATAAATTGAGTTTTGAGAACATCTTTTGTTTTCCGTCTATTTTAAGTTGCCAAACAAATTTTTTAGTTTCAAAAATAGAAAATTATTTTTAAAAACAGAAAATAAGTAGAAAAAATAGTTACCCAACATACCCTTAGTTTTTCACTCCTTCATTTTTCTACTCTAAACAAACACACATGAGAGAAACCTAAAACTTTTTTAATTTCCCACTTTTTATATAGTAATTTTTTATTTTCTTATTTTTCCATCTCTCTAACCAAATGGGCCCTTAAATCTAGAGAGTGAGGGGATGAGATGAGGAAGATAGTTACACAAAGAGTAGGTCTGTCTACCAAGACTTTCTTTTTCAATCTTAATCTCTACCGAATATATATTTTCATAATCGGATCTTGGGTGCATATGGCTGGCTGCTATTGGAAAAGACTTCTCTAATATCTCACGCTAGCATATGCGAGTCTAAATCTTCTGTCTGATCAATTGTGCTCCACTTCATGCTCCACTAATAAAATTTGGACAGCTAACCTTTTTCATTAAATGAGATATCTCATTAAATGAGACAACTAGCCTTTCTCATTAAAGTCAGAGTTATCTCATTTAATGAGAGAGGCTAGTTGTCTAAGTTTTATTGGTAGAGTATGAAGTGGAGCACAATTGATGAGACAGAAGAATTTGAACTCAGCATATGCTACGAGAATTCTATGATTTAAATACTTTTTTGATAAACACTTTTTAACGTTCAGCGGATGTCCCATTCAGCAAATTAATAATAATAAAAAAGACTTCAGTGGATGCCCCATCAAATAAATATACCAGTCACCGATACTACATCTTAACCAGGGTTTTTTAGGGTTGGTGTTGCATTAAAGTCAGGGTTAAAATGGACGCTCCTGCGATCCCTAAAATTAAAATTTTGAACACACCTTAAATTTTGTTTAATCCCAACTTAAATAAGTTTGAATATGATCATTAAAATTTAAGCCCAACTTAAATAAGTTAAATAAGTTTGAATATGATTATCTTAATATTACTTTCACAATATTTTCATGATAATTTCATAAAAATGGGGTGTTTGGTTCGCATGATGTTACATTACTGTAATGTAACATTATGGTGATGTTAAATTCATGTAATCTCATTACAATAATATAATTTTACTATGTTTGATAGGCTCCTAACATTAAGTCATTACAATTTTTACTTTTAAATTTGCAAAAATATCCTTTTGACAAAACTAAACAGAATTTTATTTTTTAATTAGTAGTCACAAAATAGAAAGGAAAACAAAAGTTAGATTCATGTAATCTCGCTACTTTATTACTAACGAAACAACTCATCCATAGATGTTAGGACATATGTAATTCACTTGTTAGTAACATATGTCACTATTTTATGCAATTGGCTAATCTTTTGACAAAACGCATTTTACTTGTATTTGGGTAGATCTAGGGGGTGTTTAATACTTCAAGAAACTTTCTTTCAAGATTAAGTGTTGTTGAGGTTCAAAATTGGTCACAGACTAAGGCCCAAAGAAATAAAACGTTGGGCTCATTTCACAAAAATAAATAAATAAATAAACTAAGAGAAAAAAGAAGGGTTGGGCTTACACAATGAAGGAAAGAGAAAAGAAAGAAGAAAAGGGCAAGAGGCCCAAAGGATTGGGATGCAAAGGCCCATGAAAGAACAAAGTTTAAAAGACATAAAGCAAGGAAAAAGGGCCAACCTAGCCAGGGCCAATAAGCCAAAGGGAGTCCAGTAAGAAGAACTAGGTCGGGATCCCAAAAGTCACCAGAGTCCAGGGATCCCTGGGGCACGCGAAGGAAGATTGAAACAAAACAGGGATCAAAGACAAAAGCATGCGGGTCTCATGGTCCAGACATACAGTGAAGCCAAGAGGTACGAAGCAAAACGCAGGAGTCGTGATTCTGACCATTTGGAGAAAGTGACAAGGAAGAGTACAACTGAAAAAGCTGGAGTGCTGAGAAGAAAAAGCCAAATAGCTAAAGACTAGCCAACGGAGAAGTCTAGACATAGAAAACTAGCTAAGGGACTTTCGTTTGGTCGGACCAAAAGCAAGAAACTATGAGAGAAAAAGGAAACGACATAACCTTGAGCAACCTGGCACGGCACGAACTCTAAGGGGCAAAAGGGAGAAATCACTAGTACCCCAAAGCTCGAGCTGAAACATTAAAAAAAAAAAAAGTATGTTTCACTTTCCTAACTTTCTTGCCAACCAAACAGATTATACATCTACAAAAATTTCAAAAATTCTCTCTAGCCACCCATTTCGGTATTTCGGACCCAAGCATCAAAAAGATTCCTTTCGGTGAAGAGGAGGAGGAGGAGGACAAGCTCCTCCGGCAATAGCACGAAAAAAATCACGACAAATCAACTACTGATTTAGAGAGAAAGATCAAAGAGCTCGAGCTTATGGTATGCCTATGTGAGCATGTGTGTTTGATGAAAATGAGATTTTGGCAAGAAAATAGAGGAAAGCAAACTTCAATATCAACAAATAGTTTTTATTTTTGCCTTAAAAACAGGTATAAAAGAGAATGAGAAGTAATAACATTGGGAGTATTACGTAGGTGTTTTGGAGGTTTATTATAAATTTGTGTGTGTGTCAACACACATACATTTTGGGAGGGTAAGGTGAAATGGAGTGAGTTAGGCAAGATCATTAGATCAGTCACCACCTAATCCCTCTCTTCAAGACTAGAAAATCCACATCTTGTGGAAATTGCTTCCCCTATGCATCTCAATTACTAAAGTATAATCACTAATGTTGATGTCAATGACACTCGGACAATTTATGATAACTAATACTAGTCAAATCTTAATCAATCTATTTATTTTTTGATAGTTTGATACTTAGGTATGAATGATTTGAACTCTAAACGTTTTCGATGGAATCACTAAAAGGTGCTACTTGAATTATAAGATTCTTCACTACCTTAATTGATTTATAGTTAATTTAATTATTTTTAAATTTATAAAATCATCAATATTAAAATATATACTACTTTAAAATTATTTTGAAATTTATATTAAAAAAATTTCTTCTATAAAAAAAAAAAAAAAGAGTTTCTCAAAAAAAAAAAAAAAAAAAAAATTAGTCGTAGGAAAGTTAAGATGTGATTTAGAAAATCTAAAAAGTAACCACAAAAAACAAAGGGGAATATTTATATTTAGTTATATTGGGATAAAGTTTAGAAAATTTACCATAAATTCTAAGATAGGATATCTACCTTTTATTTATTTTTTTAAGTTACCAATCGCAAATTTTGGAAAATAATAATAATAATAATAGTAAAATTAATTAGCATTATATTGATATTATTTGGGAATATTTTTTTTATTAAAGTTGTGTATTGAAAATTGAAATTTTAGGAGTTAAAATAGTGTCATCTTGATATGTAAAATAGTAACATTTTTATGTTAAAATTATGTTTTAAAAACATAATTTAAAGAAATATATTAGATCTTAAATAGCTTCATAATCATGCTAGTTTAAATAATTATTTTAAGCTAGAATGCAAAAACACCCCTATAGAATTTCGATTTATTTTTTTTATAACTTCTTAAGATTTCCATATCTACTAAATCGACCCTAAGACTATTTTTTGTTAACTTCAATGGACAAAAAATTATGTCACATGACCACTTTTGACTTATCAATTGATTTATGTTATGTGATGGTCACATGATTTTTCTATCCATAAATGCTAATGGCCTAGAAGTAAGCGCTAGAGGTTAATTTGCGGATATGAAAACTCTATATTTAAAAAGAAGAATTAAAACTTGAAGGAGTGTTTTTGCAACTAACCCAAAACCTAGAAGATGTTTTTGCAGTTATGCTATTATTTTATTAAAGAAATGTAAATTTTCAAATTAATTGATTGTCTTGATTTCTAGTTGGAACAAGTTTGACTCCAAATATATTTGAAACTATCTTACTTCAACCTAATATGTAGCAACAGAATAGACTATTCATGTGTAATTTTAGTCACATAACTTTTCTAGAAGCATCCACATCAGTGGAGTCATAAATTTAGCAATTTGGCACCACAAAAAACTACTTTACCTATTTTATCTTCTCACTTTTCAAAACATCTAACATCAATAGTTTTATTTTAGATTTCAACACAATAAAATAATATATCTATTATAATAAAATAATATATTTACTACAATAAACAACAATCACAACCACCACTATTTCTACAGCCACTGCAACCGCAACTGAAACTGCTACCGCCACATAATAGCAAATAATTTGAACACACTACTGAAATTATTTTTTTATCTTTCCCAAAATAATTTTTCTTCTCACAAATATTAGCTAGTAATAACCTACCACTTAAAATTTATTGTGAAAGTATTGTGGTAGCATTTCTTAATTTTAATTTCTTATTATTCTTTATATTATTTTTCTCTTTATCTCTTTATTTGCTTTCATCCATACATGATTCTTTCTTTTCTTCTTTTCTTTTTTCCTCCATTTTTCACCTCTGTATTCTTCCTTTTCACTCTCCTCCACACACGTATACTTCCTCATCTTCACTCTATCTTGATTTTTTTTACTTCAGCTCTCTCTCTCTCTCTCTCTCTCTCTCTCTCTCTCTCTCTCTCTCTGGATAACAAAGGTTAGAGAGAGTTATCCTTTTGAATCGACATTCATCATTTTGCCTCGTCTGCTCCACTGCTGCTCGTCCTCCTCCTACCGCGGTCCAGATGGGTCAGATTTGTTGTCTTTTTTTTTCTTTTTCTTTTTTATCATTTTAATTTGATTAGTTTTAAGATTGTGATTTAATTTTGTATTTTGATTGTAATTGAGTTTAGATAGAGATGTTTGAGAGAGAAAAGATCTGGAATGGTTGAGTGGAGGAAGAAAGAAAAAAAAAATTAAAGAGAATTGGGAGATCGACGAGGTTGGCACTAGACAGACGAGTCAAGCTAGTGAGGTAAGGTGGAGGAAGAGAAAAAATAAGAAAGGAGGAAAAAAATTAAAACATTCTGACCAATGTGAACACAATATAAAATAATATATATACTTTTGAGTTACATTACACAGCCACCTTTGGCTGTGCACCGTAGCTGATAAGGGCAAAATTTGCCAAACAGTACAATTTCAGAAATATTTCAGTCGGATAGCACACGTTCAAACTTATTTAGTAAGGTAGACTCTTTTTGGAAGTTGATTTTAATAAACTCGACTTCCAGGCAAATCCAGTAAGTAAATAAGCCTAAAGTGGAAGTCGAGTTTACTGAACTCGACTTCCATTGAAAGTCGACTATACTGAGCCCCTTTACTTGCTGGTTAAGGGGTTGAATTTGCCTGGAAGTCGAGTTTATTAAAATCGACTTCCAAAAAGAGTCTACCTTACTAAATAAGTTTGAACGTGTGCTATCTAGGTGAAATATTTCTAAAATTGTACTGTTTGGCAAATTTTGCCAGCTGATAAGCCAAAATTTTTGGCCTTGGCTTTCTATAATTGTTAGGAAGTTTCTATAGTTTAGTTCTATAGTTGTCTGAAAGTTTCTATTTCCTTCTAATCTCTCCTAACTCCAAATAGTTTCGTTTCCACCTATTTCGTGTAGAAGAGAATTATTCAACTGTTAAATCCTTACCATCTCTTTATTACCCCAATTCCACATCGATCCAAATCATCCAACATCACCCATACTCTATCATCAACCTTAATAGCTACTTCTCATATATCGCCCACTATGACCATGACCATGACCATGTCCACTGGTCTCTTCTTCTTCGTTTCCCTCACTCTCTCTCTCCTCCACATCTCTCCACCCCCATGACCATTCTTCCTCCAACACCACACCCACCACTACTTCGATCCAACAAGTCTGTAAAGCCACTCGCTTCCCTGACCAATGCGTTAGCTCCTTATCCAAATCCAAACAACTCCCTCCAAACCCAACTCCTCTCCAGTTCGTCTACTCTTCAATCTCTGTCTCCTCTCACAATCTCCATAAAGCTCAATCAATGGTGAAGTCCATCCTAGCCTCCTCCGCAGGTAATAAAAACCACACAATCGCCGCGACCAACTGTCTCGAATATCTCCACATTTCACAGTACCGCATCTCTATTACCACCAATGACGCTCTCCCACGTGGTAAACTTAAAAACGCTAGAATTTGGATGGGCGCTTCTCTTCTTAACCAATACGACTGCTGGTCAGCTCTCAGTAGAGCAAACGACACGAGGTTGCGAACGAGACGATGTCATTTTTGGAGTCGTTAACAAACTTGACAAGCAACGCGCTGAGCCTGTTGTTTTCGTACGATAATTTCGGAAACGACACCGCTTCGTGGGTTCTGCCGAGGACCGAGTGTGACGGGTTTTGGGAGGCGGTGAAGAAGTCCAGTGGTGGTGATGGTGGATTTAAAGGTGGGGTCCCGGCGGACGTGATGGTGAGTAAGGACGGAAGTAGTGGGTCTTATAAAACGGTGTAGGAGGCGGTGAACCCAGCGCCGGAGAAGGGCAGTGGAAAGAGGTTTGTGATAAGAATAAAGGAAGGGGTGTATGAGGAGACGGTGAAAGTTCTGTTGGCGAAGAAGAATGTGGTGTTTTTAGGAGATGGAATGGGTAAAACGGTCATTACCGGGTCTTTGAATGTGGGCCAGCCTGGGATTACTACCTCTACCAGTGCTACAGTTGGTAGGTAATGTTTAGTTTTAGTTTTACTGGGTCTTTGAATTGAATTTGGGTTTTACAGTACACTTGCTATCTGTTCTAATGCTTTATTTGGGGCTGGGGCAGCTGTTCTTGGCGATGGATTCATGGCTAGTAGTCTCACAATCCAGAACACAGCCGGTCCTAATGCCCACCAAGCAGTAGCCTTCAGATCAACCAGTGATTTATCTGTCATTGAAAATTGTGAATTCCTAGGTAATCAGGATACTCTTTTTGCTCAGTCACTCCGCCAGTTCTACAAATCATGCCGCATTCAAGGAAATGTGGATTTTATTTTTGGAGGCTCAGCGTCTTTTTTCCAAGACTGCCACATCTTACTCGCTCTTCGCCAAGTGGATCCAGAAAAAGGTGAGGCTAATACCGTTACTGCACATGGCAAACTAGATCCTGCCCAATCAATAGGTTTTGTTTTTCAAAATTGTTTGATTAATGGCACCGAGGAATATGTGAAATTGTACCATAGCAATCCCAAAGTACACAAGAATTTCTTGGGGAGGCCGTGGAAGGAGTACTCTAGGACAGTTTTCATACAGTGCAACTTAGAAGCTCTTATTTCACCACTAGGCTGGCTGCCATGGAGTGGTGATTTTTCTTTGAAAACGCTTTATAATGGGGAATCTGGAAATTCTGGACCGGGTTTTACTCCGTCCTAAAGGGTAACTTGGAGTAACCAACGTCCTGCACAACACATTGACACATATTCCGTTGCAAATTTCATTCAAGGAGATCAATGGATTCCACCATCCAAATAATTAACTAGTCATAACTCATGAGAGAGAGTAGTTTCAATTGGAAGTGGGAAACCAAAATGTGCCTCTCGATATTTTATAACAGTTTATGTTTTTTGTTTTTCCATAACTGTTTGTGTCTATTGTCATTCTATAACGTTTGGGCCTTTGAGTCTCTCACATTCTAGAATTTTCTGTTATGAAACAAAGAGTCATGACAATAATGACAGCTCTTATAACTTCACCCTATAAAAGGGATAGATGTATGATATAAAAGTGTGTGAGAGAAAAAGTTATAGTGAACTCTCAAGGCAGTAATCTAATCTCTTTGTTTGTGAGTTTGAAATACTCTAATAAAATTTTCATTCCTCTCTTTCTTGTGAGTACTTTGTTGAATTTTAAGTCAAGACTTTATAAAGCCAACAAAGTGGTATCAGAGCCAAGTTCTTAGAGCCTAGAGTTTTTGTCTACACCATTAGTGAAGATGTCTTCTAATATGGTACAACCACAAATTCCTAAATTGATGAAAGAAAATTATGAGAGTTGGCATATTCAAATGAAAGCATTGTTTGGATCACAAGAGCCATGAGAGCTCATCACTGATGGGTATGTAGAACCCACAAGTGAGCAAGAAGCCACCTATAACGTAGAGCAAAAGAATTTGCTCAAGGATCAGAGGAAGAAAGATAAGAAGGCACTGTTTCTACTTTATCAAGGGGTGGATGAGTCAACTTTTGAGAAAATTGCCAAAGTAGAGTCAAGTAAAGAAGCATGGGAGATTCTAGGCCTTTTTTTCAAGGGTGTCAATTGTGTGAAAAGAGTTCATTTGCAAACTCTTTGTGTTGAGTTTGAAGTTGCTCACATGAAAGATGGTGAAACTATTTTAGATTATTTTTCACGATTACTTGTAATTGTTAATCGTTTGAAAAGTAATGGAGAGAGTATTGAAGATGTTCATGTGCTGGAGAAAATATTAAGATCTCTTGCAAACAAATTTGAGCATGTCGTGGTGGCTATTGAAGAGTCCAAACATTTGGAGACTCCCTTAATTGATGAATTAATGAGATCTCTTCAAGTGCATGAGTAGCATATGGAAAAGAATTCCAACTATGTTGTCATTGAGCAAGCATTATCGTCAAAATTGACTCTAAGAGAGGAGAAGCCTAATGGCTTCCGTGAAGGATATACCAATAGCAACTGTTGTATGGGTTGTGGAAGAGGAACATTCAGAGGCAGATCTGCTTGCAGACGTGGAGGTAATAGAAATGTCCAATGTTTCAATTGCAACAAATTTGGACATTATGCATTAGACTGCTGGTACAATAAATCTGAGGAGCATAATGAACAATCTAATCTTGGTGAGGCATCAAATGTTGAAAAAGAAGAATGTACACTTCTTTTTGCACAAGAGGAGGAAAATTATTCGCAAGAGGTGTGGTATCTTAATTCTAGAGCTAGCAACCACATGAGAGCTTGTTGAAGGTGTTCAAGGCGATATCCGTTTGGGATACTCATCCAAATTTCCCATAAAAGGTAAAAGAAAAATTAGAATATGTCAAAGGAATGTTGTTTTGCAATTTATCTCCAATGTGCAATATGTGCCCAACATGAAAAGCAATATTCTTAGTATTAGGCAACTCTTAGAAAAGGGGTATAGTATACACATGAAGAAACTCCCTCTTATTTTGAAGGATGTTGAAGGAAGGCTTGTTGCAGAAGTTCAAATGGGTCACAATTGAATGTTTCCACTCCATTTTAACTCAACAATAGAGAAATGTTTCCATGGGCATGTAAAAAATGAGTCATGGAAGTGGCATCTTTGTCTTGGGCATCTCAATTTCAGTGGGCTTAAATTATTATCCACATCAAGCATGGTGCATGGATTGCCTAGTATTGAAAAGCGAGAATATGTATGTGAGATATGCACTCTTGGCAAGCAACAAAGAAGTCTTTTTCCTAGTGGGAGATCATGGAGAGCACCGAACCCATTAAAGCTGGTGCACACGAATATTTGCGGTCCATTTGATCCAATTTCTATTGGAGATAACAAATATTTCATCTCCTTTATTGATGATTTCAGCAAAAAATTATGGGTTTATCTTATCAAAGAAAAATCTGCAGCCTTCACTATATTCAAAAGTTTCAAGGCACATGTTGAAGTGGAAAGTGGTTGTAAGATCAAAATACTGAGATATGATAGAGGTGGTGAGTACACCTCAAATGAATTTTAAGATTATTGCAGGAAAAATGACATCAAGCAACAATTTACAGCTACACACACACCACAGCAAAATGACATTGCAGAGACAAAAAATTGAACAATCCTTAATATGACAAGGACCATGCTTAAAGAAAAATGTTTGCATCGATGCCCTTCAAAAAGTGTCAAGAATATGACACCCCAAGAAGCGTGGAGTGGCTACAAACCAAGTGTGTCACACTTAAGAATTTTTGGGTGTATTGCATATGCTCAAGTGCTTGAGACTAAGAGAAAGAAGTTGGACAATCGTAGGGAGAAGTACATCTTCATTGGGTATAGTGAGGAGTTGAGAGCTTACAAACTCTACAATCCACTTACCAACAAAGTAGTGGTGAGTAGAGATGTCATTTTCAGTAAAGAAGAGTCATGGGGATAGAATGATGACATCACAAGTAAAAAGAATCCACTTGAGTTAGAAGGGCAAGAAGAAGATGTGAATTATGAAGGTTCAAAGAGACCTTCCTTAACACCCCACCGCTATGCATCATCAACAGGCACTTCATCAATTCGAAGCTCAAGTAGCATTTCTCCATCTCCAACACCAATCAAAATGAGAGGCCTAGAAGATATCTATGCACAAACTGAAGAGACAAATCTCTTTTGTTTGTATGTGGACCATGAGCCTTTTACTTGCAAAGAAGTTGTGAAAGAGAATTGTTGGAGGAATGCCATGCAAGAAGAAATTTATGCCATTGAGAAAAATAACACATGGGAATTGACTGCACTTCCTCCAGGTCAAAGAACCATTGGTGTGAAATGGGTGTATAATATTAAGCACACAGCTGATGGGAGAATTGAGCGCTATAAGGCAAGACTTGCAACTAAATGTTACAAGCAAAAGTATGGGGTATACTATGAAGAATTCTTTGCTCCAGTAGCAAGACTTGACACGGTAAGGATGTTGATTTATCTTGTAGCACATCATAGTTGGAAAATAGAGAGAGTATAAGCCTTTTTTTTTTTTTTTGTAGGCCGTAAAACAGGGGGATGGATGGAGAGGTGTAAATGGAGTAGTAAAAAATTTATAAAGAAAATAAGATGGGAGAGGAAGGGTTGCCAAAAAGAATAAGGTTAGAGTGAGAAATAATTATGAAGGAAGAAGAGTGAAAATGAGAAGGGGAAGGTTAAACAAAATGTAAGGGAAGAATATATATAAGAGGACACAGAGAGAATTGATTCAATTGAATAAGGCAATAGAGAATGACTTTGACAAGAAAAAAAACAAAAAACAAAAAAAAACAAAAAAAAAACAAAAAACAAAAAACAAAAACAAAAAAGAGGAAAATTTCTTGAAAATATGGTTGATGATGTGGCATAACAAGAGGCTTGGAAAAGTAAATGTGATGCTTCCATATTATATGTGGTATAGATTTATTGTTCATTTTTTTTTGTCTTTATGTTATAATTTTTTTTTTTTTTTAATTTTATAAAGATAGAAGAGCTCTCTTTATCAAGAATTTTGCAATTCAACTTATCCGGTTATACCACATGGTGTTTCCAATCTAAACATCAGGAATTCAAATTTCCCCTCCAATTGTAACTGTTGAATTAAAAAAAAAAAAAAAAAATCTCTCTTTTATTTTGAGATATCATCGGATATATTTATTGTGTGGATGACTACTTTAAGAATTAAGTATTATAAAATTGCTAGTCGTAAAATAGAGTGATGTACTATTTTAATGCGGGTTTGTTTCCTTTGTCCTCTGCTTTTTAGCTGGTTGGGCTGGTTGTTCTGCGTGTTCTGTTGCTTTTGTTTCTTCATTTGATTGAAATTTCAAAAAAAAAATAGTGATGTACGGGATTCTAAAAAATATAATGGTACAATTATCTGTTATGCTTGCTTGTTTAGACCTCTTAAACTAAATTGTTTAACTTAATATATTATTTAAGTGATTATTTAGGTTAATTATTCAGATCTAGGTTAAACAATAATAAATTATATTATATACAGCAACAGAAAAGTAAATAACACAATGATATAATGACTTAGGAAAACCGATAGAACGAACCGTTTTAAGGTAAAAACTTAGAAAGGATTTGACCTAGCAATCTTTAAGGTAAAGCAAATCCACTATAAAAAAATCCAAGTTTTTACAATCAGATTTAACTTAAATTGATTGCTACCTCAAGTAGTAACTTATTGACATGACCATATGCAAACTCCGAATCTATGGACTCCTTCTTTTCTTGGACTTACTGCAACATAAGCACCCATGCTTGTGACTTTGAGATCACACTCAAAGGTTTCAGATCACCTTTAGTTGTTAATCTTTGTAGTATCAACTAGGTTCTACTAATGCTTGATTGTAAATCTTGCTCTGGTAGACGCTTGTGTAGTTAGAATGTATAATACCTCTCAAATCTTACAAGAGTAACACACAAGTCTTCCAAAAGTCTCCAAAATGTAAATAGGGTTTCCCTTTTATATGTGGACAAGTTAGATTAAAACCCTAAACATTTTTGCGAGCTTGGGCCTTATTTAAAAATTTTGCAGAATCTAATTTCTGTGATTTTTGATCAGTCGAATCTAATTTCGATCGATCAAGTTTGGCAGATTATGACTCTTATTTTCTGCAATCAGCTTAAACTTGAAGTTTGAAACATACACCTTTGAGCAATGCCTAACACATATACTAGACATGTTTTGTTCTCGGTTTGCCAACATATACAAAATATAATTCTAAACATTTAATTCTAAATCTTTAGAATTTAACATGTTATTCACAAAATGCATACACCAACAAAGACCTGTCCAATACAGCAAACTGAATTGATTAACATAATAAAATTTATAATATTTTGATAACACTATATCATAACATGCAAATTTGATGCCACAATTTTGAGAACATTAACAGAAAAAAAAAAATATAGCAAATGTGATTTTTAAAAATCCACCAACAGTGAAAAAGAAAATGAAAAAGAAAAAAAGAAATAGAGAGAGTATAAACCTTTTTTTAAGGCAAAATATGAGAAGGATGGAGTGGTACAAATGGAGTAATAAGAAGTGAAAGTGAGAACTGAGAAGTGGAAGGTCAAACAAAATGTAAGGGAGAAATACAAAAGGATATGGAGAGAATTGAATAAGGCAATAGAGAATGATTTTAAAAAAAAAAAAAAAAAAAAAGGAAAATTTCTTGAAAATATGATTGATGATGTAGCATATCAAGAGGTTTGGAAAAGTAGATGTAATGCTTCCATATTATATGTGGTATAGATTTACTCTTCATATTTCTTTGTCTTTATTTTATTTTACAAAGATATAAGAGCTCCCTTTATCAAGAGTCTTGTAATTCAATTTATACAATTATACCGCATGATATTTCCAATGTAAACATCAAGGATCAATAGCGGAGTCAGGAATTCATCATTGGGAGGGCCACTCATAAAATTAGACAATGTATATATAAATTACATCCATTTTTTTTTATGATTCTTGATACAATCAAGAAACAAAGAGAAACATTAGGCACTATCAAATTAATAACATCCATATTCCATACTATATATAAAATTTGAAATTTTAATGTGCATATAATTTTAATAATCTAGGATAAATAGTATTTCAGCAACAAAAAAAATGATAATAGTATTATTTTTTAATAGGTACATATGTTATATGATATACCGATTATTTTAATAAGAAATAAATATATGATAAAAAGATGAAAGGAAAAGTACCTGGAAAGTGGGAATGCTACATAGGGCGACACGGCTGCGAATTACAATCTACCCACTTGCTTTTGTAGATATTCTAGAGAAGGTTTTAACCACACACTCATAAACGTGGTTACCTAAGTCTACTGTCTGCGTTTGCTATTCACACAAAAGCTATGTTACATTGTAAATGACGGAAACTAGAGTCTAGAGGAAAGAAAAAGTGAAAAACAGAACAAAAATAAAAAGAAGAAGGTGAATGGAGCAGTTGAGAGAATGAGAGTTGAGTCGCCGTAGAGAGGTAGAGTCAGAGAGAGAGGGAGAGAGATAGAGAGAGCGAGCGAGAGAGAGAGAGTCACTGGTGTCATGTCAAGTGATGGGCAACAAAATTTGCAATTATGTGATGGTGCGGCGAATCAAAGCTTCCAATCTTCAATTTTTTTGCTGTTGTGGTACAAGTGTCCTAGAAGTATTAGAGTGAAAATTAAAAAAAAAAATTTCCTTTATTATTTGGTGAGATATTTGTTAAAATAACCCTATGTTCATCTTAAGATAATAAAAATATTTAATTATTGTATTTTTTTTCTTACTAATAGTTAGCATTTTGTAAAAAATATTATAAAATAGTTTGTAATTTTAACATTTTTCAAATCCTATTTAGGAAGTAGGCCAAAATGATAAGCTTTCCATAAAATTTTTCAAATTAGCTAGGATAACTCAAAAAAAAATTATATATCTACTAAATTTTTTCCAAAAATTTCCATTTGGTCCCAACATAGCTTCACCACCATTAAGGATTCAAATCCTTCCTTCCATTGTAACTATTGAATTAAAAATAAAATATAAAAAAAAAAACTTTTATTTTTTGTTTTTTTTTTTAACATATAACTAAAGCAACAATGACATGACTCATTTCTTCTGTTGTTTTGAATTTCTCACATAAAATATTTGACATGGCAAGGAATACAACATGGTATCTTCCATGTGAACGAAGATATCATTTTGTAAATATTTTAGGCATTTTCCTATCCTTATTTTTCTTTTTAAAACTTTTGAAGCTCAAAAATCATTGATAAAAGAGTATGAAAGATGTTATTTCTATTGAAGCCAAATGGGCCGTGGTTTTGTCTTTAGTTTGGGCACTTTATTTGAGCATAATGGGTCAGATACATGCTTGGGTCAGTTAGTCACATATGGGTATGGCTTGGGTCTAGTTTTGTTAGATAGCTTATGAGGCAATTAAAATTAGACTCTTCACCAACATCAATTAATCTATTAATAAAATGCTAGACAATAATTCACATTATTTATCATGTAGGTATTTTTAGTAAATAAAACAGTAGAGACTAGCTTGATTGCAAGTTAAAAAAAATACAAGAATCAAATTGAATACTTAGAAATTGTGATAACCAAATTGAAAGTACCAGCATAATACAAGGATGAAATTAAAAAGTATTTCTTCTTATAATTATCATCTCACCACTCAACAAAAATTTTTGTTTTTAATTTGGCCTTTCCCCTTTCATTTTCCTTCAAAAATGATTCAAAATTTTTCTATCATTTGTTAAAAGAAAAGAAAAGAAAAAGTTCAATTGGTCTGATCATGCTCAAATTTGTGTCCAACGATGTCCAAAGAAAATACCTATTAATTTTGGAAATTAAATGAACGTTGTGACTTGACCAAAACATTTCCAATTTTAACACTAATGAGAACCAAATTGGTCACACGTTTTTACTATGGATAAAAAATTTTGAGTTCAATTTCGTTATGTTTATCTTATATAATAGTGAATCCCACTAATTAAATTCATAATAGGATCCACTATTTATGTAAAATGATAGAGTATGCATTTTTACTCTGAGAGTGTTCTATAACTTTCACTCACTTTCTTGTAGCTAATTTAGTTCACTACTCCGTATTACTTTTAGTGTAATTATTTAGTTAGTACTTTGGGAACATGCATTTATTGTGCTCTTGCAACACTAAATGAAATGGATTAGCAACCAATTTGGAAAGTATAATTCATTAATAATATAATCTGCCATAACCATTACAAATTCTTTCTTTTGAAAATTTCGGTATCTTTTTATTTTTATTTTTATTATTTTTTTATAGATAAAAAATTCATCCCTCAACTTTCCACCCCTCTCATTTAAGGTAACTAATGTTGGGTTATATGTGTAAGTAAAGTCTCATATTGAATAATGATGAGAAGAATGAGTGGTTAGTATAACATAATATGTTGAGCACATACCACTCAAGGAAGCTCCTCAAGGAGTATCTCTCCAACAACTAACACAACCTAGCTAGCAAGATCAAATATGCGGTCTAGTGCCTTCACTATGGATGGAATGCCAGTTGAGCTATTGCAGGCACTATCCAAAGCTTGTTGGCAATTAACATGGGGTTGAGGCAACTTAGGCAAGAAGCAAATAGTAAGGAAGAGAAACTTCAAAGCATTCTAACTGGAGGGAGATTTGGAAAAGTTGCATTGATGCAATCAATGCTGAGATGGATACAGTGTCGTACTGTCTTTGCAAATGGGCTGTAAAATGTATAGCTTTTGTGTTTTCCTCAGCTTGTCTTCATCCTGCTGTAATTCCTTCTTGGCAAAAAGAATTTTTCTCTTCTTTCGATTCTGTTAAATAATACTCTGGTTTATTTATTTATTTATTTATATAAAACAAGTAATCAACTAATTTACTCACTTTGTGGGGGCAACCTTGTTACGAGTTTCATCTAAAATTGGTTTTCACATTTTGTAATTCAAACCCAGAACACAAGAAAAATAGATTCACAGTAACTGAAAGTCTGAAACAACAAAATTCACAATATCAAGTATGAAGAAAAGGACAAAAATGTAATAGAAAAAATACTAACAGAGTAATGACTAACATAGATCCTATTACAATTAGTCTGACTTACACACAGAGAGGGTCTACCATTTATGGACACGGATTTAACTTGCATAAGATGTGGGCTAACTACCAATAGTTACAGCCTAACCACAATCTGTCATTTGACAGTTTCTAATTTACTCACTTGTGGGGGCAACCTTGTTACCAGTTTCATCTAACCTTATATTTCGTAATTCAAATCCAGAACACAAGTACATTCACAGTAACTTAAACAACAAAATTCACAATATCAGGTAAACTTGGGGAAGATGGTGTTATGAATTGGATTCCATCTAAGACAGATCAGTGCACTTGTGGTTCAACTTGGAATAAGATTTGTACAACTTGGATGAAAGGTGCAAAATGGTATGGTGTCTGTTAATGATAGACTCTCCAGTAGATACAGAGGTGCTAAATGGGGATATCAGGGAGACTAGTGTGTTTTCTGCAGAAGCCAAATTAAGAGTGGAAACCATCTGTTTTGAGTTATTTTTTCACTTGGATTATGGCAACAAGTTTCAAATTGAGTTCTTTCACTAGGAGATCAAGGGAAGGAGGTTTCAAATAAACCTGTGTAAGATTCCTTGGGCTGCTACAATCCACCAAATATGGCTGCAAAGAAACACAAGGATTTTCGGTGATGCAATCTATGCTATTAGGGATACTGTATCCTGAGAAATTGCAGTCCTGGCAGCAGATGCAAAGGAGTTAGCAAGGTCTTTCATAAGTTGTAATTTCTAATAACTCATTGTCATTGTAAATTGGCAGTAAAATTTACAGCTTTTGTGTTTTCCTTTGCTTGTCATCCTTCTGCTGTTATTTCTGCTTGGAGGAAAGATTTTTTGTTCTTTTGATTCAGTTAAATAATATTCTGATTTATCTCTTTATATGTATCCAAAAAAGAAACTCAAGTAATTAATTAATTCAAATCCAGAACACAAGATAAACAGATTTGCAGTAGAAACAACAAAATTCACGATATCAAGTAAATCAGGGGAGGGAAGTGTTATGAATTGGATTCATTCTGAGACAGGTCAGTACACTTGTAGTTCAACATGGAATGAGATTTGTAACAGAAAACCCAAGGATGAATGGTGCAAAATGTTTTGGTTGCCAGATGATATTCCTAGCATTCATATGTAGTATATTGCTCTATACAGAATTGC
Source organism: Quercus suber (assembly GCF_002906115.3). NCBI lineage: Eukaryota > Viridiplantae > Streptophyta > Magnoliopsida > Fagales > Fagaceae > Quercus > Quercus suber. The sequence goes on from NW_027069580.1 coordinate 1,047,149, forward strand.
TAACTGGGGATAAGAAGGAGACTTGTGTGTTTTCTGCAGAAGCCAAATTAAGACTTGAAACCATCTGCTTATAAGTGTTTTCACTAGGCCATTATGGCAACAAGTTCTGAAATTGTGTTCTTTCACTAGGAGATTAAAGGAAGAAGGTTCCAAATGAATCTATTTAAGATTGCTTGGGCTGCTACAATCTACCATATATGGCTGCAAAGAAAGACTAGGATTCATGGTGGCACCTACAAGATAGAAGGCATTTTCAAGCCATTATAGAAGATGTTAGGAGGAGGGCTGGTTTTTGTTAAAAGGAAGAGCAAATTGTATCTGCTTTAGTCCAGAGTTTCATGTTCAAGCAAGAAAGCAAACCAATCCAACAGCTTGTTGGCAATTAGCATCCTGTACTAATTTACCCAGTTTTATGGTTCTCTCTGAATAATTAACTGACCTATCATCTAAACTGCATTTACAGATTTTTTTTCAAATCCAGAACATAAGATAAATAGAGTCATAGTAGCTTAAATTCACAGCATCACAACCATTAACATTCTAAAAATTAGTTTAAGATTGTGTCTTGCTTACAAACCAGAATGCCCAATTGTATTTGGCCACCATAAAAAGTTGTGGACTCTTCAATTAAGCCAATGGTATTAGAGAAATCAAAGTACAATGGTACCTAGAAGAAAAGAAGGCTTGAAAATTTGTACATAAGCAGACAAACTAAAAAACTAACAGACAAAAAGCTCATGTAAACGCATAGCTGCTAGGTGTAACCCAATTTGGTCGAGAATAATAACGAGGGTTGTCCTTAACGACTGGAAGTTGTTGGATTTTCCTCTGTGCTATATTAAACACTCCCACATCACGGCCTCCATATGCTACTCCTGGGTACATTTGCAACTCCCAATTGTCATCTGTGAAGTAGATGCAATTATTTCTGCTAGGGATAGTGCTTGTAGGAATGCACCAGGAATTTCCGTCACCAACAAAAGCAGTACAATCTTCCAAGTCTGTCACCTCCCAATTCGATGCACTAAAGTTGAAATTGTAGACCAAAAATTTTTTAGTCTCCTGCCTCATCTTCTTAGGATTATGTTCTCTGTAACGAAAAACCGCGATAAGATTTTTTTGTGACTTCATCAAATACAGTTTTTGGGGCGTGCCTATTTCTTCCGCGCTTGTTTGGGGCTCAATATTTTGTACCTCAGCTGCCAGAGGAGCATCAAGTTCAAGGCACACCAGCTTGCCGTTTTCACAAAGTGCATATATTTTATCATTAAAACATGCAACATCATTGAATTTCAAATTGTTTGGATTGGTAACAATAGCCCACTGACCTTGTCCTCTTCTATTTAAAGCCGCTCCATCTCCTCCTCTGTTGAAAGCCACTCTAGCAAAAGCTAAGCGATTCACGGGGCCGAAAATTGCAAAGACAAGGAACAACAACTCATGGGAAGGGTCCTTTAAAATAATGAATTTGTGTACAAGGCGAAACCACTCTTCTAATTGAGCCAGTGCTCGAATTGGGTTTAGTGGTGGAAGAGCAATTTGGTCTTCTTTCCTAACGTGCACAAGGTAGGCTTCATAGTCAGGACCCAAGGTTACAACCAAACCATGTGGAGATCCCCAACAACGTTTTTGGTCACTTGTAGGTAGTTCTAACCAGAGATATTTGTTGTTGCAGAGATTAAAGAAACATTGCAGATCAGTATCTAGTTTGTTGGAAAGCATCAGCCATGGAAACAAAGACCAGGTTGTAGTTTCGAAACAAGCAGAACTACAGGGGTTACAAAACGTTAAAATCGCTTTAATATCTTTGATATGTATTCGATTTTCAATTTCACCAATCATATCTGTGGGGATTTCTGGCAAGATAAGAGCCTGTGATCCATTGGATTCTAACCCAATATTGTTGGAGGTTCCAAGAGAAGAAGGATTAACTAGAAATCTTTCCAACCATGGTTTGATGTTAGATATAAGTGATGAATCAGTCAGTATAAGAATCACAATTACTGGAGATTCACTAATGACAAAAGATGAAGTGCTAGTTAAGATCGTTAAAAAAAACTCAAACAAGGACAAGTCTTTTTCAGCATGAGCAGGGGACAGAAATGTGAGGACCAACACAGTTACAAACAGAGTTAATCGAAAACTTGAAGTAGAAATGAAATAACCACGAGTGAGAGTGATGAAGAGAGCTACTTGAAAATACACAAAAACCTTAAAGACGTTGAGGATTGTAGTAGTACTAACCGACCTCACCATGGAGAAGAAACTAACTGATTATAAAGTTGAAGCTTGAAATCGAATCGGACACGATACTATCTATTCTATCAGAAATGTAAGAAGAAGAAGAAGAAGGGGCTGGTAGCTAGGATTGTGAAGCTTTTGAAGCGGTCTGAACAAATTAAGAAATGTTTTACTCTTTTTTTATTATGTTTGGGGATTGGTGGAGTACTTGTTTTTGCTTTTTTGCTTTTTTGTTTTTGTTTTTGTAATTTAATAATTTTACTTTGTATTATTTACTTTTCAAAGCAGCACATGGTCGCGGGTCCCTGGCCACAACCTTTGTTATAGTATCATATAATATACCAAGAGTGTTTGGATTTTATTATCGAAAAAACAAAAAAAGTTCTTGCATTTTATCAACAACAACAACAACGACAACAACAAAATGAATCATCAAAAAGGGGAAAGTGTTTAGATTAGCTTGGCTGACGACCCACGATCTTCCACAAAGTTGGACCCTTTTATACTAAAGTATATGCAAAGATTTTCAGCAAAAAAAAAAAGTATATGCAAAGATTATTTCTTTATTATTATTATTTTGAGATAATAGATTATTTCTTTATTAAGAAAGGTATATTCCCTCAAAAAAAGATATGAAGAAAGGTATAGAATAAAATTAATAAAGGAAGATTAGCCTTCTTTATTGGGCTTTATTTATGGTACCATTATTTTCTTATTGTTGTCAACAAATTAATTGTCCTATTGTCAGGGGCGGAGTCAGGAATTTTTGTTTGGGGGGTCAAGTTGCGACACTAATATATTTATCAAGATAACTTCCACACTCACACACACACATGTACACACACACACTTTTTTATTATATATACACACACTTTTTTATTTGATAAGTTATATATATACACATACCCAACAAAAAAAAAGATCTCAGTATTTTCAATCAAAATCATTTTTTACGACGATTTTTCATAAAATAAAATTCATTTTTTTCCATTTTTATTGTCAAATTCTTAAAAAGTTTCATTTTAAATACAAATTATCAAATTTTATGCTAAAGTAAGTAAAAAATATTTCAATTGAACTAATGAAATTTTCAAAAACATAAATGATCCAAAACTTGGAGAAATAAATTAGGCTTCAAATATATTTAAAGTTACCTTGCTTTAACCCATTTTATGGCAACTAAAGACACATTTCATGTGTAGTTTTAGTGACAATTTTTTTTTAATGAGTCAATGACTTGTTAATCGTCACATAACGGATTGAAAAATATAGGTTTAAACATATTTGATACCAAATTTTATTAAATATTTAACACATATAAAAGCACATTTTACAATAAAAAATAAAATTACGAAAAATAAAGTTATATTTCTATAACTATTAGACCAATTATTTTTTTTAAGAGTGAGCATTATTAGACTAATCCAAATATTTGGGGGGGCCAACTCTTATTTTTGTAAACTAAATTTTGAAAACATAAAAATAATTGTATATATTTTTAAAATTTCCCCCCTACCCCCCCTTTTATACATGCCTCCGCCCCGTAACACTATTGTATTTGACTCCGCTACTGTGTTATTTCTTGCTTTCTGCTTTGTCTGTGGTTCCCCACTCTCACTGCTGGTTCCTTGCTCTATCTGACTATCTTGCTTGCCTTTGATTTTGGTTTCAATGGTTGGTCGTATATTTTGCTTTTCTGGGGTTTCTAGGTTTGCTCTGGGAATTTTTCTTTGTTCTTTTTCACTGTTTGGATTGAGAGGAAGAGGAACGGAGAGAAAAGAAAGTGAGTCTTTTCCATTGTTTGGATGATAGGATAGAAGAGAACGAAGCAAAGAGTGAGGGAAACCAAACATTTTGAGTCCGCCGCAAATATTGACTTTTCTAAACTCTCAAAATTAATTTTGTGCCCATGAATTTTTGTTACTTTCTTCATTTCATTAGGACATAAATGTAAAAAAGAAAACATTTTTCTTTTCACTTCTCTTTTATTTGCAACCCAAAAAAAAAAAAAAGTTCAATATATTCTATCCTTTGCTTTTCCTCTCCCCTCCTTGTTATCAAATATGCATGAGAGAAACATTTTTTTTTTCCCCTTCTTTTCTCATTTTCTTTTCTTTTCCTTTCTTTTCCCTGCTTGCAACCAAACACAGCGTTAGGCTGAGAATGCAGAAGATGTTGATGGAGAGGCAAGTGACGCATAGGTAAGGAAAGATAGAAAGCAAACAAACAGACATAGTGAAAGCCCAGAAAAAAGGAATTTCAGAGGGTGATGGACTGATGGGCTCCACTGTTGGGAAAAATATCTAATCAAATGGGATGGTCGTGACTCGTGACTCAAGACTCATGATGACTTCTCTCTCACATCACATGTGAACCCCACACGTACAAGTCCATATGCTGTGAGAAATATTTTTTTCTTTCTTCTTGAATCTAGACCTAGCCCTGTCTTAAAAAGAGCAAATCCAATTTGATAATATCTAGTGGTTATATTAGCCCATCCCATTTCTCGTATGTCGTAGATTAAAAATAAATATAAAATACTATTTTAGTTCTTAAATTTTACTTAATATTTATTTTTCATCATTAAATTTTGAGAAGTATTTTTTTTGTTCTTAAATTTTTAAAAGTTTCATTTTTGTTTTTAAATTATTGCAAATGGTTTTATTTCGGTAAGTTACAAACAGAGTTAATCAAAAAATTGAAGTAGAATTGACATAACCACCAATGAAAGTGATGAAAAAAGCAATTTGAAAATAGGCACAAACTTTAAAGACATAAGGCAAGCAAGAATCCAAATCTTCTGTCTCATTTTTCCTGTTTCACTTTATGTTTCACCAATAAAAATTTGTCACGTATTTATCTAATTAATTAAATACTACAATTAATTTATAATGGTAATATTAATAAATCAATAATGATAGTATTTAATTAATTATGTTAACACGTGACAAGTTTTTATTAGTAGAGTATAAGTAATTTGAAAATAGGCACAAACTTTAAAGACGTAAGGCAAGCAGAAATACAAATCTTCTGTCCTACTTTTTCTGCTTTTTTATGTTTCACCAATAAAAACTTATCACGTATTCATCTAATTAATTAAATACTACCATTAATTTATAATGATAATATTAATAAATCAATAATAATAATATTTAATTAATTATGTTAACACGTGACAAGTTTTTATTAGTAAAGTATAAAGTGGAGCAGAAAGAGTAGAGAAAAGATTTGACTCAAAGCAGTGAGGAGCTAGGCGAGCTGCATGTCTTAGAGCATCCACACTAGACGTGGGATATGTGCCAAATGTTAAATATTTGGCACATATCCCACACCAAACCCAATTTTAGCCTATTTAGTAGATGTGGCATATATTATTTTTTTTGCAACATTGAACAGTACCGTGGCAAATTTGCCACGGTACGGAATGCATGTGGCAAATTTTTTTTTCTTTTAATGTGTAAATTGTGTTGATGAGTTGTAATAAATATTATTTTAATGTGTAGTAAATATTATTTTAATGTGTAGAATTGAATTATAAAACATCTGATAAATGAGATGTTGTAAAATGATGTGGTAAAATAATAAAGTAAGCCTTTGATGTGGTAAAATGACATAATTTTTAGAACATCTGCTACGGATGCTCTAACAGATATAAAAGTGGAAACCTTTAAAACGATTCTGACACAGTTTGATCAGAAATAGAAAGAAAGGCAAAAAAAAAAAAAAAAAAAAAGGGCTGCTTGGCTTGTCACTGTAGAAACATATTAAAAGATTTCATATTCCTTCGAAGAGCAGGCATGTGACTATATATTTTTTGGTCTACAAGTTCAACATCCGTGCTTCGGTTTGGGAGGAATTGACAGACTTGGAAGATCATGCTTTTTTTTGTTGGTGACAGCAACTCGTGGTGCCTTCCTACAAGCAAAATCCCTAGCAGAAATAATTGCATCTACTTCACAAATGACAATTGGGATTTGCAAATGTTTCCAGGAGTGGCATGTGGAGGCCGTGATGTGGGAGTGTTTCTCATGGCAAGGAGGGTTGTCGCACCCCTTCCATTTGGTTTGGACAACCCTTGTTATTATTCTCGACCAATTTGGGTTACACCTAGTTTATGTAGGTAGATTACTTTGTTTTGTCTAAACCACCTGTCTAAGCCACCTGTTTAATGGTAGTGATGCTGTGAATTTAAGTTACTATGATCTATTTATCTTGTGTTCTGCATTTGATGGACAAAATCTGAAATTTAGTTTAGATGGTAATATTGGTAAGTGCATTGTTCAGATATCCCTAAAACTGAGTAAATTAGTATAACATGCTAATGGCTCGAAAATGCTTTCTATCTTGACATTACAACTATGAATGCTTGTGTTTCTTTGTAGCTATATATGGTAGATTGTAGGAGCCCAAGCAATCTCACGTAGCTTCATTTGAAACCTTCTTCCCTAATCTCCTAGGGAAAGAACAAAATTTTGAAACTACTTGCCTTAATACAATGTCCTAGTGAAAAAACACTAAAAGACAAATGGTTTCTGAACTTTTGGCTTCTGCAGAAAACGTATATACCTCCCGGTTAACAAGTCTGTATCGAGTTGAGTCTATTATTAACAGAAAACACACTGATGAATGAATGCTAGGAATAGCATCAGGGAACCAAACCATTTTTCACCATTCATCCCAAGGGTTTCCTGTACAATTCTCATTCGAAGTTGAACTACAAGTAGATGGAATCCAATTCATAAAACCTTCCTCCCCAGGTTTACTTGATAATGTGAATTTTGTTACTGTGAATCTATTTTTATTGTGTTCTGGATTTGAATTACAAAATAATAAAACTGAGTTCAGATGATTCTATATCTAACATAATTGCCCCAAAACAGAGTAAATTAGTTGACTCTTAGATATCTTTTATATAAATAAACAAACCAGAATATTACTTAACTGAATCAAAAGAACAAAAATCTTTCGTCACAGCAACGCAGAAAGTCAAGAGAGAAGACAGTGGAGGCAAATACAAGGGACAATAGCAGCAAGAAAGCCGAACACAGGAAAAGTAACTCTTTCATCACAGCAAGCATATAATCTGACCTCTACACGGTACACTAGTACATACACAACAACTTTACTATACATGGTTACAAATCTCACACACACCATTACACAAATATTCGGACCTATACATTTACATCAGGTTTTTTTTTTTTTTTTTGGAAATATTTTGGATGAGATTTATTGCCAATAAATGATGGTATCATAAGGCTAAAGCCCAATGAAGAAAGGTAAATTTTCTTTATTTATGCTACCTTTCTTCGATATAGAAAGGTAAATAAATAATCTTTGCATATATAATTATATATTGAATGAAAGAGTCCAACTTTGTGCTTCTAAAAAAAAGAAAGAATTCGAGTTCAACTTTGTGGAAGATCCCGTATTGTGTGTCGGTCACCATATTAGAAAGCTCTAATCCGCACAAACCAATGATCTGAAATTCCATGGCTTACAATGTAGTTAGTAGCAGCCAAGCCAATCAAAACACTATCACTACAGCATGCAAAATATATAATATATGTTGTAGCTGTGACAAACACTACGTTGCTTCGAGTTAGTTGAGCTTTCACATTAGTTTTCTTCAAAAGATACAGCCTTTAAATTGAGACATATAATAAAAGATAAAAAAGAAAAGTAGGTTCTTAATATATATAAGATGCTGACATAAATGCTCATGACAACCTATGTGTCGTTCTTCTAATCAAAAAGATTATTATAAGCCTTTTCTTTTTAAACAAAGCGACAGAAAAAAGTTTATACCAACTGTAATTCTTTCTACTTCAGCTTCAAGCGATCGTTCCTGAATATGCTTTGAGTTTATCTTGATCAGGTGGAGTCCTCGGACAATCAATCAGGCTTCTCCCCTACTCAGTTAGTCTCCGATATCACATCAAAGTAAAGCATCTTCCTCGGATAGGTGATGTCCTCCTCGGACTGAAGATATCCTCCTCGGACAGAGATGATTCTCTACCAGGAGGATTCCACTTCACTCTGGGCCCTGCATTCTCCGCATCCTTCTCTTCGGATGTGAAACAGTCCTCTCCTGGGTATTCGGCCCATTAACTTGGGCCTGACCCCCTTATCCCCCACAATAACTTATCCAAATAATAATAATAATAATAATAATAATAATAAAGGAAAAGGAAAGAGTCCGCTAGTTTCGCGTGTAGGTAATGAATTAATCACACCGAAAATTATTAAGTACTTACGTTAAAACATATTTTTCATCCATAAAATTTGGTCAAATTCGATTTTAAATTTTCTCAAAAAATTAAGAATAATAATTTGACATTTTTTTCTGCATGACATTAAAAAAAATTAAATTAAATTTTATAAGGATGTGGTGTAAAACTCATGTTTTACCTCTTCGATTTCAACATGCCATATCATCTTATCATATATTTAAAAATAAACAAAATCACATTTAATCAATTCTAATACCTATATATAAATCCAATTAAATTGGGAATTTATCGAGATGTTATTAGGTGTGATAGGATGTATTAAATTTTAAGTAAAATGTTAATGTGGCAATCACTTATTGGATGATGTAAAACATGGGTTTTACACCCCATCCTTATAGAATTTAATCTCTAATATATATTTATATATATATATAAATGAGTTTTACATAAAAATAAAATAAAAATAGGAGTTTTAATGATAGGTTAAAAAGTTCATGTGAACCGAACCAAATGTAAATTTTATATTTTGTAAAAATAAAATATAAATTTTTTGAATTTAAAAAGGGTTAAAAATGTAGTAAACTTTCTAAAAATACACATTTCATAGTCTACTTTATTTTTTCTTTTTGATAGAAAGAAGAAAGTAGAAAAAAGTAAATTTTCCACAAAAATAGTTTATTTTATCTTTTTGACGGGTTCGATGCGTTAGGACATTTAAAGCATTCACATTGATGTATAATAGAAAGATGTGCAGAATTTACATAATTTTGCCTAAAAATGATCAATATCAATTTGTATATAATTGTGTAAATTTACAAATTTATTATTTTAACTGTTTAAATTTACACTGATACTATTTATTTTGCATTTATTTTTTTATTTTTTTACATATCTCGAGGTTAAAAGAAGAGAGTGGATGGTGATTGTTGTGTATGAAGAAAAAGAAACAATTAAAAAAATCAAGAAAAAAATTATATTTTAATTAAATATAGTGTGATATAGATGATTTAATGCGGAGTATTTTCAAAAGTGAGTATATAAAATAAAATAACTGGATTCTTATGCTAAAATAGACCCCCCAAAAAAAAAATTTACATGAACCAATTCAAATGCTCTTATTAATAAAATATTTTTAAATATTTTTTGATATAATTTTAATGAGAAATATAAAAATCTATAAAAAATTTCTATAATAACCTTTTAAAAATAATTTTAAACCAATGTCATTTGAGGCATCGGTTAATTTTTCAGTTATAATTGTTACTATTATCAAGTGAGCCGTATTATAGAAAACAGGACCCCACTTAATTGTACCAAAATAAAATTTAAATTAAAAAAAATAAAAAATAAAAGAAAAGAAGGTTCTATACTCCTACTTAATTCCATGAATATTCTAGTCAAGATGATATGAAATGAGGAACATTTGTCAAATTAATATTGGTGTGAATATGATCTTTTTCTTTTTATTATTTCTTTTGGTTCTTATTTTTGTTTCGCATGTAGTGGGCATAGATTTCTTGGAACTTTTCACCTTTTCTTTTGGAAAAGGCGGGCCCAGATTCCTGGAAGACCTTGGAGAGGACGTTTTTGAAACCTTACGCATTAAGATTTAAGATAGAGAAAGTAATACCATACAAAAAATTTGTCAAATTATTCTTATTTTTGTTTGGCACGTAGTGGGCATAGATTTCTCGGAACTTTTCACCTTTTCTTTTGGAAAAGGCGGGCCTAAATTCCTGGAAGACCTTGGAGAGGACATTTTTGAAACCTTTCGCATTAAGATTTAAGATAGAGAAAGTAATACCATACAAAAAATTTGTCAAATTATTTGTGTATGGAATCTATGGATGTGCCACGTTATTAGTAGTAGGTGAGAATATGATATTATTGATGAATTTAGATAAAAATTAGTAAAAGTTTGTCTACTTAATTAATATGAAAAGTATTTTTAAATTTTTCTGTGTATATAATATTAATGAACACACTAAGATGTAAACAAAGGAGCCAAAACTTAGATTTTCATTAATACTTGGAAGTTGGGACCAAAGCTCTGATAGATGTATTTTATAAAAAGATTTGATACGTTTGAGAATTGCTTATTTTCGGTACCATATTTATATAGTATTTATTAAAATATATGTTTTTAATAATTTTTTTAATTAAAAAGAAGAAAAAAAGGCTCTATGCTGGCTGTGTCCATGAAAATTTGGAATTGAAACGTGGGCCAAGTCTTTTATCAAGCATTTGATACATTCTACATGAATTAATCAGTAGCTATTCAATTAGTGTTGTGACTTGTAATTTGTAACAATGAACACAGAATTTAAAGGAAGGATTGCACGCGGTTGAAGAAGGTTAAAGCAAATACACCCCCGAAGAAAATGATATGGGGGCCCAAAATGTTACACTCAAACCTAATAGGGCAAAGAAAGATACAGATGTATTGGAGAAGTCATTGTCTTGTAGGTAACCTGACTTGGAATTTCCATGAAGCACTCCATAAGAAGAAAGACAAATTAAACATTGAATTGCAGCAATCATGAACAAATAATGACCCACATAATAAATGCCTAGTGATTGAACACCTTATTGATGTAATGGAAAATGCTATAAATGTGCTACTTTTTTTTTTTTTTTTTTTTTTTTTTTTTTTTTTAATTTTTACAATAAACGAAAAGGGCCTTATGCATGTGATCATTGATCTAGTCCGCTTAAACCCGCTATTGATGGCATGGGGCACCCCTGGCACGTTAGGGCTATCCGCGTTGTGGCACAGCATTTTTGCAAAACGCACGACTCGAACCTCGCAACTCTCGTACTCACAAGTGTGACCAAATTTGGGACTCCTACTAACACGCCACACCCCCGGGGGCACTGTAAATGTGCTACTTGTAAGATCTCGAAACTTCTTGCTAATGAACCAACTTATGTGTGAAAGATAAGAGTGTGTATTATGTACTGGTGTGTCTTGATATGGTAGTCTTTTTAAGTCTTAGGGTCTATTTGGTTAAACATTTTGGGAGATTAAAAGAGCGTTTTTAAAACTCAAAAACTTTATTTTGCAACTACAGATCCTCGTAGCTTTTTTATAAATGCTCACTTTAAATTCAAAACACAGTTTTTTCATAGCTTATACAAACGCACCCTTAGCCAAATTAACAAGAAGCTTCATGAAACTCTGCCACAGATACGTATCCAATGTAAATTCCAGCCATGGGGACCTTGGGTTAAAGCCAGAAGATCAAAGTCAATGGCAAACTAATCTTTTCGATTGTTGCAGCAAACCTTGTTTAAGTTAGTACACTAAACCCTCTTTTCCCTACTTATAGTAGGCATGTTATTATGGAGGTCCAAGATAAAATTTAGGATCTAAGTTCCTCAAAAAAATTATAAAAAAATAAAAAAATAAATAAAAATAAATAAAAAAAACCGTTGTAACCAATCTATATCTATATCTATATGATACTAAAAGCTGAAGTGTAGCAATTAATGTTGTTATGCTCACGTTGAGCCATGTTAGCAGCCATATCATTACCATCTTTTTTCTTAAATTTCTCCTATAATTTTAAAATAATTTTCATAAATTTTAAAATACTAAAAAAATGGAAATAATTATGTTTTATCTCCACTATAAAGCCCAATCTTTATAGCTTTAATTCCATAATAAAGCTCAAGCCCGAGCCCCAGCTTATATCACGGTTTCAAATGCCCTTTTGTCTCCTCACCTTTTGGTTTACTGTGTTTCACGATTTCTGTCTCCCCACCTTTTAAACGGCAACCCTTCATCAGTGTTAATTTTTCAGCGGTTTCAATTCCTCAATGGCAAACCTTCAGCTTTTGCTAACACCAGCCTATAACAGCAGTCTCTCTGTCTTCCCTCCTTTGTCTCTTCCTCTCCTCACAATATATTAATACTGACAAAAGGTGGATGATTCAGTTCAGGTATTTATGCTCTATTCTTGTGACTGCCCCGCATAATTATTCAATGTAAGGATTATATTATTTTGATTGAATTTTTTTTTCTTTTAAAAATTTGTTACTGCCTCTTTCATTCTCTGATATGGATGATTGTTATGTTTTTTTTTCTTTGTATTTGATTTTTTTAAGGATGTTGAATTTTTTATTGCTATGTTTTTTAATCGGAGCTCTACCTCTTTTGTATTGTGGGTCGTATATGGGTCAGTGTGATTCTGATTTCTTCGTCTAGTGCTGTTGTGTGGATTCCTCAACAATTTGGTTTGGTTAACATATGGGATAGCTCTTGCTAGGGATATGCCAACTGGGTGTTTTAATTGGAGTTATAACTCTTTTGTGTTATGGGTCATATATGGGTTTATGTAGATATTGTTTAAAGAGAGAGGCTAAATAGTTCATGTAGACTTATTTTCCATATGATATGAGGGGTTGCCCCAAATTAATAAAATGTGAATCAGAGTGGTCCAAAATTTCCCATATTCGATGTTTTGGTAATGACGCTATTAAAATTCGTCCCCAGCTGCGCAGATTGGTCTAAGACAGATCACAGCCGTAAGTTTTCTCATATTGAATCGACCAAACAATTATCAAAGATTGCCAAATTCCCTTTTAGTTTTTTTTTCTCTCTTAAATTTCCAGTTATACTTTAAGAAGCAACAATAAAATGGAATGTTATGTTCTCTTCAGTTGCAAATGATCGAAATTCAAGAGCTGCATGTGATGACAAACCAAATAAGAGAAGCTTCAAATTTATTTGCGCAATGGTAATACAAAAACAATGTGGTTAATCCATCTTCTACTCTCTTTTTTCTTTTATAGATTTTTTTTTCTCTGTGTTATTTCCAAGTGTAATTCCCAAATTTTGAATTAATGTGCCTGTAGGGTTATTTGATGATTATCCAGTTGGGGAGAGGTAAGAAATTTTTTTACCTGTAAACAAGTTCAGGTATTTAAATTTCTCCTTTTGCCTAAGTCATTATTTTCTTTCTCAGCATAACACAATGCAAGACTAATGCAATGATAAATTTTTCTAGCTTAGATTATTGGGAGAATTCATGTGAAACAATCTTGGACAATATTAAGGGTCTACTTAGATCCTTAGGAAGTTTTAGGAAACATATGCATAATTTTTTAGATCTGTAAAATTTTCATTTGCCCAAACTCAAACACACAAAAACACCTCATACAGTCTAAGTTTCATAGACTACAAAAAATATTTTTTTACAAATTCCTGATGCAATAAGCTATTCTTGGTATAAAGTATGCATAATAAAAGAACACCAAAATCTACTTAAAATTCTGCAGTGCAAGGATTTTGTTATTATAAAGAAAACAAACTTTTCCCTATCCTAGCTGCCTTGACTAAGTTAAGTAGGAAGTATCTTATTCTTTTTTCCTTTTCCCATCTTGGATTTGTTCATTTTGCATGATAAGTAATGTCTATAATTCCGTTTATCAAAAGCAAAAAAAAAAAAAAAAGTCTCTAATTCCACTGTTTTACTATTTCATTTTTCCATCTACTCTATTTAATAAGGTGGAGAGTGGCCCCATTTATGATGACCCAATTCTTGATAGAGTCTTACGCAGGAATTGGAGTCTCAATTCTAATATCCCTTAAGTCCAAGAAATGGAATGGACTGGATTCATCTGTATAGTTTTGTACAAGTGATTTTGCTATAATTTGTGTTCTCCTTTGCTGTAACAATATCAGTCTTTGTGTTGTATATGGAGGTTGGAGGTTGCAGTAATATGCTGTACAGAATGATGCATAGCTTGCTCTGTTGTCTAGTTGTTTGGCTTGCGCCAGTATTTTTGTTTTGGTAGATAGGGATTAATTTAAAGATTTTGAGTTTATTTACGTTGCATGCATCATGTGAGCCTAGATTTTTGGGTTGGGTCTACTCCTGTGTGATTTCAACGACTATGTGTGTAGGCATGTGTAAGTATTTTCTGTCATTTTTGTGTGTAAGTATTTGGGTTGGGTCTTATCCTATGTGATTTCAACGAACATGTAGTGTAAGAGTATAACTTTTGTTGTCATTTGTCAACCACTTTGTTTTATGGCTACTGAAATTGTTGTATAACTTAATCTAGTCCTTTGAACTGATTCTGTTGTGGACCTATTTTATGTGTAGTTTAATACTTTTATAGAATTTGAGTTTGATTCATTTCTATCTGTTTAAAAGATTCAGTTTTTGGAAATTCTGAGAATTGGGGTTATATATATATATATATATATATATATATATATATTTTTTTTTTGAGATGTGGGTTTGTTTATAAATCTATTATAGGATGTTGGGTCTTGTATATTAATATTTGAATTGTTATAATCTAAGCCTTTTTAGGGATTTTTATAGGTTTCGGGTCATCGGGAAGATGGGTTTGATTGAATAAAGAAAAGGGGCTATTTGGCACAATATTTGTGAATTCATTAGCTTTCAGCAATAATTATGTTTTGTTTGGTTTTCGAGATAAGGTAGGAATAGAAAAGTAATTTGGGTTTTTAACTGTGGATTGATTTTTATGTTCAATGTAACAGAACCTTGTGCTATTAGGGAGCCTGGTACAACTTTTCGTTTTAGTCCTAGAGTGGCTGTATAGCTTGGGGACTGAAACAAAATAAGTAGTAAGATTAAAGATTTTTGTTTTGTTTTTTGTCCAAGCGCTTTTCTCATCAACTAAAGGGTTGTAATTTGATTCAATGAACCACCTTATGCTAGTTGGTGACACATTGGGTAACAGTTTGGATTTAGAAGTTGATGACTTAATTAAAGTGTGACAACATAGCGGATAAGGTGAATGTGGAAGGACCGTATCAAACTCAAGAGGCTTAAGGAAAGACCGAAGATTGTAGCCCAACAAGCTACAGAGAAGCAGAAGCCCAAGCAGACCACTGAGATTAGGCTCGGAGGAAGTAGAGCACAAGATGGGATTCTCAAGTATATGCTAAAGCTGATGGAAGTTTGCAAAGCTCACAGCTTTGTCTATGGTATCATTCCTAAGAAGGGTAAGCCAGTGATGAAGAGATTGAAGCAAAAGAATTGGAAAGGTGAATGTGGAAGGATCGTATCAAACTCAAGAGGCTCAAGGAAAGACTGAAGATTGCAACCCAACAAGCTGCAGGAAAGCAGAAGCCCAAGCAAACCACTAAGATCAGGTTCGGAGAAAGTAGAGCCTAGGATGGGATTCTCAAGTATATGGAAGTTGATGGAAGCTGAATGGAAAAACATTTGTTTTCCAAATATAATTAAATGAATATAATCTCAAGTTTAGATGGGAATTCTACATAATTAAGAAAGTTTTTGACTCTGTTATAGAAACTGACAAAAAAATTGAGCTTGAGAAGTGCATTTTTTTTAATATAGCAAAATTACAAATTTGATATCTAACTTCTACATGTCGTAATACATTTCTTAACGTATTTTATTGACAAGCTTATATTAGTGGTACTTCAAATGAATGTAAGAACAACAATGGAAGAAGATACAAAAAGTACTTTAAAGTTGTCTTTCAATTTATTGGAAATTGGTATTTTAGCATTTATTGGATATTTGAAGATGTAAAGGATTGAAATCCTAATTTTAATTTTAATTTAAGTTTGATTTATATTTTCCATTTCGTAATTTAATGTTTCATATCAAGGATAGGAATCCTAATGTGAAATCAAAGATGAAAAAACAAAGAATTGTTTAAATCTTCGTACACAATTGTTTTCCCATGCATCGCACGGGTTAGCGACTAGTATATATAAATGCGAGGTCATGTCTATATATATCATTGACTGCTTAGAAAATGGAATCAAACTTATTATTACAGATCGATCTTATCATTTTGGGTTAGGATTTTCATGGATAGCTAACCTGGTGTCAAAGGGAAAAATATGTAAGCTTGTAAAACATTGTGATGGGATCATCATAACTAACGTGCTAGTTGTTAACATAAATCGTACATCAATTTTGAAATACAGCTCGTGAAAGATCGATCAATTATCTAATGTCATACTCCCTCTTCTGTGGTTGATGCTGCTACACATGTTGCATGAGATGGAAATTTAGGGAACGTTTTAACATAGAGTTACTTCCTTGGCCATCAAAGATGTGCTTTAGTCTACAGGACAAAACATTAGCTTTATATTATCTTTGTTTTGCTTGGTAAGGAACTACTTGAACTATCTATCATTGAATCAGAAGATAAATGACCCAATATTTAAAATCCTACTTGAAAGCTCGATTATATGTAAAAACACAAGAGCTGTTTAGACCCCCAAATTAAAAATTACGGCTAAATTGCTTTTACTCTAACTTATCTAAGTGCAGAACAAGAGTAAATGAAATGCAATAAACCGATAATTACTCTAGTGCATAAAAATGAACAACAAATAATAAAAGTAAAGCACAAGAGTAAGGGAAGAGAGAATGCAACCACAAGATAACACGATGATATGTTATCGAAGAGGAAACTGAAGAACTCGGCAAAAAACATCTTCGCCGTCCTCCAAGCGGTAAATCGATCTACTAGACAATAAGTTGAGATACACGAATAGCAAGAAACCCTCCAAGCCTAATCTACCCAATGTACCTAAGCCCTCCAAGCTCCTACTCCAACAAGGCTTCTCGAAACCATATCTTGTCTAGCTTTCCGGATCCCGCAATACGCCCGATTGCATCCGCTAAATCTCACCAGCTTCTTTTGGCAAATCCCCAAAACTTCTCAAACTCCAAAACACTCTCTACACTCTGAAAAAGTGTGGGTTGTGTTTGGGTACAAATATCCTCTCAAGGTATAACAATGGGAGAGGGAAGGAGAAGAGGCTAGAATAATTTCTCACTAAAGATGAGTAGCTCTCTCTCTAATAGATGGGTATGTGTGTTGTAGAAAATCTATCTAGGATTTTTCTCTTTGAATGACCTCTTTACAATTTATGGGTAATGAGGGTATATATAGTATGGGTAAAAGGGAAGAAAGTCACACTTAAAAATCCTCCAAGCAGAATGTTTCGCGGGTATCTCGCGAGAAGGCCTTACCCGCGAGACACTCGCGAAATTAACAGCATGGCATGACTCTTCAGATTCCAGTCATGTGCTTCTTACATGCCCTTTTTGTAGGAACCCTTTTCGCGAACTTCTCGTGAGCTAGTCGCGAAATGCACTGATTCTTCATTTTATGCTCGATTCTTTACTAACTTAATAGATGAACCCTTGTTGGAGTTGGGATATCTATGCTGTAAGTAAAAATCTAAGATCCATCCTGCCTCTATTTAAGAAGTGATTGCTTTGCAAGACTGCAACATACAATTTGGCATCATAATTTACACTGACCCACTTTTTCTGCATATTTGGCCACTAAAAACCATATGAAGTTATCTCTTAGGATGCTATTATAAATTGAAGGTGCCAATAAAATTAATTGAACATATGTATTCTTTCTCCATGGAGAACAAATACTTGAAGAAATAACTACAAAATGACACCTACTACCCCAAGTACTATTTCAAGCAAACATTGGACACTAGTCAGTGATGTCGTTTTTGGAGTATAACCACTAGGCAATTTGGATATAGATAATACAACATCACTCTCCCCACCTCCAATACTCCTGACTTAAAACTTCTGGGTCAGGAATATGGTCCAAACTAGCAAAATCAAGTCATGATACAACATTTTATATTTTAGTCCTTTGGTTTATTCAGTCAATTTTGGTCTATTTGAGTCCACTTAGTCTAGTTGGGTCCATTTCGGTCCACTTTGGTAAATTTTGGTCTACTACGGTCTATTTGGTCTATTTAGGTCCACTTTAGACCATTTCAGTTCATTCGATCTGCTTCAATTAATGATGTGGAGGAGAGGTTTGTATAAAAAGAGTAGTTTCTTGACATTTTTTTAAAGAAAAACTTCATTGACAATTATGTTACGTTCTCAATGTAATGTTGGTAGGATCTTGATAACATTAAATTTTTGTTTATGCCATTAAAGTCTTGTATTTTTTTTTTTTCTAATATAAGTGATAGATTTACTTATATCTTCATCCTCTTTATGCCATTTAAGATGTATAAATGATGAACCATTTGTAAATTGTAAATAGTACTAAAAAAAAATCCAACCATACATTACATTATTTACAAAATAGCTCTCCTTATATAATAATTTAATGTAAAATATATTATGTTTTGTCCAAAAAAAAAAATACAAAATTTAAAACACTTTTAATTCAAATAAAAAATATAGATAGCTTAATTTTAAAATTTTAATATATTGTATAAACTATATTTTGTTAAAATAATCATATTAGTTTAAGAAGAGTTTGAGACTAACACTTATAAGTCTCATATATCTACTATTTTCATCATTTACTAAATTAAATAAAATAAATAAATTGTGAAATTTTTTCATGTATCCCGTGGTTCTGCGACTAGTTTACATATAAGGTAGAAATGAGACAACTATTATTGAGTAACAAGGATCGTTGTATCTGTTGAATTATAAAATAATAATAAACTTTTTATCTCTCCCATTGGGTCCATGAAAAATTGGAAATCAAATAGGGGATAATTCTTTATCAAGCATTTGATTCATTCTATGCGGATTAATCAGTAGCTAACCAATTAGTGTTGCAACAATGAACTTGGAATATAAAGGAAGGATTGCAGGTGATTGAAGAAGATCAAAGGGAATACACCCTCGAAGAAGAAGATATGGAAGCCCAAAATGTTATAATCAAACCTGATTGGACAAAGAGAGATGCTGATGTATTGGAGAAGTCATTGTCCCGTAGGTACCCTAACTTGGAATTTCATGAAGCACTTCATGAAGAGAAAGACTAATTAAAACTGAATTGCAGCGATCGCAAACAAATTATGACCCCGATCAATGCCGGTTGATTGAACACCTTATTGATGTAACGGAAAATGTTGTAAATGTGCTACTTGGTAAGAAGATCACAAAACTTCTTGCCAATGAACCAACTTATGTGATATCAGGGTAAGTGAAAGGCATGAGTGAATAGATGAAAGGTGATCCTGCAGTATGCCAGTGACTCCAAAGATAAAACGAGTGGATTCTATTTAAGGCAAAAAACTAAAGCAATGAAAAAACCGAACACTAATGGTTACCTAATAAAACAAACAAAAAAGGAATTAAATCACTAACATAGAGAATTCATATCCATCACATTCCTCACACTCATGACTAGTTTATGGCAAGGTTATTCAAATAAACATCCGATACAACTTAAGACCAAAGTTTTGTATCGTCATAGAACATTTCTTAAGCACCTGATTCAGTTGTAGGCTTGGAGGTTTAATACTAAGCCTCTTGGGCCAGCTGAAGCAGCACTTTCTCACGCAAGCAAAACTTAAAAAGTTTCAGTCCATTAAAGCAAATAACAAAGTTTACAGATAATATGTCAAGCATTAGATGATTAGAATACAAAAAAACAAAAAAAAAAGAGAACATGCATCAATAAGAACTATAATCATAATGTGACACAAACGCACAGAACAGTTGTCATATAAATATATTATAAGAGTTTAAGATACAATCATGGAAATTCCCCTACATCAAATACCATCAATTAGACAAAACAGAAAGAAATCCCAAGTCTATTGGTCATTGGCATCATCAGGTCTGGTTTGGTAGGGTGGCATCTACGACAAGGACAGGGTCTCCATCCTATGGGAGGTATCTCCAGATTGATTGTTGACTAGTGGCTCAGTAGGCTGAGAAGATGAGGGAACAGAAGATGTAACCGGTTGAGGCTCAAACGGATCAGCAATGGCCTGAAATCTCTGATCATCAAAAAACCGCGAAATCCATGACTGGTAAAGATCCCTTTCATTGGTGAGCATGGTATTCTCCTTCCTCAATATCTCGTGCTCTCTTTGAAGATCTTGCAGCTGACGTCTTTCCTCAATCAAAGCTTTCCTTGCAATATACCAAGCTATCTTCGTCTGTGCAGCTGGGCGCTCTTGAGTGAGCATGTGATGCTGCAGCTGCCAAGGAAGATGGTGATTTATGTGCCTTCTCTCACCTAGCGAACTAGGACTTGTGGTCATAATGAAGTTATCGTTAATATCATCCCCCACATATTGCAAGAACCAAGCCATCGCCTCCTTCATCCAAGGCTGCACATCAGGGACAGATTGGGGAACAAGATGTGGATCGGATGGCGAGTTTGACATAGGCCCTTTGCCATTCTCAGCACAATTAGGGTCACTCCCATCTCCAAAGTTAAACGACTATACAAAAGTAAAAAGTCAATTACAAGTAAATATTTCAAAAATTATGCATTTGGACAAACTCAAAATTGCAAGACCGGGAATGATAAGTGGGGAGGAGCAGGGGTGTTAAGGAACCGCCAAAATATTGTTGAATTCTAAGACACAAGGCGAAGTATTGGTATGGTATGAAGATCATGGACTAGGATTAATGGAATGATAAAAAAGAACCCATAATTTGCAGAGACGCAATGTAATAAGCTGTCCACTGAATTAGTTAATAATGTACACAGAGTAATGTTAAATCTCAAGACACAAGGGGAAGTAATGGTATGGTATGCAGAGAAAGAAAATAATGAAGAAAAGAACAACGGGAGCATAAGAGAAATAGAAACACATACCAGGCCAAGAGAGAAGCAACCATGGATATCCCCAAGATTTCGGGAGCGGGTATTGATGTGATAATGAGCAGAATACAAGAATTTTGCCCTGAAGAATCCAGCACTGCCTTCATCTTCATCTTCATCGCTACTATATTCATATTCATCTTCATCTTCATCTTCATCTTCACCTTCACCTCGTAAGTGTTTATCCCCGAGGGCCTGAAAGATTACGATGCTAATAACACCTTTTTTGTTATCTTCAATAGCATGATAACCATGCCGATGCAGAGGCCTGCCAGACATCACAAAACAAAAGACTCCATTCCCCAAGTGAAGCAAGCTTGATGAGGTTATTGAGGAGTCCAGCTTTGGAGGAAAATTATGGTAAATAGCATCCACAACCGAGCACAAGTCCTCAGATGGAAAATAAAGAGGGTTCTCTACATCTGCACCCATATTCTCCTCCTCCTCCGCATTAGCATCAGCTAATGGGGCTATTGCAGATACTTTTCTGTTGTAAACTCCATAAAGGGTATTCCCCACAAACTCACTCCTCCCTAAGAAACTACCAGAGTAGGAAGGCAGGTTTGGATAATTCATCCATTCACCTCTATCGAGATCATAACAATATAGGCGGTGTTGAACAACACCATAGCCGAATTGATTATGAAGGAGAACCTTCCTTCCCACAACAGCATGCCCCACCCATTCAGTCTCCTCTGTCTCCGAGTCCCTAATCAAAGGATGAGAAGGAGTTGACAAAGTAGACCACTTATCAACTACAGGATCATACACCTCAAACAAAACATGCTTTTTTATATCTGAATTCTTTTCGTCTACATTTTTTAAGAATTTGGATGTGAAAGTGCTTCCAACCACGTAAATCTTCTCATCCACCACAAACCCCAAAGGCTTAGCCTTTCCGGTCTGCATTGGTGTACCACTTACCATCGTCAACTTCTTCTTGTCATCATCAATGGTGGTGGTGGTGGTGGTGTTGGTGTTGGCGTTGGTGGGGTCAAAAACATAGACATCTCTAGGATATCTATCTCGCTTTACATTCTTGTACTTTGTCTTAACATCTTTAGCAACATATGGGTGATCCAAATCATCGTACTCGCCACCAAAGAAGTAAAATTTGGAACCCAGTTGAACGCAACACATGCCTCGAGGGTATTCTCCCCTTTTGAGTTTGAGGATTGGGTTTGGGGTAGTGTTGGGAAGTGGACTTGGGTTCTGCATTTCGGCAGTTTGTGCTGCTTTCGTTGGGGGAGAAGGGAGAGGATTTGGTACAGGAATCTCATACATTGAATACAGGACTGAGGAAGATTCATGACCGAAAAATACGTACAGCTGGTTCGATTTTGCTGCTGTTGCTGCTGCTGCTGTTGCTGCTGCTGCTGCTGCTGCTGCTGCTGGCTCTGCACTATCACTCTTTTCCGAAGCCATCACCACGGCGGTCAGAGTGTTTTGATATGAACTTTGAAGATGTGTTTTATAAAGGTGCAGAGTAATTTGCAAAGGCAACCAGATCAGATGTGAAGTCTTGAACTGAGCTCTCCACAAATTCTTTAGTATAAATTGGTTTTAAGGAGCAAAAAGCAAAAGAAAGCGACAATTATGTCCTACACAAAAGAAGCTAACTAGTGGTCCGCATATTCACACAGACACACTTCTGTCTTTCTAAGCAAGTAAAGACTCATGTCACTCAAGTCAAGGCTCTCTCCCCCCCCAAAAAAAAAAAACATAAAAAAAAAGACTCAAAAACTGTCAAGCCTGAAATGCCCGTTTCATCAACAATATCTTTTACAATAAATTTTTCAATTATTAAAATTTCAAGTTATTATTTATTTTCATTTAGCCCATTATTAGCATCATTTTCTTGTTTCTCATTTACAACTTATCATTTCAATTGGTTGGGACAAATTTTGTGGAAAAAAAAAAATTAGTCTCTAGACTACTTGCTGGAAGAAACCTTAAAATATCCACTATTTTTTTTTTTCTCTTCCATCTTTTTACATTTGCATAGTTTCAAACTTCAAAATTTTGCTATAATCTCAAATTTTTACTACTTAAAGGAATAGGAGAAGAAAAATTGAATTGTACATAACTTTTTTAAAATATTCTAGATTGTGAGACACGCATACAACTTTGTAGGTATTTTGTTATATTATTCATTACAATTTTATATTATTTTGTAAAAATATAAATTACAATTTTAACTTTATGCATTTAAATTAATTTCTCAATTTGATTATCATTAACTATTTACATTGGAAACAATTGAGTAAAATTAAGCTTAGCTCTGAACAAATAAATTAAAGTTTACATGTTTATTAATTTGTGTGTGAAAATTACATTAGCTTTTTATTTTGTTATTAATATTAAATTAATAGTTTTAGATTAATTTTAATTTTAGTCTTATCTTTTAATCTTGCTTTTTTTAACAAAAATTTTAGTTCCACCATTAGTCCTAATCATGTGAGTCAATAGCATACCATAAGTACATAACACTAGTATTAGCACATCAACCAAGCAACAGATTTGGTGGGTAAAATGGGTGAATTTTTTTTGGGTTTGGTTTGCTGCCAGTACTTTTCAAAAGGGAAACTTTTTTTGTTTTAATGAGAGACTGCCACATTATTCACTAACTAAATAAAATGTGAAGATTAAAACTCACTACCACTTGGTCTGATGAGAAAGAGCTATCATCGAGAGCAGACGTTATAGGTTAAAAACTCTCTAAAAAAAAAAATCACTACCACTTGTCATTGTATATTTAAATCAAAAGGACATGTCCAATTAAAAAAAAATACTGAAATGAAGCCAAATCTAATTTTTTTTTAACGTAAACATTTCAAAATTCCAGCCCGCGGTGTGAATGGAACATGGTAATTAAAAAAAAATGATCAGCTTTCTAAGTCATGGGAAGAAAATTCTACGAAATAAGCTTGTCACTACTACTACTCTTCCCAGCAAGGGAGTAGTTGACCCACTGGGGCAAGTCTTCTGGGCCGGGCATGAGGAAAGAGAGGGGCAGATGATCAAATCAATTACGTATAACTTTAAAAAAAAAAAAATATTTACAACTTTGTAGGTATTTTGTTATATTCTTCATTACACTTTTATAGTATTTTGTAAAAATATAAATTACAATTTTAACTTTATACATTTAAATTAATTTCTCAATTTTATTATCATTAACTATTTACATTGAAAACAATTGAGTAAAATTAAACTAGGGATGAAAAAATAAATTAAAGTTTACGTATCTATTAATTTGTGCGTGAAAATTACTGTAGGGACCAGATTTGGGCACTTCTTCAAGTTGAGAGAGTGGGCCCAAACCCAGTTTGCCCTTCAATGAATTTATAGAGAGTGGGCTCAAGAACTAGACCCTAGTAAGGGATGCAACTGCCTTGCATGGTTGCATGTGGGTTTATCAACCTAAACATGAATTGGGGTGCACAATGATGCTCCTCGGACTTGTCTTCCGAAGTTTGGGGTTCTTATTGTTTCTTTTAAGATTGATTACAAAGGTCGAGAGAACACAAGTCGCTACAGTACTTCTTAATGCAGATTTTTCGTCCTCTTTTCAAGAGAGACTCCTTACATTATATACCTCTCTAAACTGATCCTAACCCTTCATTCGTTGATCAGCCAGGCCACCACTTGAGAGCCTGTCCCATTAGCCACATCCCAATTCCCCCAGTGGGTTGCAGCACCCAGGACAGTACTGTTCAGGAGTCCTATCCTCATTAATGCGACCAGGACGTTAGTTGAGGGCATTCTATGTGGAGGTGACAGCTCGCCTAAGACTTGCTCCTTCGCCGTGCTCCCGTCGCCGACATGTGGCACTGGCCCCTCTCCTTCTCGGATATTCAAGAAGACCCCTCTTTGATGGAGTGGTGCTCGTGTACTTCCGAGGTCTCGGATGTCCGGGGGCAAGGTCGTCCTTGGATATGTTCCTTAGAGGCTAGACACCGCGCTTTCATCCTCGGACCCCACATGCATCCTCGGCGCGGGCCTCTGGGCCTGGTTTGAGGTGAGCTGAGGCTGCCTGATTTTCTGGCCCCACAATTACATTAGCTTTTTATTTTGTTATTAATATTAAATTAATAGTTTTAGATTAATTTTAATTTCAGCTTGATCTTTTAATATTGTTTTTATTTTAACTAAAATTTTAGTTCTGCCATTAGTCCTAATCATGTGAGGCAATAGCATACCATAAGTACATAACACTAGTATTAGAACATCAACCAAGCAACAGATTTGGTGGGTAAAATGGGTGAATTTTTTGGGTTTGGCTTGTTGCCAATACTTTTGAAAAGGGAAACTCATTTTGTTTTAATGAGAGATTGCCACATCATTCACTAATCAATATATATATAAAAGCAGAGACCTCATGCGAAAATGCATGAGGTCCTGCCATGTGGCACTCTAAACTTTCATTTAGTTTTTTTAACCTTTTCTACATTAAATTTTTTAACTGTAACCAAATAATTTATAGTAATTTATTTTTACTATTACATGTATGGCCTAAGGTTATCAATGACCAAACAATTGTAACCTTCTAAAAACAATAGCTACGTTGTCAAAGTAGATGAAAGCCCAAGCCCATAAATATTGACCCAACAATTAATTTCCCACCAACATGTACCTGAAAGGTTACAACCTTTGACCCACCCCAACTTTGAACCCCCACCAACGTCATAAATATTGATCCAACAATTAATTTCTCACCAACATACAACCTTTGACCCACCCCAACTTTGAACCCCCACCAACGTGTAGCTCATAGGAAAACCCAAGCTGAACAGCCCACCAACGTGTACCTCAAAAGTTAATCCACGCCAACTTTGAACACAGCTCAAAGGCTAACCCATGCCAAGGCTGACCCACCCCACAGTTTAGTAGATGAAAGTCTAAATATTTGCACACAAACCCTCTTCTGCCTTCGCACCTGTAGATGAAACCCAGCCAAGAATTTCATTCACAGCGAACCTCTGTTTCCCTATACAAAAACTCTTCAACTTCTAACAAAACAATGGTTTCCATTCCAACTCAGTGATTATTTGTACAAACACTCTTCAACTTCTAAAAAAAACAACGGTTTTCACTCCGACTCGGTGAGTATTTGAAGACATAAATGCAGGAGCTTAAAAGATTTCAGCGTTTAGTATTTGGGCCTTCAATGCTGCCACTTCCAGCCAATTATACAATGCAGTTAACACCAGGTAAATGCCACCTGATTTATGAAATTGAAGAGTTAGTTTCATTTAATGTTTGTTTTGCATGTTGTGAAATTTGTTCTTTTATATATTTCCATCTCCCTATGCCTCAAAACTTATGCCACTATAATTTATCACAATTCATTTTTGATAAAAGCATGGTAATTCATTCCATATTATTGATATTTATTTTGTGATGTAATAAAGAGGTTTATTGCGATATTTTTTTTTTTTGTTTCTTGAATGCTTTGTTTTTTGAAGTATGTCGACGCTTGTAAAGCATGTTGAGGGGTATGTTATCATCACCTATTTCTTCATCTTCAACGTTTGAAGTTTGGTCTATCCTTATTTGTTCAATTTCTGAGCTTTTATCATTTTCTCCTTTTGTTCCATCATTTGTTCCTTTTGTTGCATCATTTGTGTTGATGATTGATGAAATGGCACTGAGAAGATTCTTGGCTGGATCTTATGAAGTTTGTGCTGGCAGGTTTGTTGTGGCTAAGATTTTGCATAGGTATTTGCATTCATATTAAATTTAGCATGTTATTTACATCAGTATAGCATAGAGAAAGAAATAATCTAGCATACTGGCTTTATTGTTATTATTATTTTGTTCCATACCTTTTTCTCATTTGAAGGTGCATCAAAAATCTTAGCAACTGTGTAATTTTCAAAACCATCCTTCAGATTGAATTCATTCAAGCGAAGTAGAAAAATATATTGTCTTCCTAAAATTTTCTTAAGATCACGTGGGATTCCTTCTTCAATATCAATCTGCATATTAAGAATTTAATTTATATTATAATCTATAGTTTTACAATAAATTTATTAATTTAAATAAGTTGTATCTCGGTTTGTTTTTCAGCAAGATCTTTTGCAGATTTATTTAAGATTTTCTCAGCATCTCGATCAAATATGACAAAAGTTGTCTTGTCAGTTGAATCAAAAACTTCAATTTGAATCCTGTATCTGAAGTATTTGGCAATTGTATAGTAATTATAGTGAGATGAATGTGTTTATAAAATTAAAAAAAAAAAAAAAATTCAAACTTTGTAGTTAATGTGTGTGCCTCTAACCTTGGGATGGGCAGATTTGTTTTTGTTTCACATTTTGCGCACCAAAACGATCCTAATTGTGGTTTGACCTTTTTTCCACATAATACGCATGAAATATAATACCAACCCATTGTTGTATCAATGTTGCTTATGTTGCAACACAATAGCAGTTAACATCCTGCAATGAATTTTGAAGTTAATATATATATATATATATATATATATATTTTTTTTTTTTAAGTAATGATGTATTATTATATTTTCATGTAAATGATGAGTCTACTTTGAAATGATTAACAAACCTGTTTCGTAGGATCCCATTGAATGCATTTGAGCTCTGGTATTGTCTTCATATTGTTTGAAGAAAAAGGCTCCTCTGAAAACTGTTTTGCATGTATTTTTGGTATTTTTGTATAGGATCATGTTTTTTACCATTCCTATCATTGAATTTTTAAAAAGGAAAAAGAAATGTAAATGGTATTTTGTGAGATCATAAAAAATGCTATTTATCATTTTTTTTTTGTTATCAATAATTTTTAAAATATGCACCTGTCAATTATTTCAGCAACCTCAGGAATCTCAAGATTTAGATATACTTTTGTTGCACTGGTTGATGACAAGAGAATTTGCCTACAAAATTGCAGAATACATTATAATAAACAAAATTGTATTGAATTGAAATTGAGAAAAAGGAAGACGTGTTTTTAATGGGAATGAAATTCTCTAAAAGTATCATTAGATTGTTTTGAGAATGAATAAGTTGGAGTATAAAAATTTATAATTAGTGATTACATTTCTCATTGTAAAATTATGGCCTAAGATTAGTAACCAATATACTTATTAACTTGATAGCAGTACTAAGAATATTAAAATTGATAGTTGGTAACGTTATTTAGTTATACTTACCTCCAAATGATTTCACAATAGTTGAAGTTGCAATTAAGACAAAAGGTCCTGGATTGTTCTTATATACATCTTCATCAATTTGCCAGACATTGTTCCCCATAGTGAAAGCCTAATTTCTTTTCCCCTGGTATAGTTAAAATCATTGAGGGTTTTTTGTTATTAGTAATTTTTTTTATAATTTATTTTTCTATATAAACATATAATGACATCAATATGACATCAGAAAATTTGTCTTACTCTTTCAAAAGCAATTGTAGATTGCGCAATTTTCTTGGTGCGCCATTAACTTGAGGCTCTTCAACATTTCCAACTGCTATCAACTTTCCAACAACATCTATTTATATGCAATTATCTAGTTAGGTTATTTTGAATCATTAATTTAGGATACAACTATATTAGAGAATTGTGAAATAGTTGCAGATTTATATTTACCTATTAAATATGTGTAGTTGTAACATTGGTTCTGTATTTGGTCATAGTCAGCAAACTCAAAGCAGTATTTTTGGATTGAGTTCATATCTTCGTTGGACTCCATGATTGTAGTAATGGTCATGAACCAAATTCTGATATCATTGTGCACGGGTCGAAACTCGCCTTTAGTATTCTCCACCCTAAAGTTCTTGATGGTATAACACGGCCTTCAAGCAATTGTGGTCTAAAATTTGTGGCTTGATTTA
>NW_027069580.1:1084196-1158904 GCF_002906115.3 Quercus suber
CAACAGTTTTAAAAAAAATATAGACATACTAAAAAGGTAGATGGTAATTTGAATAGAAAAAGCAACCATGGTAAAGCTATGCTGACATTGGGAAGGTTTTGTAGCAGGGACGGACGCAGGATTTTAAGTTAGGGGGGGCGGAGATAAGCGAAAAAAAAAAAAATTTCAAATGCACATCCATATAGTCACTGGCGGAGCTAGGAAATTTTCTTAGAAGGAGCAAGTTAGTTATGCCTAAATTGTGTTAATAGGTTAAGCCTACATGGCTCAAAATGCAAAAAACTCAAGTTAATTTGGCCCAAATTATGGCCAACATTAAATTACTTTATTTCACAAACTAACTTTAAGTAAACTTGTGCCTACATTTTTTTCACTGTACTAAATTATTTGTACTTAGGTTAATAGGTTTGAACTTACCTTTTTACATTTAGAGCTTTTCTAAGGATAAAAAATTGATTAATAGGTATGAAATTTTGAAGATTTATACAATAATTTTTGTTAAAAAAAGTGTGAGCAATGAAGTGCAAATTACTATTTAAGTGCAATTAGATCAAATCAAACAATTAAAAAATTATTTGTCCTCCTACTATTATCAGATATAAATAGATAATCTAATATTCTAATATAAACCACATTATTATATATTATATTATTATTATTATAAATAGATTATACAATATATTTTTTTAAGGTTTTCATGGCTTTTAAAAACTCTTGGGCTGGATGGCTGGCGGGTCTGAACTAAAAACCAAGGGGGCCTAAGTTTAAAAACCAAGGAGCCCAAACCTTTTTTTTTTTTAATTTTACATACAAAAAAAATTTTTTTTGGACCCAGGGGGGGCCCGGGCCCCCTTTGCCCTGCACTTGGGTCCGTCCCTGTTTTGTAGAGAAGAAAAAAAACAGTGTGCATTAACTCTTTCCACTCTACCTAATTCTTGATAATTAGACATTCTAATGTGCATGACAAACCACTGAACTTTTATGATAGAGGTTTATAGTTCATCAATAATAATAATAATAATAATAGAGGTTTATAGTTACATATCTTTTAAGTAAATCAAACACAAAAAATAACTTTGTTGTAAGCATATAGTACTGCTATCAAATGTTGAAACACCAATGTAACACACACACACAAAGATAAATAAAGAATTTGAATAATGTTCAATATTCACCTAGTGTGAATAGCAACACTTAGAGCTTTGGTGTGATCCCTAATTGACCAAGTCATCTATCAAATCTAATGCTTTTCTAACAAAAGAACCTTGAAAATTATTTTCCTCAAAAGCTAAACAAAAAATAAATAAATAAATAAATAAATCAAGCTAAATTATATTGTATTCAAGCTTGCACAGCCCCCAAATCTTGCAAATAGAAATTGGTAATTCTCTGTCTTTCTAACATTTTTTTCAGCATTCAAGAAGCCCCATAGGAAATTGGGGAAAAAAATTCTCTTAACTAATTGAAAATGTTAAGACCCACAGACTGAAAAGCTTAAAGTAAAAACAGTGTCCAATATGCTCAAATACCATATCCAATTTTGAAAGGCTTCCATGTGGAACATTCTCCCCTCCCAAGTCAAAGATTAACTTATGACTGAATAGAAGTTTTGCAATTATATATTACAAATCAAAACCAAATCTTACACGAAAACCCACAACAAAACTGCTTCTAACCTAAATATGTACCTTAATTACAAAAAAATTTAAATTATTTAAAATAAATAAATCTAACCCAAATATCTAAATCAAAACCAATCCAATCAAAATTCCCATGATATTTAACACCTAAGAGATTAGTAGTTGATAAAAGAGATGAGATGAGTAGAGTATTAAGTCAACTACTAATGGCTAAACTTCATACAGTAAAAAAGTGTGAAAAAAAAATGTATTAAGTTAGAAAATTATTAAAACACAAAATAAAAAAATCCATTTTCAAAAGAAGATTTACATTTAAATCATCATTGATCCAAGTATATTGCATACGGTATTACAAATCTTTTTAAGCCCTTTGAACATTTCTGTAAGTTTTCTATAAATCTTGAATATAGAAAAACTACTATGCACTACAGTTATTGTCCCAAAAAAATTCATCTAAGACTTTTCTTTTGCCAACAAATTTCTATGTACAAAATATAAATGTCTACACTAAGCCAGCAAGTCTCAAATGTCTTCCATCACAACTGTTATTTGCCAAGGCAGAGCAATCAATGATAAATGATATTAAATTCGAATCAATAGAGAGTCAAAGGAACCTACCCAATAATGGCTCTGGCGGTGCGACGGCAGAAGAAATAAAATTTCCTTGTGGTTGGAGGCCGACGGTAACAACAAATCAATAAACAAACTATTGAAGAGAAACATGTAATTAACAATGAATGTGAAATGAGATGTAAGATTATAGTGGCATAACAATGAACATAGTATTTTGGGATTCAAAAAAAATTAATAAACGAACTATTTAAAAGGAACATAAAATTAAGAAAGTAAACATACCTCTCTGCTTTTATAAAGCTCTTTATTACATCATAAAATAAATATCAATAATATGGAATGTTACCATGCTTTTATCAACTTTTGTTATACAATATTGCTCTAAAGTTGATTCTTTTTTTGCTGATTACTTCAACAAAATAATTATAATGAATATGTGTTTGCAATTTATAATTGTTACTTCTTATGATAAACTCAATACTAACAAAGTTTTATAACAAATATGTTATAATATATGTACAATATTCTTCATAAAAAATTGCATTAACTATTATAACATTATCCGTGCATCGCACGGGCAACTTACTAGTTAAATAAAATGTGAGGATTTAAACTCACTACCACTTGGTCTAATGATAAAGAGCTATCATCGGGAGTAGACGCTATAGTTTGAAAACTCTCTCAAAAACAAACTCACTACCACTTGTCATTATATATTTAAATCAAAAGGACATGTCCAATTAATAAAATACTAGAAAGAAGCCAAACCCAATTTTTTTTAATCTAAACATTTCAAAATTCTGGCCCCCCAATGTGAATGGAACATGGTAATTAGAAAATAATAATAATAATAATAATAATAAAAATAAAAAGATCAGCTTTCTAATTCATGGGAAGAAAATTCTAAGAAATAAGTTTCTCACTGTTACTACTCTTCCCAGCAAGGGAGTAGTTGACCCATTGGGGCAAGTCTTTTGGGCCAGACATGAGGAAAGAGAGGGGCAGATGATTGAATCAATTAAGTACCATAACTTTTTTTTTAAAAATTGTAGTTACAACATAAAGGGTTGATTTGAACTAAAGTAAACATAATTAACTCATGAACTCACCATTTTTTTTCTTCACTACTCACGCTCTGCTACATCATCTTCTAAAAAAGAACTCTATAACATCATAATTATGACAATGAAGTTGTGTAATAATTTGTAGCATTAGATTTTTTATAACCCACACAATTGATGAAAAGTGATCAAGTTTTGTGGGGGACAAAAGTATAAATAAAAAAATTCACCTTTTAGGAATGACAAATATATTAAGATTCAATAATAACTTCACTAATCTATGCACACACAAATTAATATTCAATCTAACACAATTATTTTAAATGATTTATTTAATTATAAGAGAATTATATGAAAATGTCTTTGAAGTGGAACTTTACTGTTAAATGAATAAACTATTCAATGATTTTCCCTATTTAAAAAAAAAAAACCTATTTTATGATTAATAATATATATTTTTTATACAAGATAAAAATTCTACTCTATCCTAATCTTATATATGTGTATGAAACTCTTTCTTGGAAATTTAAACTCCAACTCTTATCCCCCACACCCCACATGCACTTATACTTGTGGAGTGACTATATTAGAAAAGTTGGTAACATACTAGAAAAGTTTTGGTAAACGTCCAAAATCCAAAAAGAAGAGAAGGGTTCTACACTTCTACTTATTTCCATGAAAAATTTAGTCAAGAAGGCATGAAATGAGGGACATTTGTCAAAATCACTAATGAATTCTTCTATAAATGTGAGAGACCACGCCCCCAGCCCTTTTTTATAAGATGTTGGGCCAAACCCACATGAATGGGTGGAGTCGTGTTATTGCCTCTTAAAATGGAGGTTCGACTAGTGATATTTTTCCCTTTAGATTAAGGGTTTTACAATGGAGTCGCCACTTATTTAATTATTGGAATAAATAAGAAAACCAAAATTGAAAAATTCCTCATTTTATTTATTTGAAATTGAAATTACATTGATCATAGAAAATTACATGGCTTTGGTCCAAGATACAATCTAAGATAAAGTACATGACTTTGTTTCCTAGTTACAATCTAAAAACCGAAAATTACATGGATAAGCATTTGATCTACTAACCCTTGATCTAAACTCGGAGGCTATGTTACAAGGTGGGAAGGTGTTAGGCACCCACCTTACCCGGCGAAACCGGTCTTCTAAACTATGGTGGCCAACATTCATATCATATCATCCAATATGTCAATCAATTTACATGTTGTATTTAATGTGTGTGCATGTGAGAAACCCTAATTCAATTTATTAAGCATTGCATTTGGATTGAAAAATAAATTCTAGTGAATGTGTGTAGATGGTGATATCCTAAATTCAAAATTTTAAAAGAATTATTAAATAAACATATTTTTGATGTTCTTCATATAGATTTAAGATCAAAACTAGTGTCATGCATGAACATGTAATGAATAATCAAGAGCACGTGAAGAACATATAAAAATAATTAAGAACATTCAAACATATTCAAAGGAATTCAAATGATTATTATCATACTTTAATCTTAAACTCTCATCATGGCAACACAAAAAACAAGTTAGGGAAATGGATTATACTTTCATGCAAGATTCATAGGGTGGAGGAGGAGACTCTTGGTGGAGGTCCTAAGGGTGGAGGAAAAAAGAAGAACTAAGAGAGGGAGAGGGAGTCTCACTCAATACCTTGAGTTTCAAGAAGACCAAGATATGACAAGATTACTCAACTTCACTAGAACTCAAGAGAGAAGAAAAGAGGATATTTTTTTATGTATTGGAATGAAGGAGAAGGAAGGTTTATATAGTAGTGGTGGAAAAAATATGAATGAAATGCCATTTAATGAGGGTTAACAAATAATCATAAACCTAGACCTCATTTTAGTCTTAGGGAAAATCTGGTGCATTAAATGGAGAGATTGGTGGGAGTGGGAAACAAGCCAAAATTCGGTTTTCCCGTAGCTGTTGTAATAGCCTGTAAAGCCAACTTCGAAAAATCATATCTAACTTAATTCTGATCGAAATTGTCTCGTTCTTGTGCGCAAATTGAAGCCCAAAATATCTAGTTTGTGAAAAAAAAAATTAACCTCATTCACAGATTCAAAATATTCTGAAAGATATCGATGAAATAGTGAGCAGAGATCATTTGTTGAAAAATGGTTTCAGCACAATTAACATTAATAGGTCCCAAATTAGCTCCTAATTAACATTAAATAGCTCAAATCACTCCAATTTCAAACTTAATTGGTTCCAAATTTACTCTAATTAAAAGATAATCGCATAAATTACTCATTGAATAATTAATATTTAACTATCTAATTAATTAGGTGTATGCAACCTCACCATAAAATGTAGTCCTAAACAATCGAATTATGACACATCATTGATCTCCAATTGACTACACTTATAACCAATTGAAATCAATTGTTCATAATCACATATAGTCGAACTCAATTTGTTATAGTGCATCTCAGCTATTAAAACTTGATTTGATGATACCTTTCAATCTGGTAGTCCGATTAGGGCTTAAGACCGGTTGATTTGATCGTTACAACATCAAGATCATTTTTGTGAAATGAGATTAAGGATCTAATGGTTAGAATCAAAATGCATATTTATAAAGTGAAAGTATCATTTTACCCTTCATGTGAGGTTAAATGCGGGTTGCAAAATAGGGTATCAACAATAAAAAATAAATAATCAAAATGTTGGATTAATTTTACTTTCAATCTTGCTCCCCTCTTAACTAAAATCATGATTGCAACATTGGTCCTAATCATGTGAGTAATAGCATAAAAGCATTCACATCAACCTTAGTGAATTTTTAGCCAAATTTAATATAAAAAATTAATTTTGTTAGTTTAGCGAATCTACTATATACAAAAAATTACATCTACCTTAGTACTCGTTATTCTATTTTATTACTATTTTCTTTCTTCTCAAATATATTTTTTAACCCATCCTTCCCAAGGTGTGAATAAAATAAGATTTTTATTTGGTGTATTGACTCTTGAGTGACCGGTGCTCAATAGATATATTGACAACATTGTTCATTGTTAAGTTTTTGGGACAAAATATTGAGGCTAATGTGAGGAAATTTTCAATAAATTTAGTTTTTTTTTTATTATTATTAAATGTTGCTTTAGCTAGGCCGTTCAAAAATTTTATTACAAAATATTTACAAAACATAATGTGGGGCCTGTTACCTAAAAAAGGTATAGTAGCCCTCAGAATTGGGCTCAGGGCCCAAAGGCCCGATCCGAGAACACGCAGTTGTCCGAGGACATCCTAAAGAAGTTTTACTCAAGTCAAATAGGTGATATGAAAGGTATAAACAGGTGTTATATACAGTGGTATAGCACACGTCCGAGGACGACAAAGTCCAAGGTGAAGGTAACCTTCGTACTGACTGAAAGATTTTGCCAGGTTGTAGCTGAATTGGAAGTTGGATATAACTTAAAGAGGCGTCGGAGAAGGTAGAAAATATCTTCTAAAGTCTATCACCTCCTCATTAAATGCTGTCCACCTAACACTCTGGCCGCATTAATGTGGAGGTGATACCTGAATAGTGACTAAGCAGCTTTATGACCACTAAGCTGAAAGTTCCGGTAGGGACTAGATGGGACAGAAAGGAGCTCCCAGGATAAGAACTACACGTGTACAAAGGAAACAAGAAAAGAAACAAAGCAGCTTTATGACCACTAAGCTGAAAGTTCCGGTAGGGACTAGATGGGACAGAAAGGAGCCCCCAGGATAAGAACTACACGTGTACAAAGGAAACAAGAAAAGAAACGAAGTATATAATGTAGAAACGAAGAAAACAGGAGGGACTTCTGACCAAAAAAGAAAAAGGAAAAAGAGAGAGAGAAGAACAGACCAATTGAGAGAGGGCCGAGGAGAGTTTTTCCTCATAGAGCGAATCAATAGTATCCCTTATTACTTGATGAGTAGAACCCTTCCTGAAAAACAGTACTAGTTCTTGAGCCCATACTCTATAAATTTATTGTTTGGACTTGTTGGGCTGAAAACCCAACACTCAATTCAAATTGGGTCCTTACAGATAAAATAGAGGTTAAATAAAATATCCAAAACTTTGAGTCTCCTTTTGAAAACCTAAATTTTTTACGTCAACACAATATTTAAATAAAATTATCATTTTATTTAAATAAAATTATTTTTGTTTAGTCCAAACTTAACATGGAGTGAAACTCTATCTCTCTAACAAGTCTAACTTAAACTCAAACTCATCATTATCATTTTTTTAAACAAAATTATTTTTGTTTAATCAAAAACTTAACAAGAAGTGAAACTCTATCTCTCTAATAAGTCCAACCTAAACTCAAACTCAAACGTCGATAATCTATATAAAAACAAAATTTATGATAGGACTAAAAAAAAAAAACAAAGAAAAAAAGAGACTCACGTTGAAAATAGGACTCAAAAAAAAAGAAAAGAGAGACTCACGTTGAAAAAAGAAAAGAAAAAAGACTCACGTTGAGTATGAGGACCGCTGTTAATAACTGAAGCCAAACTGATCTTTGCATCATCGGACGTACATGTTCTTTTCTTCAAATTTTTTCCTCCCCTTTACCTGTTGACCTTAGCATAATGTAGAGTTTAAGAGGCACTTAGCTCATAAAAGTTCATATAAAGTGGGAACCAGAATCCCAGTTTACCAAGCAAAGTCTCATGTAGAGATGTTTTATGTCTGCGAAATGATTGTAGTAGTATCAATGTAACCTAGATTTGTAATTGAATTTTATTTTTATTTTTTGGGTCAGTAGAGTTGCAATTCTTGTAACTTGAAAAAATAAAAAAATTTGTGGTGAACTATATTTCAATGCATTCATTTTTCCAAAAAAAAAGAAAAAGAAAAGAGAGAGAGAGAGAGCATCCCCTCCCCAAAGTCCTAACAATTACCACCTCAAAACCCTAAACGTAACTTCACTTTAGGATTCAAAAGAAAAAAAAAAAAAACTAGAGAAACTTCACTTTAGGATTTTTTTTTTTTTTAAAAACCAAGCAATCTTATTCAACTTTCTTCTTTGATTAATGTATTTTATGTTGAATTTGTTTATATTGTTATTATTAATAAAGTTTCAATTCAACATATGTGGATATTTGTTTATATTGCTATTAATGAATTTTATCTTTTATGTCAAATTTTTTATTTGCTTTCATATGTGCTTGAGATTTTCTTTCTATCTTTCTTTTTCTTTTTCTTTTTTCTTTTTCTTTTTTAATGTTTAGAATTGATTTTCTTTTGAGTATTTGGGTTAATCTCCATATTTATATTGACATTGCTTTCGTGGGTTTGGTTTTTGGGTTGAAATTTCTACTAATTATCTTTTATTGTATATGGCAGATAAAGCATCTCTATTTTTTTGGAGAAAAATCAAAGCTGCAACTTATGTCTTCTAGCTTAGGGAATGATAAATTTTTATTTGGTATGTCATATATAAATTTGTTGAATTTGGTTTGGTTTTGAAGTAGAATTTGGGGATTCTATAAATTTTGAAGTTTTAAGTCTTGGGGTTTTTGGTATTTGCGTCTCAGTATGTTGATTTTATTTTTTCACCTTAAATGCTTTTTATTTAGGTTTATGTGAATTTTTTTTTCTTATTAAAAGCTATGATTTTTGGTTGATTAATCATTTGTTTGGATTCAACATAAAAGATAATGGAATTAGGTATTATAATTTTGATATTATTCCATATTTTGAATTGTCTATATTGTTATTACTATGAGAAAGTCATATTGCTACTCAAATTTGAAACTTGATATGTCTTTCTCATATCATGGTCTTTATTTATATATTTGCAGTTAAAATTAGTTTTGAGTGTGTGTGTATATAATTATTGGGAGTTTTGCTTTATTAATTTAAGAATTATAAGTTACTTTGTAAGTTTCGGTAACTATGCATTTGTAACTCAATAACGTTCAATGTTAGACAACACTTCTAAATTATAGAAAAGTATAAAAGTTAAATATTTCTTCATTTTTTTAAGATTCAATAGCTTTTCCATGCATCGCATGGGTTAGCCACTAGTTATTATAGTATGCAAGGCTATGTTTAAAATCCATTGTAATATTCTGGTATGATTGTGTCTTAGCTTCATTTGGCTTTTCCCACCTAAAGTCATGTGTCCTTTTTGCTTTAACAAAGACAATAATTTCATAATTAGTAGCCAATGGAGTGATTAGACGTCAATTCATGAAACAAAAGTTGATAGTTTGATAGCCAATGGAGTGATTATAGTATGCAAGGCTATATTTAAAATCCAAACAATTAATAAGAGAGTCCTCCGGTTTGCATCTTATAATAAATTAATAATATAAAAGAAAGTATCGAATTTGTTGTTAGTCTCTCTCCTCTTTTCCCCTAATTTGGCACTATCAGTGCCAAATTTCTCTGGACATAGCACCCATAAATTCAAATTTTAATAACATTTAGTCAAAAGGCTCATAAAATTCAAAGAAAAATATCCAAAATTTTGAGTCTCTTATTCAAATATCCAAATTAGATCAAATGCCTCCTAATCATAATGGAATTGCATTGTGATCAAAATCAAAATACAATAACATAAAACAATAATTCTGAATTTGTGATTGTTAAATAAGACCAATTCAATTTTTAATACATTTTTTTTTAAGTTACAAATTTATAGTCCGAAGACTTTGAACGTTTAAAGTCTTAAAGTTGGTTTTATTTTTTGTCCAGAGTCTTTAGTCTCTCTTGTATAAGCTGGGCAGAACTTTTTGAATTCGAAAATTTGTTTCCTTTTGACTTAGACAAATTGTTTCCAAGTACCAATTTTTCTCCCTTTCACACTAACGTTGAGGTAAAGATGAAGCTCGTGTCGGTGAGGCTGTAGAATCTTGACAATCAATGCTTATGAGAAGAAATGAACATTCATTTAATGGGAATAGGAGACATTGATATCTAATACCGTATGCACTGGCTTTTCTTTGCTGATGGGGTGAAATTTCGATGAGGTTCTGAAAGTCTAGAAAAAGGTGCAAGACTGCGAGAGTCTCCAAGTTAAAGAAAAAAAAAAAAAAAAGGAGCGAGACTGCGAAGTCAATTACTTTTTATTATTTTTCTTACAAAGAATAAATTACAAATTACACCCTTAAAGTTTAAGGGTGCTTGAATTTTACTCTATGAAATTTTAGAATTTAAATTTTATCTCTTAAAGTTTTAGAGTGTTTGGATTTTACACCCTAACTTTCTAGAATTTGAATTTTACATTTTAAAGTTTGAAAGTGTTTAGATTTTACATTCCTAAATTCTGAAACTTCAAAGTATAAAATTCAAACATTACCAAACTTCGAGAAATAAAATTCAAACACTCCTAAAACTTAAGGGGTAAAATTTAAATTCTAAAACATCAGAATATAAAATCCAAAGTCCAAACACCCCAAACTTGAGGAAATAAATTCAAATTCTGAAATTTCAGGTATAAANCATGGATCTTTTAAATACTCAATGTTCTCCATTAATCTTCAGTTTAGATGCTACCATATGTCCTAGAAAAAAGGCTGAAAACACAACAACTGGAGAAGGCTCAAGATGTGCCAATCGGCACTCCAATAGAGCCCATTGGCCCATCAAGATCATCATCATCATCGTCTTTTCAAAAAAAAAAAAAATCAAGATTTCCAAAAATCATGCATCCTTTTCTAAACTACGAGCATTCGGCCGTACCTCATCTCTTTTGAAAAAAAAAATCATCTTTTCCTTAAATATCAAGATTTTCAAAAGTCATGCATCAATTTGCAAACTAGGGGCATTCGGCTATACTTCATTCATTTAAAAAAAAAAAAAAGATCATCATAATCATCTTCTCAAAAAAAAAAAAAAAAATCAAGATTTCCAAAAATCATGCATCCATTTCTAAACTGGGGGCATTCAGTCATGCTTTATCCATTTTGGAAAAAAAAAAAAAAAAAAAAGAAAAAGAAATCATCTTTTCCTCAAAAGTCAAGGTTTTCAAAATCATGCTTCAATTTGTAGACTAGGGGCATTCAGCTATGCCTCATTCAGGTAAGATCACGTACCAATGTCAAAACCTGTCAGGTAAATTCAAACCTTTTCACCACAAAACTTCACCAAGTATACTTTAAACTTTTCTGAATCAAGCTGTCACAAGAATAAGTCCATACATATCAAAGTCATCAAATGCAAAGATCAAAGAGTGGTAGTTTATGAGTTATACAAATTAACTAACTAGAAATCAAGTTTTGTTTTTCTTGCAGGAAATTAAAAGAGGAAAAATCTCCTGAACTTCAATTTTCAAAGGACAAATCTCCTAGCAAAATTTTCAAAGGATAAATCACCTAAACAAATTTTTAAAAGGACAAATCTCCTAAAAAAATTTCAAAAAGATAAATCTCCTAAAACATTTTTCAAAAAGGAAAAATCTTCAAAAAGAGATAAATCTCCTGCACTTCATTCTTCAATGGATAAATCTCCATGAACACATCTTCATAAAAGGAAAAATCTTCTGAATAAATCTTCAAATGAAAAATCTCCATGATGAAATCTTCAAAAAGGGATAAATCTCCTACACTTCAATCTTCAATGGATAAATCTCTATGAACACATCTTCATAAAAGGAAAAATCTCCTGAATAAATCTTCAAAGGACAAATCTCTATGATCAAATCTTCAAAAAGGGATAAATTTCCTACTTTTCAATCTTCAAATGACAAATCTCTATGAATACATCTTCATAAAAGGAAAAATCTCCTGAATAAATCTTCATGAAAGAAAAAATCTTCTGAACAAATTTTCAAAAGGAAAAATCTCCTGAACAAATCTTCAAAGGACAAATCTCCATGAACACATCTTCATAAAATGAAAAATCTCTTGAATAAATCTTCATGAATATATCTTCATGAAAGGAAAAATCTCTTGAACAAATCTTCAAAAGGAAAAATATCCTGAAAAAATTTTCAAATGACAAATCTCCATGAACACATCTTCATAAAAGGAAAAATTTCCAGAATAAATCTTCAAAAGGGAAAATCTCATGAATAAATATTCAAATGAAAAATCTTAAAGGGACAAATTTTCATGAACAAATTTCAAAAAATAAATGATGAAAAATTTTCAAAGGACTTTATAAAAATCAATGGATTTTCCTTCAAAAGAGGAAATTCAAGTCAAAAGAAAAAGAGAGAGGAAAATCACACATTTCAAAAATAGTCAAACAACAGGGCACCCATCATTTAAAATCTAATCCCAAATTTTGGTCTTTTGCAGGCAAAACCCCAGGTTCCAAGGTAGAGAAACCTCTTGGTTATCTCCTATTTAGATCGAGGTAAAGAAGCCCTTGGTCATCACAATTCAAGATTGAGATAGAGAAGCCTCTCAATCACCACAAGTTCCAAGGTAGAGAAGCCCATTGGTTACCTTCCATTCAAATTAAGGTAGAGAAGCCCTTTGGTTGTCATAATTGAAGATTAAGAGAGAGAAGCCTTTCAATCGCCCTAGGTTCCAAGGTAGAGAAGCCCCTTGATTACCTTCCATTCAAATCGAGGAAGAGAAGTCCCTTGGCCGTCACAATTCAAGATTGAGATAAAGAAGCCTCTCAATCACCCTAAGTTTTGAGGTAGAGAAGCCCCTTAGTTACCTTCCATTCAGATTGAGGTAGAGAAGCCCCTTGGTTGTCACAATTCAAGATTGAGATAGAGAAATCTCTTAATCGCCCTAAGTTCCAAGGTAGAGAAGCCCATTGGATACCTTTTATTCAAATCGAGGTAGAGAAGCCATTTGGATACCTTCCATTCAGATCGAGATAGAGAAGCTCATTGATCGTCACAATTCAAGATTGAAATAGAGAAGCCTCTCAATCGCCCCAGGTTTTGAGGTAGAGAAACCCCTTGGTTGTCACAATTCAAGATTGAGATAGAGAAACCTCTCAATTGCCCCAAGTTCCAAGGTAGAGAAGCCCCCTGGTTACCTTCCATTAAGATCAAGGTAGAGAAGCCCCTTAATCGTCTCTATATGCAGATTGAGATAGAAAAGCCTCTCAATCCACCAAAGATTCAGATTGAGATAGAGAAACCTCTCAATCACCCAAGATTTCAAGATTCATTTCAAGTTTATCAGTCATTAAGTAGGACAAGTATTTGCAATTTTCACTTTTCAAAACGACAAAGCACTAGTTCTATGTTCCAAGGTTTTAGATTCTAGGGCTAGGTAATCTTTGAAAAGTTAACCTTAATTAAATCATGGTTGCTAAAATCAATGTCTTTGTTTTACATTGACATTCACTTTGCAAGCTCTCTCAATGAGCAACATGTAGACACTCGATTTTGCACCCGTAATTTAATAAAGGAATATGACTAGAGTGACTATTCACATACCCAGAATTTAGAGTTGCATTATATGCATTAATTCATTCATTGCATATCATAAGAATGATCTTGAGGTTCTAATGGTCACGACAGTGTGTCTGATTTCCAAATCGGACCATTGGATTGAAAGATATCACATGATCAAGTTTGCACGATCTGCATGCATTTCGTTTGGGTGGAATCGACCATGCACGATTATTTTAAATTAATTCTAATTAGCTAAACAATTAAAATTAAGTAAATAATTTTGTGATTGGTTGTTGGTCAGTGTCAAAAATAGACATGCTTGCATGGGAATAAAGTGGATAA
Organism: Quercus suber; assembly: GCF_002906115.3. NCBI lineage: Eukaryota > Viridiplantae > Streptophyta > Magnoliopsida > Fagales > Fagaceae > Quercus > Quercus suber. The sequence continues at coordinate 1,098,139 of NW_027069580.1, forward strand.
TCAGATAACAAAGAAGTTGTGGATAATCAAGACTTTTTGGAATGTTTATCTACAAGATAATTATCACTTTAAAGACCTGAATATCCAGAAAATTGGATTAAATTTTAGAATACGGATTAAAAATGCGTCTAAGTACAATTCCTGGCTAAAAAAATCCTCAAAAATGAGTCAAAAATTAGACCAAAACTCAAACTCGGGCTTGGCACCCAAGAGGGCCATTCGACACTCCCCAAGTGCCGACTGGCCCCAATTGTTGGCACGGCCTAGGGACTCCCCAATTGAAATCAGGCCTATCTTTTTTGAGTTTTTAGAGACAAGGACATGTCCTAATTCGTATCTGATCTCATTGAAGCACCTTAACCTCTATAAATAGATGAAACAAATCATAATTAGGGGCTCTTCTCTTTTGACTTTTCAATTCCCCTTACGTTAAAGATGTTCTGGAGGCTTTTGCTTTAGGAACATTTTTTTTTTAAGTAAAGTATTTTAAGCGTCAAAGAGGTGAACAAATTTCTTTGAATTCTAAAATATTCTTTCATTGGAAGAGCATGCTCATGCAAGAGGTATTCTGTTTTCTTTCTTTTCTTCTTTCATTAGTTTTTATTGTTTGATGGATGAATATGTTTAGCATGTCTTTATTATGTTTTGTTCTTGATATATAATTACCATGCTTAAATACGTTGCTAGAATTTTCTTTAACATGTTCTTAGGTGATTGTTTATTGTAATTCTTTTTCTTAAGTTTCAAAATCTGCAATGACTAACAAAAGTCTTTTATGAAAACAAAAAACTAATCTGTATTTTTTAGATCTTCTTTCAAGATTCAAAAACTGATCCGTATTAACAGATCTATTTTTTTTTCTTCAAAATTTAAAAAACTGATCTGTATTTTTCAGATCTTTTTTTTTTTTTTTTTTTTATCCAAAACTGATCTATATTTTTCAAATCTGATTTAAAAAAAAAGTTGAAACTGATCTGTATTTTCATTAAATATAGATCTAAATTTTTTAGAAAAAGTTTTCTTTGTTACAAAATTGTAGAGTTTGAAATTTAAAGAAGGGATTGAAAGTTAGGTTGTAGGTTTTTTTAATATGTGATGCATGCATAATAAATTCACCTCATGAATGTGAATCCTCTTTCAAAAAGTCTTTTTTTATTATTATTATTTTTTTGTTTCTAAAAACAGATCTAATATTTTTTTTCTTGATAAAACCACTCTTTTTTAACTTTACACAAAAGCAAATCTAATTCTTTTTAACAAAATCTTATTATTTCTTTTACATAAAAACATATATGATTTTTCTTGATAAAATCATTTTAAAAAAAAAGAAATTTTACACCAAAATAGATCTGATATTTTTTAACAAAATCTTATTCTTTGTTTTATAAAAAAACAAATCTAATTTTTTTACAAACCAAATTAATTTTTTTAATTCACAAAAAAGATCTGAATATTCTTTAAAAAGAGGGCACATCCACAAGGCAGATTTATTTAAATTTATTTTTGTCAAGCATTTGTCATGTATGTTCAACATATCATTCAATATCTTGTAAAAAAGGTATTTTGGTCATTAGAGTTTAGAAGACTAGATTTTGTTTGGGCGGAATGGGTACCTAACACTTTCCCATTTCATAACCTAGCCCCCGAGCTTAGGGTTTTTGGATAGATAGATTAGTGTTTTGTCTTTTTAATTTTGGTAGATTGTAACTAGGACCAAAGTTTTGTATTTTTTTGCATAGATTGTAACGAGGACCCAAAGCCATGTAAGGTTTAATTTACCAAATTTGTACTTGTCTTTATTCAATCAATGACATTCAAAATATTTTGATCATGTAATTTGTATTTATTTTTTCTTATTTTTTTGTATAAAAAATAAGTGGTGACTCCAAATCACTACCCAAAAGAGAGGTGCCCTTACAAGCATTCAAATCTCTTTTTTGAGAGCACCCCCTTAAGAAGTGCAGTCTCTCACATAAAGGTTTTACTAAACCCAATTTTGTGTGTGTGTGTGTGTAATGTTGACAGCTCTAATCTATAAGTCAATTTGTTGTAGCAAATTTTCAAAATTTATTGGCTTTAGGATATGCTTGTCCTTTAACGTCTTTTCTAATTTAACATTAGCGAAGAATAAGCTTTTATAAGTTTGTTCACCAATCAACCAAATTGACTCTCAAAGTTTTTTATTTTGATAAGTTACTCTAAAAGTTTCAAACTCATTTTTTAATAATAAAAGCTTAAAAATTTTAAGCAACATGTTTTATCTCATAAATTTTTATCCAAAGCTTTTAGTGACAGGTGCGATTAAAATTTTTATGAATCTTCAAACTTAAATTGTATCAATTGGTAAGTTGCGATTAAAAGTGACTAAAAAATCCACTCAATCAACATGTTTTATAATATGCTCTTTTCATTTTTATTTTATTTTACTAACCATGGTTAAACTTTGGTGAAGAGAATATTTTAAATTTTGGAATATTTTGTCACTAATATTAACCGAAAGAGAGTGTTTTTTACTTTTAGGTTTGGGGATGAGTATCATTCCCTTAAACCTCAAGGGAGGGAAGTGTAATTTGCCTTATTTTGTTTTGCTTGGCAACCTATTAAGACAATTCAACTAAAATAATTTGTGCCAATAGTCTTGTAACTCAACTGACATTTCTATGTGTTCTCAATAGAAACACTTAGGTTCCATAAAAAAGAAAAAAAGAAAAAAAAAAAAAAACACTTATAATTCAAATCCCTGAATTTCAAACTATAGATAATTACAAAAAACTAAAATAATTTGTTGCCATTCTTTATTATGCACAAACATTTTCCTAATCTTTGGTCAAAGATTTTAACCCATCCAATTAGTTCATTTGAGTTTGTAATTTTTTTTTTTTTATATCAAAGTAATGCTTTATTTGCTTTGGTGATAATAGTTTCTAGAAAATGAGTGATTTTCCAAAAGTATTTTCCATAAAATTATCTAATTTTTCTATGTTTGGTAGCAGTCTTAAATGAGTTGAAAAATAATCTCCTAAATTTTCTTATTTTCTTATTTACTTTGCTATGAGATATACTTGATTTCCAAAAAAATTTAATGAAAAACAATCTCTAAAAATAAGTCATATTTTTTTTATTGACTAAAAATAGTTTTTGATAGTACCAAACACTTGAAAACACAGAAAACTATCTTCACATAACATTCTTCATTGAAACAAACATAACGTAATTGACATCCTTTCCAAGCTACCAATCAATTTTCAAAATATCACAACGGGTTCAGTACTTCAGTTAACTCAACTTGGGTTGAACACAAAAGAAATCGATTAGTATGGTAACTTGATAATTACAGTAATAATCTTAGAATTCACATTGTAAGCTAATATCCTATTATATTTATATCTATAAAAAAATCCCGATTCTCAAAAGTCAAAATATCACAAAAAAAGATTTAAAAGGAAAAATAGAAATGTTTTTAAACACCAGCATAACAACATTCTCATCAAAGGTGTTAAAAATGCTAAATGCTATTTTTTTAACATTTTTAACACCTCAAATCATAAAAATACACCCACAATAAAGATGCTAAATGCTATATATTTTAGCATTCAGCTACAATGGAGTCTCATCTTTGACACCCTATTGTAGCAAGATGCTAGAGTGTTCTCTCTCTCTCTCTCTCTCGTGTGCTGTGCCTCTCCACTGCTTTCCTCTCTCTATCTTTCTCCTTCTCTATGCCTCTCTCCATTGCTGGGTTGATTCCGTGGTGTTGATCTGGTTGTTGTAGTCCTCAGGGGAAAAGCCAACCTTTCCGCCCTTGAGGTCGGTGATGTTGATGAAGCTGGAGGAGCTAGGGCAAAGTCGGTGCCCTGGAACATGGTGGTGGCCAAGGAGGTGTCGTTGGTGATCTGGTGGAGTTTTTTGGGGCCAAAGTAGTCGAGGTGGACATGGAGGGAGAGGATGTTTTTGATGGTGTAGATGGAAGGGTGGGTGGAGAGGAGGTCGGACATGGTGGTGTTGTCAACGGCGCAGACGATTATGGTGGTGTGATTGTTGATCTTGTCGATGAGGTGCGTGAGGGAGAGGTAGTGGTTGAAGGTCGAGAAGTCTGAGTGTTGAGTTAATTTGTGGGTCTGGGTTGATTCAGTGGCTTTGGACATGGAGGGTTTTTTTTTTTTTTACCTCTACTGTTGTTTGTGGTTGCGGTGGATCTAGCTAGTGGCGGCAATGGTGGGTGGATGTGGTGGTTGTGGTATGGGTGCATGTGGATGTGGTGGGTGAATGTGGAGCGTTTTTTTTTTTTTCCTCTCTCTCTCTCTCTCTGTGTGCTGTTATTTGTGGTTGTGGTGGATCTGTCTGGTGGCAGCGATGGTGGGTGGATGTGGTGATTGTGGTATGGGTGGGTGGATGTGGTGATTGGCGGTGCTAGGTTGAGAAAGAGAGAGACAGAGAGAGGGGAAGAATAAAAAATGATAAAGAAAGAATATTTAAATGAAGTGTTAAAAAAAAATAGAAGTTTTAGTGTGAGTTTGGCTCTAAATTAAAAAATCCATTTTATTTTACTATTCAACTTATTTTTGCTACTATTCATGAGTCCCACTGCACTTTTTGGTACTATTTATAAGTTTCATTATAATATTTTAGCTAACTTTTATCTTTATCTACAGCAAAAAATTTTTAATTTTAACAAAATAAGCAGATTTCAAACAGACTTTTAATGTAAGAGATATTGTAAAATGATGTGTTATATGTTATAAAATTAAATGTTAAAATTTTTAAGATATATGATGGGAATACTCTAAGAAAAGTGTAGTTCACACGGCAGGAAAGAGCGTGGGAGCAATATCCCCACATTTGTGGACCTGTGGTCTTGGGATTTATTTTAAAATCTTAAAATTTAAATTCCGCAAACCATTTTGACACGTGCTGACATTAAATTTTGGAACCGAAAATTCCGTTCAAACCCAAAAAAAAAAAAAAAATTTATATCTTTTTACGAAATAAAATTACAAAAGTGGTAATTACGAGGACAAAAAATCCAAACATCCAACTACGGTTGAGACGGGTTGAGAAACTATGAAAATTGAAAAAATCTACCATAATCTTTGTGGTAAAATTATCAACTCCTGCCTTATAGTACGTGACGGTTTGTGAGAGAGAAAGAGAGAGGTAATATATCTATAAGAATTCTTATAAAGTAAAATCAGACACTCCCAACGATTTTTGTTACACTTGTTTCTCACCACAAACATAAAAACAAGGAATAGAAGAGAGAAAGAGGTGAAGGTTTTGGTCTGGTTTGAGAGAGTACTCTGTTTGCAGGTGAACAATGGTGAAGGAAGCACAAAGTGGAGCCCAAGAGGAGGTTGTTTCAGTGGAGCTTTCGGCTCCTCCAGCTTGGAAGAAACTGGTCTCTCTCTCGACATATAAAAATTTGTACTCTTGTTACTGAAGTTTTGAGCTTTCTTGAAATCTATGTTCTTTTATGTTTGTTGGTTAAATTTTGGCATCTGGGTTTTGCTTGTTTCAATAGAGTGTTTTGTTTTTATATATAAGAAAAGCTTTTTTTTTTTTTTTTTGAATATATGTTCTTTTATGGCTGTTGGTAAAATTTTTGCATCTGGGTTTGGTTGTTTCAAATTAGTTCTGTTTTTTATATAAAAGAAACAGTGTTATTTTTTTGGCTGAACTTAGTGTTCTTTTTAATGTTGTCTGATTTTGCTTGTTGGTAAAGTTACGTGCTAGAATTTGGTTCTTACTTTGATTCATTTTTATTTTTATTCTTTTTCTTGGTAAGTTAGGTTTTGTGGATGAATTTTGTATTATGGGAGTGATTTTGTGTTTAGGGTTTTCTTGTAAAGTACTTTTTTTAATAAATTTTTTTATAATTTTATAGTGATGCATTAAAGTTTGCTCCTTCTCGGGATTACTAGTAAATGTATTTTGTTACTCAATTATTATATTACCTTGACAGAAGGGGACTATAATACATTTATTTGGTTTCTGATTTTGCATTGCAATAAAAATGGGACTTGAGAGGAAAAGAAAATGTGAATAGGTTTTTATTCAATCATTATATTCCCCTGAAAGAGGGTCAGTCTTGGTTTGTTTAATATCTGCCTCCATTTAGGAATCAAATCAACTATGATGTTGTCTGATTTGATTTTGTGAGAGTCTCCTTTTGGCTTAAGCAATGTCTTCATTGCCCTAATATTGGTGTTGGGATTTTTTTCCCTAGATCCTCTGTGAACTCTGCTGCTTTTGTGGGTGATGATATGTGTGTTTTTATGTGGTAATCAAGCTATGGGGTACAAGAAAAAAAAAAAAAAAAACCTAATTGAGGGAAATAGAAATCTAATTTAGGTCTGTGTAACTGTTGGTAGAATATTATTATCAAGATGTACTACATTTATGCAAGGCGATCATGTAGGAAGAATAGTAGTATGCTGCTCAGTATGATTTTCTGTGATCCTCAAATTTTGACTTGGCTTCTGATTAGTCGACCAGTATTAAATTCATTCTAGACTCTAGTACCATGATTTGAAGTGAAAAACGTATGCCCAGCTTTGCTTTTCTGCTTGGTGATGTCATAATTTAAAATCAAAGCACTAGAATGTGTTTTCCTCCAAAATATGCTTTATTCTGCATGCCTTGAATGCTCTGTGATATATGGATGCAAATTTATATGTCTTCCAGCTGCACTGGTTCTTATATTTCTTCAGCTGGAATTTGTACAACCTTTTACTCTTGATTCTTTGGGTTAATGGTTTACTTATTCCAAATAAATTTTAGTATTCATGTGCAATTTTTGCATTTATTGAGGGATATGAAGAGACTGTACAATGAGGTGCAATGAATTCTTTTTTACCTGAACACATAAAACTAAATGAAAATATTCTTTTGGCTCACCTTAGAATATTTGGTAACATTCTTAATTCTTTTGATTGGTCTTGTTTCTCAAGTGTGAGCCATCTAGGACCACTTAATTGTGGCAGTTGCATTGTTCACAGTAGATGTGTTTAAAGAAGGTTGATGTTGTTCCCCGTGGTACTGCTATAATATTGGTTGAGGACACTGCTCATAATATTCTTTCTCACAATTTTTCCGGGTAGCAATTATCTGAATATCACTCTTTTCAAGCATGTTAGCTTTAGAACAAGGATACAACCAGTAAATATTAATGTTTGTTAATTTCACTTGTTTTTCCAAGATTTTTACTATTTATTTTCAAAAAAGTTTTAATGTTGGTTAATATCACTTGTTTTTCCAAGTTTGTGCTTTTTGTTTTTACAAAAGTTTAAAAGTTTGGATCTGTCCAAACACATTTTAATGACTGAAACAATAGAAGTCAGTTTGTTGTTCTTATTCTCAAAAAGTAGGGCTTTTTGTTTTTGTGTGTTCTTCTTCTTCTTTTGTTCCTGTTCTTTTTATTTTAATTTTTTTAATTTTTATTTATTTTTATTTTTATTTTAATTTTTAAAAAAACAATTAGAAAAGGAAAACTGTTCCAATTATGCCATGAATCCCCTGAATTTGTTAGCTATTGTTGTGTTTTTTACTTATAAGAGTCAACAATATTTTAGATGGTGTTCTGATTGTTGTTCGTTCTACTCTGCCTTTGCAATGATGTTTGCCCCCTTGGTATGTCAAGGCAATTGACTTGGTGTATGTGCTCTATTGATTTCTGAGAAATTAAAGGGCAATTCTGTATGAACAGTAGTTCTTTATCAAATCACTTCACCATCATTTTTTCGCTTGCTCTGCATTGTTTCAATGTTCCACTGATTTTAAAAATTTTAAGGGCACTCCAGTAGTTGGCGTTAGAACTCTTGTTGGAATTGTGGACAGCATTGTCTGATATAACTTGTGGGCTCTTTAGAATATAGAGATGGTGGGCCTTAGTGAAAGAATAAGTTGGCGGCTTATCTGCAATGTGTAGAATGATATGTTTACCTGGTTTAAGATGGTCAAGCTAAAGTTTGTTGTCAATCAATAGAGAAAAGACTCTGGCATAAATCCATTCTGGAAAAATCCTTTTTGTCTGACTTAAAATGTCAATTACAGTGGAGTGGATGTCTTTTACTCTTCCCAGACTTGCAACACGCATATAATTTTAGCAAATGGAGAATCTCAAGGGTTAAGATTGGCAAATATTCCCTGAAAACTTGCGGTCTAACAAACCAATTTAAGTTGGTCCAATGATTGATGTTCTCTTGTGAATTAGATTAGACATGTTTCATTTCCTGTCGAAATGATAATAATCTTACAATGGTTTTGGTTTTAAGCCAGGAGAATGTTGCCTGATCTTTATGTTAGAAGTGTTCTAGGTTCATTTAGTAACTTGAAGCTTCAATAAGTTATTGTCTGTCAATGACATTGGGACATGGCTGTTTTGCTTGTAAAAGTGGGTTTAAGTAGATTGAGTCTTTAGTTAATATTCTCATGTCAAAATTTTTTTTGGCTTCTATTGTTTTCAAGTTTTATGTGATAAAATTAGCATGCGATATATTCAGTCAAACATGTCCAAAAGAATGAACTATATATACATAAAAAAATTAATACAGAAAATGATGGGTGTATGATAAAATATAAATAGACAATGATACATAAGCGGATTATTTAATGAATTGTTATATGAATGTATTGTTGTTGATCCAATCAATTGACTATTCTGGTTTAGAATTGAGAATCATGTTGCATGAGTTGATTAAGATGTTTGAATTTAGTTGTTGGTATCAATGTGAATTTCTTTGCTAACTAGAAGTAGAAGCATGAGATTACTTAATTCTGATGTGTTTGTTGTTCTTTTATTAATTCATGTTTGAATCTGACTACAGTATGTCATTTTGTATCAGATTCCATCCAGAAATGCATGTTGGTATCTTAAGATATTATGATGATCATTTCCATATTATGATATAATTTTATTGTTTTCATTCCTGATGCAACCTGTAGGTGATTTCATCTTGTGACAGAGAAAAATAAAAATGGTACACCAAGGATAGTGTGATAGATTATATATGGATAGCTTTACAAGAATTAAATAACTACACGAGAATTGCTGAGAACACATTTAACATGTTTCAATGTACTTTTTGCCCCCTCTTCCCACTCTTATCAGTTTAGTATATGTTTTTATATTATTCTACTTTATGCTGAATTACAACTGAGACGTAACATAATTAATAACAATACTGTATTCACATTTCTGGGAAGTATTCAGGACAAGTACTATTAATCATGTTTGTAGCTCATAAATCGTGTTGTATAACTCTTAACATACATCTCTGCTTTCTGTTCATTTGCAGTTCTTTCCTAAGAAAGAAGGTACACAGAAGAAGAATGAAATTGTTTTCATTGCTCCTACTGGGGAGGAATTCCATAGCAAGAAACAACTGGAGCAATACCTAAAATCACACCCTGGTAATCCTGCAATATCAGAGTTTAATTGGAGTACTGGTGAGACCCCTAGGAGATCTGCGAGGATCAGTGAGAAGGCCAAGGCAACTCCGCCATCAGAGGGTGAACCCCCAAAGAAACGTGGCCGATCTTCGGGTTCAAAGGACATCAAAGAAGCGGAAGCTGCTACTGGAAAAAATGAAGGCCCAAGGGAAATTAAAATGCAATATGCAGAGGAAGCTGGGGAGAACGATGTTCCCAATGAAACTGTAGTGAAGAATGCAAGTGAAGATGAGAAAAGTGAGATTGATGAGGAGGAAAGCATGAATGTTCATGCTTTTGCACAAGTTTCTGAAGCTGCTAAAACCCAAACTGAGGAGAAAGTCAAACAGCAAGATGTTGCAGCTGCAGCAGCAGATGAAATGCCTACTGAAGAAGCTAATAATCTGAGTGACAAGAAACAAGATGGGCCAGATACTGTGACTGTGGAAGCAAATGGGGGAGCAAAGCAAGATGATCCCAACAGAATCACATCTGCATCCGAGGTAGTAATGAAGGAGAAAGTTGGGGAGGTGATTGGAAATGGCAAGGTTAATCAAGTGAGCTGCTGAATATATTTCCATTGCAATTAGTCCTTTTGTAACACCCCTTCCACCTTTTGTTTTTGAGCTTTTGGATTCCTTGGATGACTGTAATTTTAGTGCTGCCGTTGCTAGATTTCATTGTATGTAGGGGAATCAAGTTGTACCCAATGTTAGAATAGGGTTTTAGATTCTGCAGCCTTTTGTTACAATCAGGAGGAACTTAGATCTTAGACTGTAAGACATCATGTTCCTTGACTTTATGGTTGGTTAAATTTTATATTCTCTCGCTCTGTGCATTTTTTTTTGTGTGGTAGCAATCTTGGCTGGCCCCATTATTCTTGTGTTTGGTGAGATATTCAGTTTGCATTAGTATGATCAATATGACCAGAACTTTAAAAATGAAAGAATGACTGGAAGGAAAGCATGTTCAAAAGGCTGTGTATAAGAGAACAAATTTTATTAGCTATACTTAGGTTAGCATAAAGTTGTGGTTATGTCCTGCTGTGTTACATGGCAATGATGTCGGCCAGACCTACCCAAGGATTGTGCAAGGTTATTGGTACTTGATGCATTTCATGTGTTCTTGTTTGAATCACATTTTCTAGCGTCCCTAAGGTTAGAATGTTGTCAACTGTATGAGACTATAATTAAAAATGTGGTTTTTGTAGACATGAAAACGTTTACTCTGGCATGTGTCACGAATCTTAGTCCTATGCCAGAAATAAGGGTATCATGACTCATGAGGATAGGGAGGCTCCTTTAGTTGTGAAAGAATTTTCTTAAAAACTAGTATTTTATTTGAAATATATAATAGTTTAATTAAAATCCTATTTTGAATTAATTATTTCAGTTGTCTTACTAAATGGGTTGGGTTTTCAAGTTATATCTAGTAAAGTTTTTGTGAATGGTATATCATTCAATAACATTTTATTATGTTTTTTTTTTTATTAATTAATTAATTTATGTTTATATATTTTGCAATACCATCCACCGATTACATTGTCTTTTTATATGTTGCTTGCAAAAATGTCAAGGACATCAAAGATTAATGGCCATCTTATTTTTAAAATGTTAAAATATTTAATATTTTTTAATTCTAAATTATATACAAAATATGAGTTTATGAATCAAATAATATATTACATCTTAGTTAAATGAAGTTTGATATTGTGTTTTGTGTATGTGTTAAGGATGTGAATTTTCAAAATATTAATTTAACAAAATGTTATTAAGTAGTTTAACATTAAACAAGAGTTACATTAACTATTACTCAACTTGTATATATTAACGAAAAGCTTGTAACAATACTAATTGGTTTAGTCCCCTGATTGTAAAGTTTTGTTCCCTTTGTTTTAAAAGCTTGCCTTTTGTTATTATTTGTTGCAAAAGTGAAAGGAATGTGGAAGCGCTTTCCTTTTTTGTCTTGGACAGATTGTTCAAAAGATATATTTTCAACTTTCAATCTCCAATATATCTTTTGGAGTTGGAACAGTGTGCACCAGTACACCAAAAAGGGGAGCCCACTGCCCAAAGGGGTCCAATCCAAGCCAAACTGCTTAAGCTGGTGGTTAATTCTGCCACCTCTATTGCCCCAGAGGCTTACCAACCACCTTCACAAGCTCCTCATTAACCACGTAAGGTATATTAACTATCTCAACAAAACCTTTCAGATGGAAGAGAGAGTATAACCAGATGGGAACAAGAATAGAAAGCGATAAAGGTATACTTTGTGAGGGGGATAAAAGTGAGAGTAAAGGAAGAATCTATTTTCCGCCCCTCCAATCCAAGACACCCCCATTACATATATTTTTTTCATCATCTTTGAACAAAGGCTAGGAATATTCCTCTCATTTTCTTTCATTTTCTTCGGAATCTTGGCTCTATGGCGTGCCTGAAGGAAAAGCTTTGCATCATCCTCAGAATTGTTAATGTTTTAATGTCACCTTTTATTAGTTACATAATACAAGGCCATACCCACATCCTTTATACAAATGGAATGCTCATACATTGCTAACATGCTCACTAAACACATGCGGTTCTCTTCTTTCTTTCTCAGGTCTCTGCTTGTGTTATATCTCGTCTCTCTCAATGGTATGTGTCATGTTTCATTACTTGCAACTTTATTTTGAATGTTATAAACTATGTAATAGCATAGTATATATGTAATGGTTATCTTATGAAGGATACACATATATAAACACACACACACACACACAAATATATATAAACCAGTAATTATGAGCATTTCACTATCGGTTGTAGAGTAATAAGTATATACATTTGATGAATTGATAAAGATATATGTTGTTGGAATGTTAGCAATTGCTCTGTTTTCTCTTTTTAATGTTTCCTATATACAGTGTTTGCAGTTGTAACCAACAAACATAAGTGAATTTAATGAGATATTGAATTTGATTACCATGCCTTAGCTCAAATTTTACAGTATTTTAACTGATGTATTCTCAGAACCACATAAAGAAAAACATTTTTATTTCTTTCTTCCCTTGAATAACATAGAAATTTACCTTGAAACTGTATGCCACAAAGTTCATGTGTCTGAATCTTAAATCTATTTTTTTGGTCTGTTGTCATGGTGAAGCATTGGCTAATGGCAGTATCTACCCTCCTTCTGTTATGCAGTTTTGACAGCACAGGCATTCACAGGAACTTATGGAGTAAACTATGGGAGGATAGCTGACAATCTACCTCCACCGGGTAGTGTGGTGACCCTTCTAAAAGCTGCAAAGATAAAAAATATTAGAATCTATGATGCTGATCATGAAGTTCTCACAGCCTTCAAAGGATCTGGAATTGAAATCGTGATTGGACTTGGCAATGAATTTCTCACAGACATCAGTGTGGCTGAGGAACGTGCCATGGATTGGATAAAAGAAAATGTACAGCCATTCCTTCCTGGAACTTCCATACGTGGAATTGCAGTTGGGAATGAGATCTTGGGTGGTACAAATATGGAACTTTGGGAGGTGTTATTGCCTGCAGTAAAGAATGTTTACAATGCCCTTGATCGGTTGGACTTGGCAAAAGTGGTTCAGGTCTCAAGCCCGCATTCAGAGGCTGTTTTTGCCAATTCGTTTCCACCATCATCTTGTACTTTCAGGGATGATGTTCTTCCATTCATGAAGCCACTTTTGCAGTTCTTCTCGCAGATTGGTTCTCCTTTTTATATAAATGCATATCCATTTCTGGCTTATAAGAGTGACCCTGAGCATATTGATATTAATTATGCCCTCTTCCAACCAAATGAAGGAATTGATGATGCAAAGACTAAATTACACTATGATAACATGTTTGAGGCCCAGGTTGACGCAGCTTTTGCGGCTTTAGAAAAAGTTGGGTTTGAGAAGACAGAGGTCATTGTTTCAGAAACTGGTTGGGCTTCTAAAGGTGACGAAGATGAAGCAGGTGCCTCGGTGAAAAATGCAATGACTTACAATAAGAATTTGCGAAAACGGCTACTAAAAAAGAAGGGTACCCCCTACAGGCCAAAGATGGTGGCAAAGGCTTATATTTTTGCTTTGTTCAATGAGAACTTGAAGCCAGGGCCAACCTCTGAGAGGAACTTTGGATTGTTTAAAGCTGATGGGAGCATTGCATTTGACATTGGATTCACCGGACTTGTCCCTTCTTCAGCAACCTCATCTCTTCTCTCTTTCAAGGTATGGGATTCCTAGTTACTTGGTTCATTTTAATTTTATGATTGGCTGTAAACTTTCTTTTTTGCTTGGTTAACTGAAATCTAAGCTGTTGTTGGGAGTCAACCTTAGTTTTGTCCTGCCTGTCTATGTTAGAGCCCTTTTTTATTGGTTCTTTATCTAAGGGAAAGTTATATCTATGTAGCTAGGTTCTTTTGGAACCAATTAACAATCTTAATCCCATCCTTCCGCCTCATTACTTGAGCTAAGACCCTGGAAAATTAGCTAGGTTCTAATTCATGGCTAGAATATGTTGTCTTTTAGTAGTAGATTCTTAGCTAATTAGCTTAATTTTCATGGAATTTAAGGACTAAGCAATAAGTGTGTGTGTATATATATATATATATATATAGAAGTTACAATTCATTGTCATGTGTCTACAATCTCTTGCATTAAAATTGAATCACAGTTGTACCATTCATAGTTTTTGTTCTAATTAAGCTTGTATTATTTCAATTTTCTAATGTTTTGGCTTACAGGGGATTGGATTATCAAACTCGCTGGTTTTTTCTATTGCTGCACTGCTGCCACTGATATTAACATTATAATTAGTGAAAAAGTCACGGTCTCATTTTGTTCTTCTGGATGTTCAACCAGCCCACGGAAGATATTCAGGGTCTTGGATTCATAATTGTTGTAACATTACTTGTATAGTCAATTCAATTTATTCTTGTATTAACACACATTCTTGAAATAGTTGATGACTACAAAATTGCTGATAGCCTTTTTCATATTTCAGTGAAGTACATTTAGTCATTCTTTCTTTTCTCCCTGTTTCATTTTTTTCCTTCAAAAAAAAAAAAAAAAAAAAAATTCAGTTAACAGTTTAGTACCCAATAAAAATGCAACCATGCAAAATAAAGATAAATCAGTACTATTGTTACAGATAGCTACCTAGAGAAATTAATTGAAAAGTTAACGGGTGCCGTTCAAAAAATATTTTTAGAAATATTTTATGAGAAAAGAAAAAAGAAAAGTTTTTTTTTAATAACTTTTTATATTTTTCATAAAAATGATATCAAAACTTTTTTAAATAGTCTATTAATAAATATCCTAAAGAACACTCATTAATTCGACCCATTAAAACATGAGAGTGTGACTTTTAAATGATAGGGGGTGGATTGAGGTGGGTTTAGGAGGTTCTCTATGTTGGAAGTTGAAACAATAAATATAGCAATGCTTCATTTGATAACTTAAATGAAGGAAATCCATGCTCCTTAAAAAAAAGATTGGAGAGAGAGAGGCTTTGAATAGAATTCAAAATAGAGTATTGATGATAGGTGCCTCAAAGAATAATAAATGCTCAATTATAAGTTGTAATACATATTTTTTTGAAAAAAAGAACTACATTTGTGAATGAATAATTCATTGGATTGCAATATATCCAATGTTTATCTTTTGTTATTAATGCCAACATTAAAAGAAGTGAGCAAGTGCATCTCTAGACCTTGAAAGCAAAGCATATAAATGAGGGGTCCGGTTAAATTTTAGTCCTTACTAACTTAACGTAATTGTTTTTAGTCACTAAACAAGTCACTTTTAGCCCATAATATTTAAACAGTTAGGAAAATGCAAAATTGAATGATACTATAATTTAATACTTTTCCAAACTCAAAAAACAGTACTCCACCTCTAAAGTCTTGCCCAAAGGTAGAATGAGAAAACAGAATCTTCATTTCATTCGTTTGGAAGTCTTCCCAAGTGGCTTTGGTGTGGGGCAGACCCTGCTATTGTATCAGAAGCTCCTTTCTTTTCCTTCTTACACCATAATCCAAAACTAGCTACTCGTGGCCTGGGCACCATGTTGGTCGCCAGGTTGTGGTCTTTTAAGAAAACACAATCATATTCAATAAAGATTAAGCATGCGTTTGTATACTGCTTATTTGGCTGGAAAATGAAAATTGAAAACAATAAAAAATAATTTTTTATTACTGTTTATAATTGAAATTACTGTGCATTTGCCTATTTTTATTTGGCTGGAAAATGAATATTGAAAACAATAAAAAATAATTTTTTATTACTGTTTATAATTGAAATTACTGTGCATTTGCCTATTTGAACAGTGCAAGAGGCGTTGAACTTAATTTAAAAAAAAAAAAAAAAAAACCGCCAGATGTGGACGCACACACCGTGATCCAAACAAACACTAAGATTGTCACTTAGACCCCAAGTTACAATTAAGGCTAATGCAAAATTTAAGCTAATTTGCTAATTTAAAGTCTAATTGTTTACATGATAAGCCAATAAACACTAGTAAGCATGGATAAATCCAAGAACCGGGTGGAAAAACGTCTTTGCGGCCTCACCACTAAAAAATACCCATTAGAATAGATAGTTGTAGTATAATTTTCTCACATAACCCTCGAAGTAATGTAGCAAAAAGTGTACTCAAGCCCCCCAAAATTTTGCTCGCAACCGACTCCGGTGGCAACTTTAAGCCTCCATGGCTGATTCTGTGGTGTCTGAGTGTCTCCAATGCTTTCCAAAAGCTTCAATCAACACTCACAGCTCAGAGTTATTGATGGATGTGATGGGGATGATATCCTCTCAAGGATTTGGCAATAGTGAGAGAATATATGGTGTTTGGATCTCAATATTTATTGGGTTTCTCTCAACCTTCAGATAGGAGAGTTCGTAAGTGAATTCTCTCAGGTTCTGACCATTTCGGTCAACTGAGTGTCTTGCGTGATCACTCCCTAACTTATTCTCAAATTGCTTTTCACGTGCCACTTCGCTGGACACCTCCTTCATTTCACTAGACCGGGACTCCATCTTTGAACAACTTCAATTATATATATAGCTCATGAACCCTCAACCCAATTACATAAGGATCCACAGAATACAAATTACAAAGTATTTGCATGATAATTACAAGAAAATTTTGACACGGAATATGACAATACATACAGAACCTAACAGAGATCTGCAATCACCAATGGAAGTTGTGGTTGAACCGAACACTTTTGAATGTCGGATCAGTTTTACAAACAAGTTTTTAGTGGCATGCCATGCAAATATGGGGTCGAACAATAACTTTTGCAATGCAAGCAGCAGCCATATATGGATGCGAGGAATTGGAACAAAATGGGCATATTTTGAAAGGCGATCAACCACTACTAATATGATTGATTTATCTTTTAATAAAGACAAACCCATCAGTAAAATCCATTGATAGACCATCCTCCCATACCTGGTTCGGAATCGGCAAAGCAAGCAAGAGGCAGGAAGTTGTCATTTGCTCCACTTGGTGGCATTGGCATGTAATCACAATTCTTTATGAATTCCTTAATGTGCTCCTTCAGACTTCAGTAAAAGATTGCCTGGATTTAATGTCTTATGATAACCTCCATGTGTGCTGCCATGAAATTGGTGAATGATCTCCTCAATCAAAAGAGAGTTCTAAGAAATCTAGAGTTTTTTCCCTGGTAAAATAGGAGGAGTTCCTTAAGATTATGGAGATTGGCATTCACTTCTTCTTTGAGTGCCTCCATTTTCTTTCACTTGCTCTTATTCTTGACAAAGCATCTTCCACTGCGTGCAACTCTTGTATTCTATAACACGAAGTCATACCCTGTGAGCTTGTATAACCATCTTTGTCATGCAAATGGCAGAGATTTTTAGAAGTCACCTGTACCTAAGACTTCTCAGACTTAAGACTTGCAGAACCTCCAAGAAACCCAATATCTAAATATTTTTTCTTCATCTTTGGACAAAGGCTAGGAATCTTTTTCTCTCATTTTCTTTCATTGTCTTTGGAATATTTTTGTCTATGGCATGCCGCATGCCTGAAGGAAAAGCATTGCATAAATCACGGGATGGTTAATGTTGTCTTGACTCTTTGACGTGTTATCTTTTACGAGTTATAAAATACAAGGCCATACCCACATCCATTCTACAAATGGAATGCTCTTGCGTTGTTAACATGCCCACAAAACACATGCGGTCCTCTTCTTCCTTTCTCAGGTTTCTGCTTGTGTTCTCTCTCTTATCTCTCAATGGTATGTATCATAGTTTCTTTCCTTGTAGCTTTATGTTGAATACTATAAAATATGTAATAATACATTGGCCCTTCTGCTCAATCATGTTTAAATATTATATATGAACCAGCAATTCAAACCGTTGTACTTTAGTTGTGGAGTAATAAGAATCAAGGATATATGTTAACGATATCTCTGTTTTATTCTATTCAATGTTTCCTATCTTATAATTAGTTACTATTTGTATATATTTAGATGAATATGTAAAATAGCAAGGATTAAACCAGTCATGATGCATGTGAAACATTGCTTTGGAAAGTTTAGCTTAAAAGCATCCAGGTTCAATACTAACACTAGGATTTGACCCCAAAGCCATTGAATTTGACAAAAGAAAAGGAAAAAATTAACGGATATCATAAGGATTTATGAAATAATTTTAAAAATTGTTTATGGAAAAAGAAAAGAAAAAAGTAACTAACTTTTTTGATTACTTTTTATATTTTCAATGTAAGTGGTATTATAATTTTCTTAAAATAGTCCATTAACAAATGCAAGAGCACCCGTAAATCATATTAAAAAAAAAAGTATAAAATATTTATTTATTATTTAATTTTCAAAAGTTAAATTGTTTTGACCAAATTTATACATTCATGATAGAACTTATTTTGAATATTTGGATGGGCATGCTTGAGCCTGTCCTTCACTGTACATATAATTTTCAATAAAAATCTATCTCGATGCCTATGTAATTAAGGCCATCACGTTTACAGTTTGTATCAAAGGTGACAAAAGGTAAATTTCTATGTTCTTCTAGGGGGGAAATGTTCTTTATGCGCTTTTGAGAATACTTCAGTTAAATTTTGAGCCAAGGCATTGAAATCAAATTTAATTTACATTGGAAATGAGAAAGAACCTTTAAAAAAAAAAAAAAAAAAACTTTCTCCCTTCCAATGTTATATTAAATTTGATTTTCATGCCTTAGCTTAAAAATTAACTAAAGTATTCCCCCAGAATAACAAAGAAATTTACCTTGAAACTGGAAGGCAAAAAGTTCATTAGTCTGAATTATAAATCTAATAAATCTTTTTGTTCCTGTTATTGGCTAATGCAGTTTTGACAGGACAAGCATTCACAGGAACTTATGGGGTAAACTATGGCAGGATAGCTGACAATCTACCTCCACCGGGTAGTGTGGTGACCCTTCTAAAGGCAGCAAAGATCAAAAACATTAGAATCTATGACGCAAATCCTGATGTTCTCACAGCCTTCAAAGGATCTGGAATTGAAATAATGGTTTGTTTGCCAAATGAACTTCTGATCGAGGTCAGTGTCGGCGAGCAACGTGCAATGGATTGGATAAAAGAAAATGTGCAGCCATACCTTCCTGGAACATCTATACGCGGAATTTCAATCGGGAATGAGATCTTGGGTGTTACTCCAATTGAAATATGGGAGGCCTTGTTGCCTGCATCAAAGAACATTTACACTGCTCTTGACCGGCTGGGCTTGACAAAAGTGGTTCAGGTCTCAAGCCCACATTCAGAGGCTGTTTTCGCCAATTCATTTCCGCCATCCTCATGTACTTTCAGAGATGATATTCTTCCATTCATGAAGCCACTTCTGCAATTCTTCTCGCAGATTGGTTCTCCTTTTTATATAAATGCTTATCCATTTCTGGCTTATAAGAGTGACCCTGAGCATATTGATATTAACTATGCCCTCTTCAAATCAAATAAAGGAATTTATGATGCAAAGACTAAATTACACTATGATAACATGTTTGATGCCCAGGTTGATGCAGCTTATGCTGCTTTAGAAAAGGTTGGGTTTGGTAAGATGGAGGTCATTGTTTCTGAAACTGGTTGGGCTTCTAAAGGAGACGATAATGAAGCAGGCGCCACAGTGGCAAATGCAAGGGCATATAATAAAAATTTGCGAAAACGGCTACTCAAAAAGAAGGGTACCCCCTACAAGCCAAAGAAACCTGTGAAGGCTTATATTTTTGCTTTGTTCAATGAGAACTTAAAATTTGGGCCAACTTCCGAGAGGAACTTTGGGTTGTTTAAAGCTGATGGGAGCATTGCATATGACATTGGATTCACAGGACTTGTCCCTTCTTCGGCAACCTCATCTCTGATCTCTTTCAAGGTATGGGATTCCAAATCACTTGGTTCATTTTAATTTTATGATTGGCTGTGGAAGTACTGTCTATTGCTTTCTTGATGAAAAATCTATGCCGTTGTCAGGAGTAAACCTTAGCATTGTTGAGAGAGTAGAGCATCCTGTCTATCCTAGATTAGAGCCACTAAATATAACTTGCATTCACATCATATGGAAAAAGCCAATAAATCAAGTTCTCGTTTAGGCGAAGGAAATACTGATATCATAACATCAATGATCGATTTAGAAAGGGAATATTTTGCAAAATTTGTTTTTGGCAAGTAACGAAAGATCTTGGGGGAATTTCTTCTGCTATCATCTCTTCTTCATGATATTGTTATTTTTCTAGTTGCTTTGCTAAGTCTACTGAAATTCTTTGTTTGACAATTTGTGATACGACAAGTTCAATTCACAATTACATTACAACTTCAGCCATATGAAACCTCTTCCATCAAAATGACAATGATCTAATTTAACCAAATTCTGCTACACAAAGGACAGTCTGAATCTCCGATCTAGTTAAGAATCTTGTCTGGTGCTTGGCTGAAACATTTGGGCAGCATTATATTGATATGGATATTCCATAAGAATTTAGGAATTCTTAATGAGTAGCCTTTTTAATTGGTGTTTTATCTAGGGGAAGTTCTTATGTAGCTAGATTCTTTCAAAGAAAATAGAACCAAAGACCACCAACCTTAATCCCTCCCTCCCACCTCATTACTTGTGCTAAGACCCTGCCCTGTATGCATGTCTAGAAGATGTTATCCTCTAGTAGTAGATTGTTAGCTAATTAACTTAATTTTCTATGAATTCAAGGACTAAGCAATAAGAATACAATTCATTTTCACGTTTCTATAATCTCTTGCATTAAAATTGAATCAGAGTTGTACCATTTATAGTTGTTGTAATTTAGCTTATATTATTTCATTTTCTAATGTTTTGGCTTACAGGGGATTGGATTATCAAACTCGCTGATTTTTACTAGTGTACACTGCTGCTACTGATATTAACATTGTAATTAGTCAAAAGGTCAGGGCCTCACTATGTTCTTCGAGATGGTCAGCCAGCTCAGGGAAGAAATTCAAGGTCTTGGATTCATAATTGTTGTAACATTCCTTGTATAGCCAATTCAATTTATTCTTGTATTAACACACATTCTTGAAATAGTTGACGACTCCAATATTGCCGATGGCCATTTTAATATTTCAGCAAAGTACAATTGTCGTTCTTTCCTTTCCCCTATTCATTCTTCAATAAAAAAAAAAAAAAATTATCCTTGTGAAATTCTTTTATCCTATGGGCTTCAAAGCAAACTGGTTTATTGAATTTTCATTTGACATTTTAGTACCCAATTAAAATGCAACCATGCAAAATAAAGATAAATGACACGGGAGAATTAAGGTGGGTTTATGAGGTTCTTAATGTTGGCAAAACAATAAATATGACTGCCCCATTTGAGGGTTAAATGAAGGTTGAGGCTTTGAATAGAATTTAAAAGATATCCAATGTTTTATTATTCCAAGTTAAGAACGTGGAATCCATTCCGGAGATAGTGGTGATTTCAGGAATTTTTTCTAGAGTGGTCATATGAACTTAAATTATACAAAATCTAATAAAAAAGAACTTCATATTTTGACAACAAAAAATAAAATAAAATAAACATGTGTAAATATATAAAAGTCTTACAATTTCCTTCTTATTTTGTGATTCTCAAATTTGAAACCAAACTTTATCAAATTAAGGATAAAGTTTGGTTTCAAATTTCACTAAACAAATTAACATAGCTACATTACATATTTTGAAAATTTAATAATTGAATTACATGTTCTTATGTTATTAAAATACATGTCAAAATTCATACTAATCAGATGTTATTTATTATTTGTAGGGACCTTTTACGCTTTTGGGTCGAGGCTATTTGTGAGGGTATGGGAGTTGGGCTGATTCTTTTTCCACAAAATTTGCCCAGAACTAGTCTGTGTACAAGATAAGACACTCCAAGAAAGGGGAAACAAGCAATATATATATATATATATATGTAAAGACCATATTTGAGTCCCTAGCCCATCAGGTGGATGGACTTAGGCCCAAAAAGCCCAAAACAATGAATTTGTAGAGAATGAGTTGAAAACTAAGCTTTAATGAATTAGACAAACACTAAAGTAGATTTAGATGACAAGAAAATTAAATAAGGCCTCTGTGGCCAGTTTGTAATATTGCTTTGTTTTGTTTTGTTAATATTCAAGCCTATTAACCAAAAAAAAAAAAAAAAAAAGAGTCACAAATTAAAATGATTTTCCAATTTCTCATGCTCCCAATGTGAGTAGAATAACAAAGAGTGTATTGTGTACGTGGATTCTCCACCAAAAAAAAAAAACTGTACTGTGGACCATGAAGTCAACTTTGCTATTTGAATATTATAAAACAGACAAATATCTCATATGTGCCTAAAACCCACGAGGGCCACGCATCAGGCGAGACTTTAAATGCCCAATAGCTACTTAAACAAATAGATCCTCCCAAATTTCAGTAGCAACATCTAAGACATATTTATTGTTTAAACATTTAGACATTGCATATTTTTATATATTTGGAGTATGAAATTTTATCTTATTTCATATTTTTATGGATCTATTTTTACCATATGTTAAATATCAAAATGGAAGAATTAAAAGAAAATTTATATATAAACATAAACATTAATATATATATATTTATTTATTTATTTATGAGCATTTCAACTTTCTTCTGTTGTACTAACACTTCATGTGAGAACTCTAATAAAATTATTTTTTAAATGTGGATATATTAATTTCTTAATTTTAGTATCACTGTAAAATTTTGAAGTAAAATTACCACATGTACGTAAAAACTGAGAAAAGCCATAATTTCAATCTCAATCAAGACATGAACAATTTGGTCCCGAAATCCCTTATATTCCTCAACTTTGCTGAAATTAGTCTAATTAGGTCAAGCTTGAGATATTCATAACAAAACATAAGAGTTGACCTCATGTTTGATGGCATTTGACCAGTTGTGACTACGAATAATTGTGGATAGCCCAATCGGATGTACAGCAATTGTGATATTATAGAAAAAAATAATAATAATAAGAACAAAAACCTTTAGCCCCAACCGAAATTAGGGTTTGATCCAAAACTAAGTCAATTAATTGTGCCAGTCATATATAGCGTAAAAACTTCTGTAAGGATCATATTGAGTGACTTCTCAAAGTTATGTACAGCCCTCCTAAACCAAAACGTCAATAGAAATTTGGTTTCATTAGCTTTCCATTGACATGAAGCGCTTGATACTGTATTCAGTAAGGTTTCCATGAAAATGCGTAAAATTTCACAATGAAAAACTCAACGTTCCAAAATGTCTCAAAAATGCAGCATGTTAGGCTCACAAACCTTAAGGACAGGGCCGGGGCACGTAAGGCTTACCCCAGACACGCTTGCCAAAATACTTGTATGAGTTGAGGGACAATTTAAATTTTGTTATGGCTCTGCCGAATTACTAGCAAAGTGCTGCTAAGGTGCTTAATTGTAATCGCTTACCAAATATACATATATCATGTTGCTCCTGACGGTGTAGCTATAATAATATTAAGCTACGTACTATTGCCCCATGGTCAAACTTGAAGAACTCGGCAAGTGGCTTAATATTGACCATGGCGCAATAGCCATAGTAATATTAAGCTATTAGACTATAGTTGAAGTATCATGCGCTTAAGCGATATGCCATTCTCAAATACGTAGTCTCATATAATATGACCATGCATGATTCTGTCAAAACTCTACCCAAATTCTGGTTTGATGGTTTCATTTAAAACCTTTTAAAATATCTGTAGTCTATATTTTTTGGTTGGCAAACTGTGATAAAATGTAATTCATTTATAGTTTTTTTTATCAGTCTTGAGTGTATTAAATGTGTATTTTATAGTCCAAGACAAAGACCCAAGTTTAGATCAAGAAAAAAATCAATTTTAGAGCAAGAAAACAATTTTATGTCAATTCAACACCTAGCTCGACTGATCGTGATTGCAATATCAGCAAAAATCTGAAATGCAAAAAAGCACATAACTTGCTCGTTTCAACCCCGATCCATGATCTGTTTGTTGTGCTATTTAAAGGATATCATAAGCTATCCTAGCCCTAGAGAGGCTTTTCGGAGAGAGAAATCACTATATGTGCAGCTAGGGTTTGTATAACAAAGTTTCTCTCAATCTCACTATACTGGAGACATTCAAAGTAATTTGAGCCTCAATCTATTCAACCCGTGAGAAATCAGCACGGTATTGCTGCTGCCATTGTGCATATCTATATAAAGCCATAGAGAAATCAGTTGACTACAGTTACTAATCTAAAACCTTTGAGTAGAGATCTCAAAGTCACAAATAGGAGAGTTTGAGTGCAGCAATTCAAAATAGAAAAGTCCATGGATTTGGAGTTACGTGTGGTAGCAATAGATTTAGGGTTAAGTTAATTGTATAAACTTCGATTCTATTTATTGGATATGTTGCCTTGAGGATTGTTTAGGTTATATCCTCCCTAGATTTTTTTTTTTTACTTTAAAACCATAGTTTCAAAACTTTTCCTAGGTCATTATTCTTAGTGTTCATGTGATTTGTGAATGTGTGATGTTTGTTTAAATCAGATCTATTGCATAATTACTCATTTTAATTAATTGGCTAGAGATTTGATAAAATCTAACTCAACTGGGGTCTAAAACTTTAACACTATCATGACCATTTTCAAAGATTAAACCCTATTTATGGTTTTCCTCATCAAAAACCATTTTTCACTAATCATGTTTTTTCACTTCAAAAACCAATTTACAAAGATTATATTTTAAATTTAAGTTTTTTTCCAATAAAAAAAGTCCTTCAAACAAAATTTAAGAGTTTGAAGGTTTTTCACTTCAAAAACCTCATTGAAAAATGATAACTTGAATGATGTCTCCCCTTGTGTAATCCTCTAGTTTAAATCAAATCAACACACATACCGATCATTCAACATGGAAATATGAGATTCTGGTGATTTCTATAAGTTATAAAATATGTGGATTTAAGTTATATATATACCAATTAATTGAGTACCTAGAAACTCGGCTAGAAGATGTGTAAGTATATAACAAAGTTATTTTGAAGTCAAGGTTTCCAGCTTTAATTTGATGGTGAGTGAATTGGGACCACGAGGCCATGAACAATGAGATAGTGATCTTATATACCAATTAATGAGCAGGCATATCCAGATATTCTATTGCATCCCCCTCGCATATTCATAAAATTGGAGCGAATCATGTGGTATAAAAAGGCACTGTATATAGAATTACCGTGGCAGCTCGAACATGAGGTATTGCAAGGGAAGCAGATGTGGGGTTAGGGAATAACAGTGCAAATCTCCTTTGGCAGAAGAGAACATGCAGATGCATATATACTTCTGTTTTGCCAAAGGAGAATTGCATTACCCTTCACCTGCACATAATAATTTCATGCCTGCAGCTTCAGTATTGTGGCTATACTAACAAATAAGCTTGTTATGGTTTCTAACTCGGTTTTTAGTGTAAGTATTTTGTTTCTCTTTCCGTAATAATAGTTGTATTGCATTTTTTTTTTTTGGCGGGTAAATGTTGAATCATAACAACTTGGATCATCAACATGTCCACTAGAAGTTTGACGTGAATTTGTGAATTCTAACATGACCATGTATTATCAAGCTTAAGTAGATCTTTATATTAAGGTAATATATGGATTACAAGAATGTGATTGATATGATAACTCAATTTAGTGTGTTCAAAATTGAAGTTTCTTCTTCTTTTTTTCCTTTTTCCAGGTAGCGTAAGTGTTATAAGCAGCTTGAATTTGCTGCCTGAATATTGTGTTCTTCGTTGTAATGGTTTAATACACCTTGTGTCGATATATTTATCCACGAGGAGCCTTCTTAGTTCTCATGGCTATCGGATTACTCAACTGGCTCAATGGATTCTCTATATGAAAAAATTGAAGTTTATCATGCTGATTTCACAGGGAAAAAAGTGTCATGCTGTTTTCAAATAAACATTAAAATCATTTCACAATCTTAGAGAATACATGGACATTCAAATAAAAATTGAGAATAAGCAATATATATATATGAATTTGTAAGGTTACT
Source organism: Quercus suber (assembly GCF_002906115.3). Lineage (NCBI taxonomy): Eukaryota > Viridiplantae > Streptophyta > Magnoliopsida > Fagales > Fagaceae > Quercus > Quercus suber. The sequence goes on from NW_027069580.1 coordinate 1,124,112, forward strand.
AAATGAATCTCTACTACGAGACTTATGACTTCATGCTTTTCACTATTCTTCATATATTAGCAGATTCAGGTCTACATTTCAGACCTTTTTTCTTTGGTTATATTACGTTTTTGATAGCAGATCCTTAAAGAGTCTCATTGGATGAAATCCAAAAGGGGAAGAAATGTTGGGCTTTGTGGAGCCTAGTTTATTTTTGGCCCATTTTGTAGCCCATTGTAATCCTATGCGCAGGATATAAAAGCCGCTTTTGTGATTAGGGTTTGTTACTGTTGTTGTGTTTTTAGATAAAGAGAAAAACACTATAGCCGCACTTTGTAATTTTTCCTTGATAATAGTGAAATCCCTGCAACTTCGTGGATGTAGGCAAATTGCCGAACCACGTAAATACTGTCTTGTGCATGTGATTGTTTTCTTTGACGTGTGTTTTCTCTTTTTTTTTTCTTTTTTTCTTTTTTTCCTTTTTTCCTCATAGTTTGGAATTTCGGTTTGAATTCCCAACAACTGGTATCAGAGCCTAGGGTTAGGTTTGAGTGGGAGCAATGACAGAGAAAGCAGGAAAGACGTCTGGAATAGACAAGTTTGATGGCACGGACTTCGCGTATTGGAAGATGCAGATTGAAGATTATTTCTATGGGAGGAAATTGCACCTGCCTCTTTTGGAGACAAAACCTGAGGTGATGAAGGCTGATGAATGGGCTCTTCTTGACAGACAGGTACTGGGAGTTATCAGGTTAACTCTGTCTAGGTCTGTTGCACACAATGTTGTAAAGGAGAAGACCACAGCAGATCTGATGAAGGCTTTATCTGGTATGTATGAAAAGCCGTCAGCAAACAACAAGGTGCATCTGATGAAAGAACTGTTCAATTTGAAGATGGCAGAGAATGCATCAGTATCATAACATCTGAACGAATTTAACACTATCACAAATCAATTATCGTCTGTAGAAATTGATTTTGATGATGAGATTCGTTCTCTGATCATCTTGGCTTCTTTGCCAAACAGTTGGGAGGCAATGAGGATGGCAGTAAGTAATTCTACAGGAAAGGAAAAGTTTAAGTACAATAATATTCGAGATTTAATTATGGCTGAAGAGATTCGCAGAAGAGATGCAGGTGAAACCTCAGGATCTGGTTCTGCCCTAAACCTTGAGACAAAAGGCAGAGGTAATAACAGAAATTCAAATTGAGGTAGATCAAAATCCAGAAATACTAATCGGAACAGAAGTAAATCTAGATCAGGCCAACAAGTACAATGCTGGAATTGTGGAAAAACAGGTCACTTTAGGAACCAATGCAAAAATCCTAAGAAGAAGAATGAAGATGATTCTGCTAATGCTGTAACAGAAGAGTTACAAGATGCATTACTTCTTGTAGTAGACAGTCCACTTGATGATTGGGTTTTAGACTCAGAAGCTTCGTTTCATACCACTCCACACCGAGAAATCATACAGAATTATGTTGTAGGTGATTTCGGTAAGGTGTATTTGACTGATGGTTCAGCCTTGGATGTTGTAGGTATGGGAGATGTTCGGATATTGTTTCCCAATGGATCTGTTTGGTTACTGGAGAAGGTTCGACATATTCCTGACCTGATGAGGAATCTAATTTCTGTTGGACAACTTGACGATGAAGAGCATGCAATACTATTTGTTGGTGGTACTTGGAAGGTTACAAAGGGAGCTAGAGTATTGGCTCGTGGAAATAAGACTAGCACTCTGTATATGACCTCAAGTCCAAGAGACACAATTGCAGTTGCTGATGCAAGTACTGATACAAGCCTATGGCACTGCAGACTTGGTCATATGAGTGAGAAAGGGATAAAGATGCTGCTGTCAAGAGGAAAACTACCAGAATTGAAGTCCATTGATTTTGACATGTGTGAAAGTTGCATCTTGGGAAAGCAGAAAAATGTGAGCTTCTTAAAAACTGACAGGACACCGAAGGCTGAAAAATTGGAGTTAGTACACAATGATTTGTGGGGGCCTTCTCCGGTTGCATCCCTTGGAGGTTCAAGGTACTACATCACTTTCATTGATGACTCAAGCAGAAAGGTATGGATTTATTTTTTGAAAAATAAATCTGATGTATTTGAAACTTTTAAGAAGTGGAAGGCTGGTTGAGACAGAAACAGGTTTGAAAGTAAAATGTTTGAGGTCAGATAATTGATGAGAGTACATAGATGGAGGGTTCAGTGAGTATTGTGCTGCACAGGGAATTAGGATGGAGAAGACCATTCCTAGGACACCACAGCAGAATGGTGTGGCTGAGTGCATGAACAGAACACTCAATGAGCGTGCTAGGAGTATGAGGTTGCATGCTGGACTACCCAAAACTTTCTGGGCTGATGCTGTTAGCACTGTAGCTTACCTGATAAACCGAGGGCCATCAGTTCCCATGAAGTTTAGACTTCCTAAGGAGGTTTGGAGCGGTAAAGAGGTAAAGTTTTCACATTTAAAAGTTTTTGGTTCTGTTTCTTATGTTCATATTGATTCTTATGCTCGTAGTAAACTTGATGTAAAGTCTAAAATATGTTTTTTTATTGGCTATGGTGATGAGAAATTTGGCTATAGGTTTTGGGATGAACAAAATAAGAAAATCATCAGAAGTAGAAATGTGATATTTAATGAACAGGTTATGTACAAGGATAGGTCAGCTGTAGTGTCAGATGTTACAGAGATAGATCAAAAGAAATCTGAGTTTGTCAACTTAGATGGATTGACTGAAAGTACTGTCCAGAAAATGGGTGAAGAAGATAAGGAGAATGTAGATTCACAGGTAGATCAAAGTACACTTGTAGCTGAAGTCCGCAGATCTTCCAGGAACATTAGACCTCCACAGCGTTATTCACCCGCTTTAAATTATCTCCTATTGACTGATGGTGGTGAGCCAGAGTGTTATGATGAAACCTTGCAAGATGAGAATTCAATCAAGTGGGAGTTAGCGATGAAGGATGAGATGGATTCCTTGTTGGGGAATTAGACATGGAAACTGACTGAATTACCAGTAGGAAAGAAGGCTTTGTACAACAAGTGGGTATACAGAATAAAGAATGAGTATGATGGTAGCAAACGTTACAAGGGCAAATTGGTTGTTAAAGGGTTCCAACAAAAGGAGGGCATTGACTACACAAAGATATTTTCTCCAGTTGTGAAGATGTCAACAATTAGACTGGTGCTGGGAATGGTAGCTGCAGAAAACTTACATCTTGAGCAGTTAGATGTGAAGACGGCATTCCTTCATGGTGATTTGGAGGAAGACCTTTACATGATTCAGCCAGAAGGGTTCATTGTTCAGGGACAAGAGAATCTAGTTTGCAAACTGAGAAAGAGCTTGTATGGCCTAAAACAAGCTCCTAGACAATGGTACAAGAAATTTGACAGTTTTATGCATAGAATTGGGTTCAAGAGATGTGATGTTGATCACTATTGCTATGTTAAGTTTTTTAACAATTCTTACATCATATTACTATTGTATGTGGATGATATGCTTATTGTAGGGTCTTGCATTAAGGAGATTAATAATCTGAAGAAGCAATTGTCAAAACAGTTTGCAATGAAGGATTTGGGAGCTGCAAAGCAAATCCTTGGTATGAGAATCATTAGAGAAAATGCTAATGATACATTGAAGCTTTCACGGTCAGAATATGTGAAGAAAGTTCTCAGCAGGTTCAACATGAATGAAGCTAAACCAGTGAGTACACCCTTGGGTAGTCATTTCAAATTAAGCAAAGAGTAGTCACCGAAGACAAAAGGAGAAAGGGACCATTTGAGCAAGGTGCCCTATGCCTCAGTTATTGGCAGCTTGATGTATGCTATGGTGTGTACAAGGCCAGACATTGCACATGTAGTAGGAGTTGTGAGCAGATTCATGAGTAGGCCTGGAAAGCAGCATTGGGAGGCAGTCAAGTGGATTCTGAGATATATGAAGGGTTCATCAGATACATGTCTTTGCTTCACAAGTGCAAGTTTGAAACTGCAGGGTTATGTAGATGCTGATTTTGCTAGCGATATTGATAGTAGAAAGAGTACTTCTTGGTTTGTATTTACTTTGGGTGGTACAGTTATATCATGGGCTTCAAATCTGCAAAAGATTGCTACTTTGTCTACTACAGAAGCTGAGTATGTTGCAGCAATTGAAACTGGAAAAGAGATGATTTGACTACATGATTTCTTAGATGAATTGGGTAAGAAGCAGGAGATGGGCATTCTATACAGTGAGAGTCAGAGTGCAATTTTTCTTGCTAAAAATTCGGTTTTTCATTCAAAGTCGAAACATATACAGACAAAATACTACTTTATCCAGTACCTTGTTAAAGATAAGCTGGTAAGACTTAAGAAGATATGTGGATCTAAGAACCCAACAGACATTTTTACTAAGAGTGTCACTATTGAGAAGCTGAAGTTGTGTGCAGTTTCAGTTGGCCTTCTACCTTGAGGACAGGAGGATGAGTTGCAGGGATGAGAGATTGCTTTTGGAGGATAGCGGCTGATGTTGGTCATTGAACTAGTCTCCAATTGGGAGATTTGTTGGGTTTTGTGGAGTCTAGTTTATTTTTGGCCCGTTTTGTAGCCCATTGTAATCCTATGCGCAGGATATAAAAGCCGCTTTTGTGATTAGGGTTTGTTACTGTTGTTGTGTTTTTAGAGAGAGAGAAAAACACTGTAACCGCACTTTGTAATTTTTTCTTGATAATAGTGAAATCCCTGCAACTCCGTGGACGTAGACAAATTGCCGAATCACATAAATACTATCTTGTGCATGTGATTGTTTTCTTTGATGTGTGTTTTCTCTCTTTTTTTTTTTTTTTTTTTTTTGTTTCTCACAGGTTGGAATTTCGGTTGAATACCCAACAAGAAAAAGACCTAATTGATTGCTTTGCTAAACTAATCAGGGGGTGTTACAAAGAATATTACGCATGTTGCATGCAAATTATGTAATAGTGTGCACATTAATGCATTACATTAACAGGAAAGATCTAATAGGACTTGTCTGATGACCCTAGAGATTATATACTTTTCCATGATGGGGGATTGTCTTGAAAATTGATATGGAGTGAGATACGTCATAGCTGGAATTGGTTTGGACCGTATCAGAAAACTTGAATTAATTTCTTTTATATAAAAAAAATCATATAATAAATCATTGTTGTGTACTCATTTAAATTAGAAATAAAAGTCCAAGAAAGAAAGAATGAGTTTTATTTTTTAATGATAATTTGGTAGGATCGAAGAAAGTCCTTTAAAAAATACATGAGAAGAGATGATTTGTATCAAAAGTGATTTTATAAATTAAGTTAACTAAAACTAAAAAAGAAAAAATAGTTTGGGCACGCACACCAAAGAACTTTTCATTGTAGGAAAGTTGAATATATATATATATATATATGTTTGAAATTTTTTAAACAACTAAGTTATTTGTTTTTGGTAAAATTGGTAGATTGGGCTTTTTTTAATTTTTATTTTTGTGTGATCAGATGAACCACACTTCAAAGGTATCACTTGAGAAGCAGGACAGATGGAAAACCAGTCTGTAGTTCTTACAGCTCAGTCTAGCCTTTACCATACCGTCACATTGTTAGTAACAATCTTATACGTACAACGTAACCAAAATCCATTAAATCCACGTTCATCAAGAGCGTCACGCTCTAAAAATTTTCATATGCATAAAAAGGCCTCATCCTATCCTCTCTCCAATTTTTCATGAGTTTTTTGTAATCTCATTAAAATCGCTTGCACACATCCAAGGTATAGCAAACCTAAGCTGAAGGCGTCTCAATAAATTTCAAGAATAATCTGAAGTTGAGTGTGAGGTGCTCTGTAAAAACCCGTAAACCTCCAAACATTTTCTTTGCCTCCTTTGACTAGAGCATTTTGGGTATGATATTTAAAGATTAGATTTTTTTTTTTTTTTTTTGCTCAAAAAGATTAGATATTTCCAACCAAAAAAACATAAACTAGATATGATGATTGATGACTAATTAGATACTCAGAAAGGCGTTACTAGATACATGACAGCCCCAAATTAGTTTGCCACCAAAAAAAAAAATAAAAAATAAAAAATAAAAAAGAAAACCCAAGTTAGGAAGCACATTGAATTTTCACACGCGACTTGTAATAAAAAGGAAAAAGTATTAAATATAATCTTTAATTACTAATTGGAGATTGGGGGTTTTGTTTTTCTTTTCCATCTGAAGCAAACACACACACACACACACACTATCTGTCTGATCCGACAACTACATCTACATATTGTGCTCTCCGGAACAGTTTTGGAACAAGCGTGAATGCCCGTGCCAGGTAATTTTCTAGGGTTTTATTTTTTTGATGCATATAAAGTTCTAGGGTTCTTATTATAAAGTTTTTAATATTGGTTTCAATAATAAAATAAATTATGCAGAACGAGATGGAATTTTCTGTGAAAAAATATAGCTGGAGGGAATTGGAACTCTTAACTGATTCATTTAGCGAAGAAAACTTTATTGGAAACGTAAAACATGGGAAAGTCTATCGGGGGAAAACTGAGCAAGGTCAAGAGGTTACTGTCAAAATTTGGTTTCGCTTTGAATCACAAAATAGGGATATTGCCAACCGTCATGCCAATTATAGTCTTACAAGACTGGAGGTATCTATCTATCTATCTATATACATTACATTACATTACATACTGCTTCCATTTATTTACTACTACAAAAGTTTTTATTTTTTTTTATTATTTTTTTTTTTGTGTGTGTAGTGTGAATGCACTTTTCTGACACATCCGGATGGTATGAATCACCCCAATTTGGTGAAGTTGATTGGATATTGCTGTGAAGTTGAAGATCACCACTTGGGTGTTGTCTATGATCTTAGATCAAAGGATACTCTTCTCAATCTCATAGACAAAGGTACATTTTAGTTTGTTCATTTTTCATGCATTAAATAACTTTAACCATTGATGCCAATATGCATAGGAAAAAAAAAAAGCCTGAATGACAAAGTGCTTTTAATTGCGCTTGCAGATGATTTAAATTGGAACCAAAGAATGCAGTTGGCTCTCGCGATTGCACGTGTGCTTGAGTATCTGCATTGTCATAATCCCCTTTACCAACTTTGCTTTGTTCACCCTGCTCTTATAATGCTTGATCAGGTAGGTCATCTTTGGTTTTCTTCACGCTCTCGATAGACAGATTGACTTACTTTTGTTTTTTTTTTTTTTTTTAAAATGATTCCAAAATCTGGTCTAATTTTATCTTCATTGTTCCACAGGATTCCAATCCAGTGTTATTTGATTTTTTCATGCTGTCTGGTGGAATTATTGGTGATAAGCAGTTTGTGTCATCCCGAGACAAGTCACATTTTTGGTATCTACCCTATTTAGATATCTACTTTAATGGTTCGGGTATGTCCATTTATGCGTTCATATATTTCGTTATTTAAATTTGGTATCTACCCTATTTAGATATCTACTTTAATTATTTTTTTGGTGCTGAAACTGAAACTTAATTTGATCACTTTTTAGTTTCAAACCTGCTGTCCTGCATCATTTTGGTTTCTGGTTCTGCCTTTTATCTAAAAGCTACTTATAAAAAAAAAAAAAAAAAAAAAAAAGGATGCAAAAGCTAAATTTCTTGTTGATGTACATTTTAAAACTAGGAAGCCTTTGATAAACACCTCATTATCCCTTCAACTAGCATTCAAGCACATGAGTCCAGAACAATATTTCTTGGGCACTAGTCATAGCATCCCAAAAATCCACAACCTAAAATTTGACTTTAAAAAAAATAAAAATTTAATCGTTGCAATCCCAAATGGTATTTTCTCGATTTTTTTTTTCATATTTTTTATTCTTTTAACGAATTTTAATCCCAAGTGCACCTATTTTTACCGTTAATTCAGTTATGATTTTGAATGTGTTGCAATGGAACATTCTGATTTTTGGATTATATATAATGGAATTCATGTCCATTTGAAAGATGTGATGTTGCAGTGCAAGATACCACCCTTTTTTTATAGGTAAATGTTTCTTACTTGTGTATATATATTCACCAAGTCAATCTTTTCTGTTATCCAAACACGGTTGTAGAAAAAGCATGTTGGAGCTTTCAATTAATTGTGTGTCATTGACACTAGCGACAAGTTTGAATGGTCTAAGATGGGAGAGGATTCTGCTTCATTAGATGTGTTTTTTGTTTTTGATTTTGACCCTGCTTGTTCTTTAACAAACTCCTAGGCTTTGCCTTTTGATTTTGACCCTGCTTGTTCTTTAACTTAGACGTCTTGAATGCTTTACAGTTCTGTTTGTTATGTTCAACTACTGTAGCAGAATAGCTTGTACTCATGAGTCTTTCGGCATTGCAGTTTTACTTTTTTTTTTTCTTTATTGCACTTACAAAAATTTTCTGTAACAGGTTTCTGGTCGCCGAGATCAGATCAGTTTTCATTTGCTATTGTACTTATAGGGCTCATAAGTAAACGTGCCTTTAGTGGGGAGAATTGGAAAGATGAAACAGAACAACCTCTGATCTGGGCTTTTGATCAATACGATATGAAATTGAAGTCTGGCTTCCAGCCAAATGACTGTCATCTTGTTCATGAGAGCCTGAAGGCAGAACCTGGTTTTCATGATCTTGATGGAGTAGCACTGACAAAGATGATATTTCACTGTATGAACTTTTATTCAGTGAAACGTCCTACGATGTTGCAGATTGTTCAGTGTTTGCAGGGTTTACATGTTTTCAATGGCGATTTTGGTGTGGTGGAAGGTCTTTTACGGGGGTGGGACTCGTATACTTTTCCAGGGAAGAAAAAAAGCTCAAAATGGAAAGGATGTCTTAAGATCGCGTGTCTGGGTATGAAGGCTGATGAAAAAGATCAGGGGAACAAGAAGGATGCTCAACAAATCAATCACTGATGACCTGTTTTCTTTTCTGTAGGAGTGAACCAAATGTAAGGTTACTCTGGGCACTGGCCTAGTATGAAAATACTTGATATATTGTTTTCTTTCCATTTTGTTGATGGACTTTGTGGTGATTGCAACTAGTAGATGAAACTACAATTTAAATTTAAGGTTTAATGCTAGCTCTATATTAGTGAAATATTTCAGATTAGACCCCCTTTTTGTTTCCCTGCAATTTTGATTAAATTGCTTCTGGATGGCTCTTAAAAGAGCATTTTGTATTTACTAAAAAGGGTCTATTTTTATCCTTTATTTATATTTCGAATGCCAGTGATTAGATTTGACGAATTTTGTGTGATGATTTGGCAATAAGAGAAAATACGGGCTGATGTTTATGTGAGTAGTTGTCATGTTGTCATGTTGTCAAAATTACATCAATTGTCACTTGATGGCTACGCGGTGGATATATGGACTAAGTTGAAATCTCTTCAATATATCATCTCCCCAATAATAGGAGAAAAAGAAAAATAAATCCAACTTGTAATGCCAAATAAACTCATTAATAAAAAGTGCAGGTTGTTAATAATCAAAAGAAATACGGGTTCAGCAAATAAGGTCAAGTTAGAATGTAAAAGTTTCTCTGTAACGTGGAAGTTGGGTCTTCTCTCTAACTTCTCTTTCACGGTAGAATTCGGGTGTCCCTTCGAAGAAGGTGCTGAGTATCCTGGGAGTAACACTGTTGCTTCTAGGCTTGTTGGGTTCTTTTTTGGGGTGTGGGAAATAGTTTGTGTGAGTGTGAGAATGGACGATTTGGCTCAGTTGTGGAACAAGCTTAAGCTGTCAGATAGAGAGGGTCCAGGGTGCTGTTTGCTTGACGATGAGAGTAATGAGAAGTTTTCTATTGTTGCAAAATTTCTGACTAAGCGAGCCATTAACATGGAGGTCATAGCGAAGACATTTAACCCGCTATGGAGAACGAAGAACGGTTTTAAAATCCAGAGTTTTGGAGATCACAAATTTCTTTTCTCCTTCGATAGTAGTGAGGACGTGGACAGAATTTTCGACAGAGAGCCATGGACTTTTGATAAACACTTGGTAGTAATGAGCCGATATGAGAGCGAGTCCTCACTACAGGATATAAGGTGTGAGAAGACTAAATTATGGGTCCAACTGCATGGAATTCCCATGAAGTTTATGACATTAGAGGTTGCGAACAAAATTGGCAATGTCTTGGGGGAGGTTTTCGCATTGACGGATCTGAAAATATTTAATGGTGGGCATTTTATTCGAATTCAGGCCTCCATTGATCTGTCATTACCATTGTGTCGTGGTAGACTGATTTCAGTAGGTGAGGGAGGTAAGCAAGTGTGGATATTGTTCAAGTACGAAAGGTTGCCAAATATGTGCTAATGGTGTGGACGTCTCACTCACGATTACAGAGATTGTGAGTTATGGATTAACAGTGAAGGAATGCTCAATCCAAAGCAGCGTGAATTTGGTCCATACTTGAGAGCTCCACCGTTTGTTGCTGCAAGAAGAAGTACAATTCTAGTCCCTAGATTCTATGCCAAGAAGAAGAAGATATCAAAGTTTGGAGAGAGTTGAACCTGAAGCTACCAAGAGCAGTGTTGTTAACAAAGCTGGTGACTCAACAACAGAGCATGAAACGACAGATCAACACAAGTGAAGCTTAATATTGATACGACCTATAGTTTATTATTTTAGGTGTTTACTCAAGTGTTAACACGTGATGAAGTTAGTTAGTCCTATAGCTGCACGTGTGAAAGTTTGTTAGTTAGTTTTCTTTGTGTTCACACCTGTACAAACTGTTATATATATAGGTAACCTCTGTAATCTTGATTCAGTTAATGAGAAATATAGTTTTTTCAATCCCTTGATTTGTGATATGGTATCAGAGCAAATTCCCAAATTCCTGTAGGGTTTTGCATTTCCTTCAACATTTTTTTTTGCTTTCTATTTCTCAATTTTCTCGAGAAAATCTTACTCTGTTCTTGAGAAATTCTTTGATTCTTGAACATTCTTTCTTCATTCATTATTCATGGCTTCTGCTGCAAATGTAAATGGTTTTACAGATGCTTCCACACCTGTAAATCCATCTTCTTCTTCACAAGAATCTCCAATGGATGATCCTCTGTTCTTGCATCACGCAGAAAATCCAAGCTTGGTTCTTGTTACACAGTTATTGATAGGTGGAGAAAATTATGCAGCTTGGGCTCGTGCAGTGAGAAAGGCCTTACTCACCAAAAATAAACTAGGGTTCATCGATGGAACCTTGACTCTCTCATCACCACTGGTAGTAACTTCTTCGAATGTGCAAGCCTGGATAAGATGTGACAACATGGTTGGCACCTGGCCAACCAATTCAGTTTCACCAAAACTCCAAGCAAGCATCATTTATGAAGATACAGCCCTAGAAATCTGGAATGATTTGAAGAATCGCTTTGCCCAGACAAATAGACCTAGAGTTTTCAATCTCCAAAAGGATATAGCAGAGCTTCATCAAGGTGAGATGTCTATCACTAATTTCTTTACACAGTTGAAGGTGTTTTGGGATCAGTTACAAAACCTTAGTCCATTTCCCTCTTGCACCTGTGGTAAATGCATTTGCAATATTAACAAGAGGCTTACTGATTTGCAAACAAGAGAGTCTGTCATGAAATTTCTAATGGGATAGAATGATTCGTTCTCCCAAGTTCGATCTCAAGTTTTGCTCATGGATCCCATTCCATCTATTAGTAAGGTTTATTCCTTGCTAATTGAAGAAGAGACACAAAGACCAGTGCCAAATGCTTCTTTTACTAAAGTTGACTCCACTGCCTTAGCTGCCAAATTGTCCAATGAGCATCTTGGGTCTTTTCTTGGTGGTGCTGTTGGCAAAGGGAAGGAGAGACCAACTTGCACACATTGTGGAAAGATAGGCCACACAGTGGATAAATGTTATAAAAAGCATGGTTTTCCACCGGGTTTTAAATTCAAGAACAAGCCATCTATGGCTCATCAAGTGACTTCAGATGTGTTTTCCACTGCTCCTTCAATTGCCTCACCAATGCGTCACCATACTCCTTTCACTTCTGAGCAGTATCAACAGCTCTTTGCTTTGTTTGGAACTTCTGCTCCAGTGAAAGAAGTTTCAATGGCCAATGCAGCATCATCCTCCACATCTGTCACTGCCAGTGTTCCAATGTCAGGTATTGATTTATCTCATAGTGTTTTCTCTACACAAATTGTGAATAGAAGAACATATGATAAATGGACTTGGGTATTGGATACTGGTGCAACTGATCATTTTGTTTGTTCTGTTGATTTGTTAACTTCAATTACTGCTACAACACAGTCTTTGGTTCACTTGCCTAATGGGGAATCAGCTCAAGTCACTCATATTGGGACTATTGTTCTTTCCCCTTCACTCACCCTCACAAATGTTCTCTGTGTTCCTTCTTTCAGCTTTAACCTTCTGTCTGTTAGTACACTGACATTATCTCAACCTTATTGCCTTGTTTTCCTTTCCAATTATTGTTTTCTTCAGGACCTTTTAACTTGGAAAATGATTGGGGTGGGCAAGGCTGTTGATGGGTTGTACTTGTTGCAGTGTGATAGTCTCCAGCACACCCCTCATTCTTCACTTGCTGATTACTTAAGCAATCACAAATTCAATGCTTCCTTTCTTCCTTTTTCTGCAGCAAGCTCTTCAAGTTCTGCTTCTGCATCATCTTCTCTCTGGCATGCCAGATTAGGACATCCTTCAGATATGAAGCTTAAAACTTTAGGTCACACTATTCCTTCTTTACAATCTTGTTGTAATAAGACTTATCAAGTTTGTCCTATGGCCAAGCTTAAAAGATTACCTTTTCCTTTTCATAATAAAATCTGTGCTCATGCTTTTGATTTAGTCCATATGGATGTTTGGGGTCCCTATTCTATTACTACATTAGATGGTTATAAATACTTCTTAACAATTGTGGATGATGCAACCCGAGCCACTTGGCTTTTCTTAATGAAATCCAAAACTAATGTTAGGCCTTTATTTCAGTCTTTTTACACTATGGTTGCCACACAGTTTGGTCAAAACATCAAATCCATTAGGACTGATAATGCCAAAGAATTTGCCATGCCTGATTTTCTTAGTTCACATGGCATTATCCATCAACATAGTTGTGTTTATACTCCACAACAAAATTCTTTTGTGGAGAGAAAACACCAACACTTACTCTCCATTGCAAGGGCATTACAAATTCAATCTCAAATACCTTTGAAGTTTTGGGGTGATTGTGTCTTAACTGCTGCCTATCTCATCAATAGACTCCCATCTCCCTTGTTGAATGACAAAACTCCTTTTGAGCTACTGTTTCACAAAATCCCTGAATATAATCATCTCAAAGTTTTTGGGTGCTTATGTTTTGCCTCCACAATTGCTCAAACCAGAACCAAATTCACCCCACGAGCAAGGAGATTTGTTTTTCTTGGCTATCCTTATAATGTCAAAGGTTATAAACTCTATGACCTTGATACTCATGCTACCTTTATTTCTAGAGATGTTGTTTTCCATGAGTTTGTTTTCCCTTATCATTCATCTTCCAATACTTCTGTTCCTCTCAATTCTTTACCTTTACCATGTGTTTCTCCTGTTTCTTCCTTACATGATGATCCACTTCCCTTTCCACCCAACACTCCTGTTCTTACTCCTCAATCTATTATCCAAGTTCATCATACTATTGATGAGGACTTTCTTGATGAGGTTCCAGAAGCACCCCTTGATCCCATTGCAGACTCTCTTCCTCTTAGGAGGTCCACTAGATCTATTAAAAGGCCTTCTTACTTACAGGAATTCCACTGCAATCAAGTTGCTTCTGTCCAGCCTGTGTCTTCCTCTTCATCAGGTACCTCTCACCCCATTTCCTCTCATGTCTCTTACCAACATCTTTCTCCATCCTATAAAACCTTTTGCTGCTCTATTTCATCTTTTGTTGAACCTCAATATTACCACCAAGCTGTGTCTGATCCCTAATGGCAAGCTGCCATGGCTGCTGAAATAGCAGCTCTTGAGGCTAACAATACTTGGACTTTGACACCCTTACCTGCTAACAAGACATCAATTGGCTGTAAGTGGGTTTACAAAATCAAGTATAGGGCTGATGGTTCCATTGAAAGATATAAGGCACGGTTGGTGGCTAAGGGATTCACTCAAAAGGAAGGCATTGACTACTTTGAAACCTTCTCTCCAGTGGCAAAAATGGTATCTGTGAAAGTCCTTCTTGCTGTTGCTGCCATTCAGGGTTGGTCTTTAAGCCAATTAGATGTCAATAATGCTTTTCTTCATGGAGATTTGGATGAAGAAGTGTATATGGCTCTTCCACAAGGGTTTCACAGCCAGGGGGAGGTTGTTTGTAAGCTCAATAAGTCCATTAGGCAATGGTTTGCCAAATTCTCAAGTACTTTGATTCAGCTTGGTTTCATCCAATCCAAGGCTGATTATTCCTTGTTTACCAGAAGACATGGTGACATTTTCATGATTCTTTTGGTCTATGTAGATGATGTTTTGATAGCTTGCAATGACAAGGCTGAAGTGGACAGATTCAAGGTCATGCTGGATGAGAAGTTCAAACTTAAAGACTTGGGTGCTTTGAAGTATTTTCTTGGCTTAGAGGTTGCAAGATCAGATAAGGGAATTGTTCTCTGCCAGAGGAAGTATACTCTTGAGCTACTCAATGATGCAGGATTGCTTGGCTATAAGTCAGCTAAAACTCCTATGGAGCACAGTTTAAAGCTAAGCAAGTTTGAAGGAGAAGAACTTAAGGATCCCAGTCATTACAGAAGGCTTATGGGCAAGCTTTTGTATTTGACAATCTCAAGACCTGACATCACATTTGCTGTCCATAAACTCAGTCAATTTATGTCCAAGCCAAGGAGACCACACCTGGATGCAGCACATAGAGTATTGCAATATTTGAAAGGTGAACCAGGTAAAGGACTCATGTATTCCTCTCACACAGATTTGCACTTAAAAGGATTTGTAGATGCAGACTGGGTTGCATGTCCTGATATTAGGAGATCAGTGACTGGCTATAGCATCTTCATTGGTGATTCTTTGGTGTCATGGAAGTCTAAGAAGCAATCTACAGTATCAAGATCCTTAGCTGAAGCTGAGTACAGATCCATGGCAGTGGCAACATGTGAGATTGTATGGATTTTGTATTTCCTCAAGGACATTGGAGCGACTCATGACAAGGAGGCTTTGTTGTTCTGTGACAGTCAAACTGCTTTGCACATCGGATCTAATCCAATCTTCCATGAAAGGACAAAACATATAGAAATCGATTGTCATGTGGTTAGAGATAAGGTGCTTGAGAAAGTGATCAAGCTGAATCATGTTCGATCCAATTGCCAATTGGCTGATCTACTCACTAAAGCTTTGAATTACAATCAATTTGCTGTTCTCATTAAAAGGATAGGGATGATTAATATTCATACACCTGCTACTCTTGAGGGGGCGTATCAGAGTTTGGAGAGAGTTGAACCTGAAGCTACCAAGAGCAGTGTTGTTAACAAAGCTGGTGACTCAACAACAGAGCATGAAATGACAGATCAACACAAGTGAAGCTTAATATTGATACGACCTGTAGTTTATTATTTTAGGTGTTTACTCAAGTGTTAACACGTGATGAAGTTAGTTAGTCCTATAGCTACACGTGTGAAAGTTTGTTAGTTAGTTTTCTTTGTGTTCACACCTGTACAAACTGTTATATATATAGGTAGCCTCTGTAATCTTGATTCAGTTAATGAGAAATATAGTTTTTTCAATCCCTTGATTTGTGATAGAAGAGGTTTTCAAGTACACTGGGGAATTTTGACTCAGGCCAGAGTTTTGATTCAGGTAAAGGAAGAGCACCGGAGCAACCACAGGGAGTAACGGCTAGCAATAATGTCAGCATTGAAGTTGAAGAAATAAATGTCTCATTAAGGCGTAATGAAAGGGATGGGATTATTAGGGAAGATTCGGTAAATCAAAATAGGATTAATGAGAAAATTACTGAGACTCCTAAGGAAACTAAAACTGCTAGTGAGGTAAGCAACGTGGAATTGAGTTTGGCTCAAGAATTTGGGGCGGCTAAGCTATTGGGAACGGGAAGGAATGTATCAAAAAACCCTAATGCACGTGACAACTTAAGAGAGCCTCCAAAACTTAATAAGTCACGTGCTACTAAGGAAAATAGGATTCATGGCTCACCAACTCCACGTGCTTCAGCTACCTGAAAACACAGAGAAAGAAAGAAGCCTAGAGGCAACATGGTAGCAAGTTTTCAGTCACATGGGAAGAAGAGAATGGCTAAAAAAGAGGAAGATCAGTGTGAATTTTTCAACAAAGCCGTTTCAAGCAGCCCTTAATGGAGAAAACAAAACCTTGGAAAAGGCGGGAGCTAATGTTCAGCCCCACCTAGAGCAATGAGTTGTTTAGCATGGAACTATCACGGGCTTGGGAACCTGTGTACAGGGAGGGAGCTCGTGGAAATCATACAGGCAAAAGATCCCTCTGTAGTGTTTTTAGCTGAGACGCTTACAAATGATACAAGGCTAAAATTTGTTCAAAGGAGTATTGTTATCATAGATGGGTTGTTCCAAAAGTGGGCAGAGGTGGAGGACTAGTTCTTTATTGGAAAGCAACAATTAATTTAAAAGTGGAAGGTTCAGATAGATACTACAATGATGCAATGATTGATAAAGATACAGAGAATGAGTGCAGATTAACGGGTTTTTATGGTGAATCGGAGACAGCTAGACGTCAAGAAGCATGGAATAACCTTAAGGCTTTGAACTCAAGACCTGAGAAGCCATGGCTTTGTTACAGGGACTTTAATGAAATTATCAGACGAGAGGAGAAACTTGGGGGTGCTAGAAGGCCTCATAATCAAATGCAGCAATTTAGGGAGGTGATTGATGAATGTGGGTTCATGGACTTGGGATTTGAGGGCTCCAAATATACTTGAAGCAAACACTTTGAAAATGGAGTTTCAATTTGGGAGAGGCTTGATAGGTGTTCAGTCAATAATAGTTGGTTTATGAAGTTTGGAGGTTCAAGGGTGTTCCATTTGTCATGTAATTCATCGGATCATGTTCCAATTCTTGTATCACTATCGGGTGTGAATATACCTACCCGGGAAAAAAAAATTTGGTTTAAACAGATGTGGCTCTCAAATTCCAGTTGTGAGGAAGTGGTAGTTTTGGCTTGGGGTAGTGGGAGTGAAATCGGAGTAGAGAGTGATATACTAAGAAAAGTGGAGAAGTGTGGGAAGTAATTTGGGCAATGGGGAAAAAAAAATTTGGGAGTGTGAGATTGGATTTGAGTCATTTGAAAAAAGAGCTAGCTAAAGAAGAAAGGGCAGCCATGGTTAGTGGCAACAATTGTAGGGTGAGACAAATTAAAAAGGAGATTGAGGTGTTGCAAGATAGGGAAGCTATGATGTGAGCTCAATGATCACGAATTCAATGGGCAAATCAGGGGGATAAAAATTCCAAATATTTTCATAGTTGTGCCACAAAAAGATTTAGGAAAAACTCAATGGAAGGTATTAGGGATGTGGGGGGTGTGTGGAAAACTAGCCAGGAGGATATTGGGGAAGTTATGGTGAACTATTACAAGTCTATTTTTACCTCAATGGATGGGAGGGTCTCCACAAGCATCTTAGATTGTGTGCCTACAGTGATTAATAAGGAGATGAATGAAAGTTTATGTTGAGAGTTTGAAGCAAATCAAGTAGCTATTGCCCTCAAAGAAATGGCACCCATCAAGGAACCTGGTCCAGATGGCATGCCCCCACTCTTCTACCAACATTTTTGGAGCACAAAATTCATGATGTCACTTCTTCCATCTTGTCATGGTTGAACTCAGGTGCTATACCTAATCCCCTAAACCACACTTTTATCACTCTTGTTTCAAAAATAAACTCTCTTGAATATGCTCACCAATTTTGCCCAATCAGCCTATGTAATGTCCTTTACAAATTTTATTCCAAAGTTTTTGCAAATTAGCCTTCACCAAGGGTAGATTAATTTCTGATAATATTTTGGTGGCCTTTGAGACTTTGCATAGTTTACAAAACTATAAGGGGGTAACTATGGTTGTATGGCACTAAAACTAGATATGAGTAAGGCGTATGATCGGGTGGAGTGGTACTATTTAGAGGGGATAATGAGGAAGATGGATTTTAGGGAGAGGTGGATAAATCTTATAATGGATTGTGAGAAAATAGTATCATATTTGATCTTGGTAAATGGAGAACCATGTGGGATGATATTTCCTACAAGGGGGATTAGGTAGGGCGACCCACTTTCCCCTTTCCTATTTCTTCTTTGAACGGAAGGGTTGAATGGTCTAATTAAAAAGGCGGAGTTACAAGGTGATATCCATGGCTATTCTCTTTGTAGGAGGGGTCCAAAACTAACGCATTTGCTTTTTGCAAATTATAGTCTTATTTTTTGCAAGGCCACAATTAAAGGGGTGCAGAAAATCTACCGACCCACCAAACCTGACCCGACCCAACCCGACCTGCCGAGTTGGGTCGGTTTTTAAGACTTGGTGGGTTGGGTTGGGTTACAAAAATTTTTTTTATAGCAGGTTGGGTTGGGTTTGGGTCATAAAATTACAACCCACCAAACCCGACCCGACTCACCCATATTTAATATATATTTAAAATATATTATATATTTAATAATTTAAACCTCCTCGGACAGCGATGATCCTTCACCAAGAGGTTTCCACTCCACTCTGGGCCTTGTCTTCTCCGCATCCCTCTTTTCGGATGTGAAATAGTCCTCTCGTGGGCATTCGGCCCATTAACTTGGGTCTGACCCCCTTTTCCCCCACAGTATTGTTTGCCTTTAAGGAGTTACATTGATATTAATTTTTGGGTTTTTTTTTAATATATTAATATTTATATTTTTTCTACTCAATTTAATAATAATAATAATAATAATAATAATAATAATAATAATAATAATAATTTGTCAAACCCACAAGTTCAACCTGACCCAATCCGACCCATATAGGTTGGGTTGGGTTGGGTTGAATTTTTTTTGACCCACCATGATGGGTTGGGTCAAAAAATCCCCTCAACTCGACCCAACCCGACCCATGCACACCCCTAGCCACAATGGATGAGTGTGAGAATGTCTTGGAGATACTAAAACAGTATGAAGAAGCCTTAGGTCAAAAAATGAATAGGAGCAAAACCTCCTTGTTCTTTAGCAAGTCCACTCCGAAGGAGGTGAAGCATGGAATCAAGGTAGCCATAAGTGTTCCAGAAATCTTGCACTATGAAAAATAGCTTGGGCTACCCTCCTTTGTTGGAAAGGGAAAAAAGAAGGTTTTAACTACATCAAGGCAAAGGTTTGGCAGAAACTTCAAGGGTGGAAGTAAAATTACTTTCGCAAGCCGGAAGGGAAGTGCTCTTAAAGGCGGTCATACAAGCCATCCCCACTTACACTATGGGATGTTTCAAATTGCTGGTCAGTTTGTGCAATGAAATTAAGGCTTTAATCAGAAGATTTTGGTGGGGCAAAAGGGGTGATTGTAGGAAAATCCATTGGGTTAAATGGGAAGAGATGACAAAATCTAAGATTATTAGAGGTATGGGCTTTCAAGACCTTGCTATGCTCAATGATTCCCTTCTAGCAAAGCAAGCATGGCGACTCTTGAATAACAAAACCTCACTATTTTATAAAGTGTTTAAAGCTCGTTTCTTTCCCAATTCATCACTTTTGGAGGCAGCCGACTCAAGGATGGGGTCTTATGCATGGAAGAGTATACTTAGAGGAAGAGATATCATTCAAAGGGGTGCCTTATGGACGGTAGGAAGTGGAGAAAAAAATAAATATTTGGCAACATCGTTGGCTACCAAGAAAACACCTAACGCTTTAGCCTATTAGCCCATTGGAGAGTTTTGAAAATCATAACGTCGACTCACTTATTGACCTAACCACAAGAAGGTGGAATGAACAAATGGTGGATGGTTTATTTGTGGAGGAGGATGCCAAGTTGATAAAGAAAATTCCCCTTAGTCAACACATGTCAGAGGACTCCTTGTATTGGCCGTACACTACCTTAGGAAATTACACATGTAAGTCCGATTATAGATTCCTTAAAGAAGAAGAGGAGCTGCAATTGAATGCTCAAACCCCTCCAATCTGTCATAAGCGTGTTTGGAAGGAAGTATGGCAGATGCAAGCCCTTCCAAAGATAAAATATTTGCTTTGGAGAGCTTGCTGTAATGTACTTCCAACCAAACAAGCTTTGATGCAAAGGAAAATCTTGGAGGACCCGATCTGTGAGAGGTGTAAAAGGGTTGTAAAGGATTCGGTGCATGCTTTATGGTCTTGTCCAAAGTTGGATGTTGTGTGGGTTGATTAGGAAACGTGGGGGTTCAGGGGTGAAATTGATTTCACATGTGTCCAGGAGCTGCTGTCATGGATGATTGAGAAAGGAAAATCACTGGAGCTGCGAGCATATATGGCTTGTACTATTTGGAATCAAAGAAACAAGGTGAGGCTCAATCTTCAAGCTAGTCCGCTGCACCAAGTTGCTGCACAATTAGCAGAAATGTTGGCACACTTCAAAGCAAGCACTGAAGCTTCAGGTATGCAAGTAAGAAGCAACGGTTCTAGAGGTAACGGAGGGCAAGCTCCACAAGCCGGTTTTGTGAAAGTGAACTTCGATGGAACTGTCTTTGGTGAGTTAAATAAGTCAGGTGTTGGAGTTGTGATAAGGGACAACAATGGGGTTGTTTTAGCTTCATGTTCAGAGAAGTTGACTCAGGCATATAAGGCAGAGGAGATAGAAACATTGGCTGCCCAGAAAGCCTTGATGTTCACTCATGAGTTGGGGTTCCAAAGGGCAATACTAGAAGGGGATGCTCTTGGTTTGATTCAAGCTTTGAAGTCACAAAAGCAGAACCTAAGCCCATTGGGTTCACTGGTGGAGGATGTGAAAGTTTACTCGAATCATTTTCAAAGAGTTTTGTATTCTTATGTAAAGAGAAACGGCAATAGTGTAGCTCATATTCTGGCAAAACATGCTATAAGCATACCAGATTTCCAAGTATGGATAGAGGATGTACCATCTCATATTGTTCCGTTTTTGTATTCAAATGTAACTCATTTACATTAATAAAAGTATTTGATTTCTTTCTCAAAAAAAAAAAAAAAAAAAAAGTAATACGAGCCAGTTTATCATAGGAAGTGGAGACATTCAAATCCAAAGTTGGTGGTGATATTTAATTCTTTCCGAGCTTTATTTGTGATGTTAATAGTGAGCCTAGATAAGAATCACTAAGAATTTGTCACACAATAGTTTGTAAAAATGTTGTAAAATAGTTTGTGCTTGTATGTAGGATTACTCTTTATGGAAATTACACTTTACCCCTTAAACTATAACAATGCACACTTTATCTCCCTAAACTATACTCACTTTTATACTTACCCTCTCTAAACTATGAGAATGCACACTTTACCCCCTGAATTAGAACCCTTTTATACTTACTCTCTTAAACAATGAGAACACACACTTATTTCCCTAAATTATTACCCATGGAATGAGGTGTAAAGTGTTACATGATTAATATTTTATGAGGGTAATTAAGTGTTACATGAGTAATAGTGTTTTTTTTTTTTTTTTTTTGTGCTTGTATGTAGGATTACTCTTTATGGAATTACACTTTACCCTTAAACTATAACAATCCACACTTTATCTCCCTAAACTATACTCACTTTTATACTTACCCTCTCTAAACTATGAAATGCATACTTTACCCTTGAATTAGAACCCTTTATACTTACCCTCTTAAACAATGAGACACACTTATCTAGCCACCACGAGTCCATTTAGCCACATCAACATATCAACCCACACTCATCACACTACAAAACACGCGGGTATAGCCACATTTTTAGTAAACGCAGCTTAACTATTGACCTATAGTTGCATTTTCAAAATGTGGCTATAGGTAAGGTCTATAGTTGCATTTATTAGTGTTTTAGCCGTTGTTTTGTATGGCCCTATTGCCACTTTTAGAAAACGTGGCTATAGGACTAGCAAAATAAATTGTTATTATTATTATTATTATTATTTTTAAGATGACCTATACCTGCATTTACAAACTGCAGCTTTAGCTTTCCTATAGCCGTGTTTTAAAATGTGGCTATAGGTAGGTCTATAGTCGCGTTATAGGATTTTAGAAGCGTGATATAAGTTTATCTAATATTGTCATCAAAATATAGCTCACCTTTGCTAAGAGAATAAGCAATTATTAATGCAATATCACGCTAAATACTCACCATATTTTTTGTAAATGCTACATAAATAGTACAAAATAACTAACCTTTGTTAAAAAAATAAGTAGTTACTATGCAATATCACTACTAAATACTCACCATATTTTTAATTACTTGAAAACTTATTGATGGAAAATATAAAATTTTGGTAGAATTGTGATTGCCATAAAAAGAAAAAAAAATTAAAAGCTCTAATAAAAAGAATATCAACAACCATCATATAATTAACTATAATAAGAACATAAATTGTGATGCCCCAATTTGATTGATTGTGTGATGTGTGTGAGTGTGTGATGAGTCTCACATCGGGGTATTTATTTGGGTAGATATGAACTTTATTAACAACTACAAGGAGCCTCAATTATGACTAATCCTTTTTAAGTTATAGCACAGATGTGGCTAGCGCTTTTCCTTGAATCGTTGTTCAGGGCCATTTTTTGGTTGTCCAACCACGTGTGATTTGTTGGAGGGATGACCTTACTATGCCTGGGTTCTTTTGGGGGTTGCGTCCGGAACTCAAATTGTACCACGTGGTCCAATGGCTACCGGTGTATTATTAAGCTTAACAATCAGTAAGGCCAAATCTAAGAATCACGATAATTGTTGAGTAAATATGTATATGTGTTTGATATAGTAGCTTTGATTAGCTGTAATAATAGTTGAAATAAAGTAGTATTTATTTAGAGATAAAGTAATCATATACTCAATGATGTAAATTTAAAGATATGAAAGCAAAGTCACTTATCTTTGTATGGTTATAGCCTAGCTATGTAGCATCAGTGAGCTGATAGGATTCTAGTAGAATGCCAGCGGTAGAGGCTAGTTAAGCTTGCCCTCCTATCATGCATTTAAATGAATTTAAGTTTTGGTTAATAGTTGTAATAGTAGTTGGAATAAAGTACTATGTTTTAAATGTGGAGCAATCATATACTCATAATGTAAATTAAAGATAAGGAAGCAAAGTCACTTATCTCTGATGGTTTGCAGCCCAGCTGTGTAGCACCAGTGAGCTGATAAGATTCCAGCAGAATGTCAGTAGTAGTTTGCCATGATGATTTCAAGATTGAAGGAAAAAATGGGTGCAATTGGAGGGAGAGAGAGTATGCTCAGTTGTGTGTAGGGGCTGGCTAAGCTTGCTCCTTTAACATGTACTTGAATGAGTTTTCCCTTTGATAATGCTCTTTTAGTTCTTGTGAAGTTATGAATAGTGTTGCCTTACATGAGAAGGACTTTTGTATGGAGTATATGTGCCTTCTAAGAGAGGGCTTTATGTAAGAAGTAATTGTGCCTTCTAAAGAAGAGCTTTGATATGAGATCTTGGTGCCTTCTAGGAGAAGAACATTAGTAATAGAAGTTCATGCCTTTCATGAGAAGAACTTTTAGTATGAGTGTTTGGCATCTCTTAAGAAGTATGGAGATGATAAAATATATAGATGTGTTGTGAGATGTAGTATTTGTAAAATGTGTGATATATGAAAGTATGAGAGATATGGTAGTTAAAGGTAGTAAAAATATGAGCTTATAATTTGCTGGAGAAGTTGTAAAGATTGCTTTCCAAGATGAGAGATTTTGTAAGAGAAGAGTGTGGAGATGTGTTTAGGTATTTGGAGATAGAAGCAATAAGATAGGTGTAGAAGAGTATTGAGATGTGTTTATGGGAGCAAAATATATGTATTTCAGATGTGGAAAGTGAGACAATGAGTATATGAGAGTAATAGCATTGTAATGTGTTTAGCAAAGCTGCTGTGATTATATGAAGGCTTATGAATGGCATTTATAAGTTAAGGGCGAAGAGTTTAGTTCCTAATTTAGAAACTAAAAACCAGAAGCTAATTATTTCATTAAGAGTTTCAGAAGATCATTCAAGTGAAAAGAATAGGGAAGCATATGAGAGAGTTGTTCTCCATTGGTGTCCCCATTGAGGTCTTCATGAAAGGTCCCTTTTAGCTGAGTTTAAAGGGTATTTTTTTAGCAAATAATCTCAACCAAAATTTGTCCCAAATAGCAATGAATATTCAGAGAATCCATCTTAAGATTTGGCCAAAAATGGTAAGTCTCTTTGGAGGGTATCTTGCTATTTTGGGTATAACAGCTGACTGCTGGGATTTCTGCATTAATGGCTGATAATGTTACTCACATCTAGGTGTCAAGTTCTGAATACACTGCTGGGATTCAGCTGGAAATGCTTCCTTATTTGGGTGTTTGTGTTTTGGTGCAAGGTTCCATTACAACACATTTCTAGTAAATAATAGAAGGATTGGTTGAAAGATAATGAAACTTTAGAGATTTAGTCAAGGTCTCATTATGTTGTGACATAATCTTGGTGAGCAAGAAGAGTATTTAATACTCTGCTCTAGTAGTTGGCAGAGAAATATGTGGTTAGATTGTGGCAGATAACAGCTGGGTATCAGAGATATCATGAATATTTTGTATAGAGAAAGATAAAAGATAGCCCATCAGATTAGGTCATGTGTTTGAGCTGGATTCTAGCTGAAAAAAGTAATGAGATTTATGTAGAATAATATAATGAAGTTTCTAAATATGTATAGCAACAGTTAGGGATTGAATGAACAGTAATCTTCCTAGCACTTAGATGGCTAGAGATATTAAGTATTTGTCACATGATGAATATCAAATTTTTAGGAAAAGAGCAATGGAGAATTTTATCATCTAAAGTGCTACGTGATAAGAGATGCTTACCATCTGTTACTCACTACACAGGACTCGTCAGAGTTTAGGGAGTTGAAGAAGACACGCCAAGCAACATGTTTCTTTTACCAACTTTAAACCACTGGAGCTTTACTGAATATACCTCTTGGCCCTCCAAACCATGACTCCTAAAGTTTCCCTAAGAGACTTATGTGCTTGGATCATAAGCCAAAGGTGAGATGATGTACCTCGGTTTTGTTGTCATTTTGTGTAAATATGGACTCTTGTTGAAGAAGCCACTTGCCATGAGTGTAAGAGAGGTAATATGGGCCATGAGCTTTGATTCATTGCTTAAGCCCGATCCATATATTGATGTTGATGATGTCATGGGGTTATGATCCAAATTGATGAAGAGGAAACGTGGACCATGGACTCGCCTCGTGAAGTAAGGATCTCGTGGAGCATGTGAGTCCAATCCATGTAATTGAATGAGATATGAGCTTATTTTGAGTTTTAAATAGATTTACCCATAAAATCAATAATATGTTGATGTGGCATGGGTTGCCAATGAAGTAATGCCACATGGGCCGAAAAAATGGTCCTCAATAATCGTTATATAGGTAATCACATCTTAAAATCATTATATATAATGACCCAAGGCAAGCTATACCTCAAAATGACTAGTCATAATTGAGGCTCATTGTAGTTGTTATAAAGCCCAGATTTACCTAGTAAATACCCGATGTGAACTCATCATACACCCACACACATCACACAATCAATCGAATTGGGGCATCAATAACAATAACAAATAGCTGACCTTTGCTTAAGACAATAAGCTGTTAAAAAGCCTCACTTCATTGGCAACAGAGTTCCCAATTTTATGACAATCTCCTATGAACAAAAAAATTACACCAAATAAGAACATAAACAATAAAAAATTAGATGACATTTGTTAAGACAATACGCAATTAAAAAAGCCTCACTTCATTGGCAATAAAGTTTCCCAATTTTATGACAATCTCCTATTAACAAAGAAAATTACACAAAATGCAACCCACATGGTCATTTTCTTGCAACTAAATAGGAATTAAGCATAACTAGATGAAAGAATGGCGTACTCAAACCTTAGGAATGCTTGGAATGCGTTTTGCAGAGCATAAACTAGGACCATTAAAATTGTGGAGAAAAATAAAATTGGAATAAGTAGGAGTGGAATTTCGGTTTTTCTTTTGATTATGAAACTTTGATTTTCTAATCTGCGAAATATGGTTGGATTTGGGATAGGGAAGAGGCGAGCTTCATATTTCAAAAGAAACGTAGAATTGTAGAAGGGGAGGTGAACCCTAAAATCGGTGACTCTTATTTGATATTAAGAAACACAGCATTTTAATGAAAATGGACACTAATAAAAGGAAAATTATAACGTGGTCCCCATAGAAATTTAAAATACATGGAGTAAGATTGGACTCTAATTCAGATTTTAATTAAACATTTTAAAAGATAATTATATTGTGTTCCCACATAAATTTGACACATGAAGCAAAATTAACTTTAATTTAAAATTCTAATTTAACTTTTTCTAAGTTTTGCCTATATATATATATATAGATTATTATTATTATTATTACACGACAAACTAAAAATTTTCCTAAATACTCCCTCCGTCCCAATTTTTTTGTCCTGTTTGAAAAGTCAAATTTTTTAAGGGAACATCATTTATTGTCTTGTTTATCTTTTAAAAATGTATAATTTTCTAAAACTACCCTTAAAAAATTTATTAAAAAATTGAATTAGTAAATTAATAGGGTTATAATAGGAACATTAGTAAATTAATGACTTTTATTTTTAGAAACAGAACAATATTTTGAGACATCCTAAAATGGAATAGAGGACAAAAAAAATGGGATGGAGGGAGTACAAATTTGTAAAATCCCGACTTTGACAAAGTGGGTTTGACTTATACTTTTGTTTATGCAAGCAAGAAAGAGACGTATAGGATGTCTTTTACCAATGCTCAAAGGGTTCCAACGACTAGGCTCGGCAAATCCCCAGCAGTTTAAGGAATGGGATGTTCCATATTAAATATCCATGTTGACCGAGGAAATGACTAATTGCCACATGAATTTGAGATGTTTACAAGAAGAAACATCTTTTTTTTTTTTTTTTTTGGTAAACAAGAAGAAACATCTTATTAACTTAGAAGCCAAGCATTTTAATTATGACCTCATCACTTAATCTTTATAAGTTCAATATTATAAAAGTGAAGATTTGAAGTTTAAATTATTGACAATAATGTGAGTTTAATTGTTTGGAGGAGGAAAGAAAACCAATCAAACATGAACGATTCGTGTTTTTTATTTATTTTTTTAAATCTGATTTTTTTTTTTTTTTTTTAAATTTGAATGCTGAAGCCATAAAGATTCAACCAAAAACTGGAAAAAAATTTGTTCTACATTTATTAAAACTTGTATACGAAGGAAAACAAGAAGCAAAAACATAAAAATTTACCTACAAAAATCTACAATTTTGTATGAAGAAATGAGAGAAAAAATATAAAGAAGCAAAACCTTAACAAGAATGTTTACATTNGGGGGGGGGGGGGGGGTGGGTAAAGTGTGCATCCCATTGTTTTAGAGGGGTAAGTGTAAAATGTGGTATAGTTTAAAAGAGGTAAAGTGTAATTTCTCCTTACTCTTTAAAAACATCCATATTAGATTATCTACTCTAAAATTTATTTCAATAAAATATTTATTCTTCTACATTTTTTATTATTTCCTTTATACTCTCATTCTCTCTAGAACCCTTCTAGTCTATTTCTTTCATACTTTCTCCCCTCTCTCTAGATCCTCTCACTTGCTCCCTCTCTCTCTCTTTCTCAAAGACCTAGCACAACCCAAAATCACCAAGCAACCAGCCACATCAATAGAGCAACCCACAATCATCAAGCAACTAGCCACCACGAGTCCATTTAGCCACCATCAACATATCAACCCCACACTCATCACACTACAAAACACGTGGGCTGTAGCCACATTTTAGTAAACGCAGCTTAAACTATTGACCTATAGTTGCATTTTCAAAATGTGGCTATAGGTAAGGTCTATAGTTGCATTTATTAGTGTTTTTAGCCGCTTGTTTTGTATAGGCCCTATTGCCACGTTTAGAAAACGTGGCTATAGGACTAGCAAAATAAATTGTTATTATTATTGTTGGAAATTTAGACCCCTTAAACAACAGATTGCGTAGCCTAGATTAATTAGCCAAGTTGTTACTTAGTCAAATTAAGCAATTCTAGGTTAAAACAATCCAAACAATCATATCAAGAATATAAAGCAGCGGAAAATAAATAACACAAGATATGATCACCTAGGAAACCACTCGGTAAAAACCTGGGGAGGATTTGACCCACCGATCCTCAAGGCTAACCTGAATTCACTATGAAAGAATTGAAGTTCGTACAAAAGGACTACAAGCTCCCCGCTCGACTTCCTAATGCTACCCACCAGTAGAACTTCCTGACACGACCACGCGCAGGCTCCGAATCCACGGACTACTTCTTTCTTGAATTCTTCAATCAGCTACAAGCTCCCCGCTTGCTTTTCTTTTAATCTTCAATGGCAGCAACCTTGTTGATCATCAAGATGTAGAAAATATCTCTACCTTGAAAACCCTAAGTTTATGTGAAGGAAAGCTCCTCTAAGATCTCACAAGAGATTCACATAAACAGCAAATATGAGCAACAAAGACTTAGAGAGGTTTGGTACAAAACCCTAAAAATAAAAGGAGGCACAAGAGGCACTCTAATCTCTCTCTCAGAAGTCCCAAAAACGTTCTAGGGTTTTCCTTATATATAGAAGTGTTTTACTTGAACCCCAAGACGTTTAAATAGAGTTTGGGCTGAACTGGAACTCTGCAGAAAATAAATCTGTACGTGGTTCGATCGATCGAGTCTAATTTTCGATCGATCGAGCCTTACAGATTTAGTCCAATAAATCTGCACTCACTCGATTCCAGTTTTACAAATAAACATACTTTGAGCAAGCCTAAACAAGACTAAACAACCTGTTTTGATCATGGTTTGCCAACAATACAAATTAGAGTTCTAAATACATAAATTCCTAAATCTTTAGAACCTAACAATCTCCCCTTTGGCAATCCGTGACAAAACACAAACTAAAAGCTCAAAGTTTACAAAGTAAAAGCCCATTACAAAAATAATGCTCATAACAACAAATCCAATCTTAACTACTATCCATCAGTTGCAAGTGTAGACAGCAGCTCAATTGAATCAACCTGTATATTTCCTGAAACACTCAACAAACGCATAAACGCATGTGTGGAAAAAATACAAGTAAACAAAATTAAATTCTTGACTTCACAAAACACAAAACAAAGACATATATCATGAAGAACTCATAAATATAAATCAATGAGCAGTGAACAAGAAACAGAAATAAAAACATAAGTAAACTAACTCTCCCCTAAGTTAGATACAACAAAAAGTTTTTATTTTCTTCCCTTTAAAAATAATTTCAACTCCCCCTAAACAGGACAACATGATTCCCATAAATCAATAATTTCTCCCCTTTTTGTCACGTATTGACAAAGACAACTCGTACAAAGAGTAAACAGTCAACATACGCAATAAAGGATAAGAGAAAATAGAGAATCAAGGGGAACACAAAACAATTCAACTCTATAGAAATAGAGACAGCTCCCCTATGAATAACACAGGTAAAAAAAACTTTTCTCCCCCTATAAAAATAGGAAAAACAAAACAAGTTGTGGGAAAACAGTTTTGGGAAAAATAAGAGGGGGGGGAAAAATCAGCAGCAGCAGCAGCATCACCAACAGGATCAGGTACATCCTCACCAGCAGGACCAAAGTGAAAAACTCACAAACCAATAGTTAAAAACTAAGGTGAGGATACACATGAAGAAAAATATTCTCTCTTTCAATAGAATGCAAACATGGCACTATGTGACCCATAAACAGTTGCATGAGTAGAGAAAATATTTGCACATTGATTATCTATCATATCTCTTAAGAAAAATATTTTCTACAATTCATACATAAAAATAGCATATACTAGAAAGTACGTAAGTCAAAAATTAATCAATCAATTTTTAGATCAAGTTGAGTACCCAATTTAGCAAAGTGTATGCATGCTATGTATGAAAACAATGAGAGATATGACTGCAAAACTGCAAAATGGATACAGAAATCAATGCAATGCATGTGAATCCTAAACACAAACCAAGGGAGACTGCAAGTTAGCACAAAAATCAATAGAATAAAATTCTATATGATGCATGAAACAATTACAATGCCATGATGCATGTACTAATGCAGTGAGCGATTAAGTTCAATTGAGATTAAATTGACAAAATTGGTTTGAGCATAGAGTTTCTAACAAAAACCCAAAAATTTGAAAATCACTTGTTGAATTTTTAAACAAATTGATGAATTGAGCATCACATAACACAACTCACAGAGTATAATGCTTAATTTCATCAATACAACAAGCCAATTTCATCAAATTCAACTCAATTTCACAAAAGCCCCAATTCGGATCAAGAACAAACCCTTTTTAAAAACCTGATTCGCGACTTTCGATTGATCGAAAAATACATTCGATCGATCGAATGAAACAGTCATTTTTAAACAAATTAAAGCACTTTTTCGATTGATCGAAAACACACTGGATCGATCGAATTGGGCAGAGACTCACTAAATTTGAGAAAAATCACAGTTTTGAAAGACACAAACCTAATTTTGAAAAACAACTCCTCAAAGCATTAACCAAAGAAAGCAAAATGCATGAGTATGAGATGGAATGCTTTTTCAAAAACCCAAAATTTTGAACCCAATTTTCTCAAAACAAATTTCAATCATTCTCCCATTGAAATTTTATTAAGCAACCAATATGTTCTGCACAAATCTTAAGATATTTTCAAAATTTTCAAACTTGAAACACATTTTGCATTAAGATCAAGGAACTTTTAATCTTTGATGGCCACAACAAAATCACACACAATATAATGTACCAAGTTTAACAAAGAGTAACTTGTGTAGTGTGTGCAACTAGCAAAAGCTTGAGATGCATGTGAGGTGATATGTGAATAGCAATCAATCACAAAGTCTACAAAATTCATCACATAGAATTTAAAAGAGACTATCACCTAAAGAGTTACATCATATAACTCCCACATCTCCTAGAACAAAAGCTTGCAATCATGTAAGTTTCTTGCATTTTGCCTCTTATTTGTATGAGATGGCATTCAGCCTAATAGTACACACCGGTTTGAATTAAGTGAATTGGCATCAAGCCTAATAGTACACACCAGTTTTAATTTAATTTGAGGCTACACCTTATGTTCTTTTTGTGCATGTGCTACACTTTCTCGAGCACAGAATCTTATGATATGCACTAAGGTGTTCATGATTGGCTAGTGAACAGTGGTGAGATGGTTATTTATGCCTTTCTCAAAAGGATCAAGTCCGACAGTCAAATAACATGTGACTTCAAGATTAAGACAAAGTGATAAACACCATAAACATCTTTCCCACACAACATGCACTACAAAACTTCAACTAGTAAAGTGCAATAAATAAGCTTATCAAAGCTAAACAAGGTACATAAACATGTTATGTAAAGATAATATGGCCAATCCTTGATTATAAATCCAAGATATATAATACAAAACACAAAATCTTTTTGGTTTTAACAAACTTTATAACCAAAAACAAAAAAGCACATATTATGCTAAATGAACAATGCAAATGCAATGCATGACAGTGCAAAACTAAGCTATAAAGGGTACACAAACAAGAAATATCAATTTCTTAATTAACCCTTGAGTACATGTACAAACTAGTACATACTCATTCAAAATCAAAAATAGCTTAGCACAAACTATTCAAGTTTCTCCACAATGTCAGGCATGTTCTAAATCAAGAGAGATATAACAATTCATGTAATCCTCAAAAAGAAAAACTAGACACAAAATAAAATATTTTGTCTTTTTGAAATTTTTCAATGTTTTTGGATTTTTTTTTTTTTTTTAAAAAAACAACCTAAAAAACAAACAACCAAAAACAAAAACAAAACATGTCCACAAATAATTGAAAGAATTAAATCAAGGACAAGTTAGCAACACTCACCTTGGAGAATCTTTTCTCACCCATTTAGCACGAGTATTCGCTTTGTAGGTGAAAATCCATGAGAAGTAGAGTGCATTTGAGGAATTACACCAATCTTTTGAGAGAGACTGAAATCCTGCAAATTCCTTTCACAACCAACAAGCTCAAATTTTTCAAAAGCATATGAACAAAACCTTAACAAGAATGTTTACATTATCTCACAGTGGAAGCAACAGTATGAGCCCACAATCTTAGAGTGTCTTTCATGCGAGTCTCATTGTTCAAAGTAGGAAATGGAACCCTCAAATTCATCAATGGGTTTTCTCTCTTTCTCCTATATAAAACCTCCCAAGCTTCAGAAAGATAAGGCCTTGGAATTGTAGACTCATCCACTGCCTCTTCTTCATCATCTTTCTTTCCCAATCTATGCAATCCAGGAATGACTGAAGCCAAGCTTGAATTCCTATCTTCTTCAGAAAAAACAAAACCCAAATCCATAAACCCTTTTAGCTCTTCAAATTCAAGGTCTGATAAGCTCTTGCTTTCACCACTTTTCCTCCTACTAGCACTTCTTTTAACCTTCTTTTTGGACGATAATACTTCCAAATCTCTCTGTTTTGGTGTCTTTGATTCTGTGACCTCTTTTCTTGAAAGGTTGGTATCAAGCTTTGGAGTGAGGACCGAGTTGGGAGACAGAGAGCCATATCCGAAGCTTGTGTTGGAGCTAAATTGGTCACTCATGGACCTAGTATGGAGGGTAGAGATGTGTGAAATCTCAGGTTCTGATGGGTTTTCTTGAATTTTGTTTTCTGGGTTTGCTTCAAAACTTGATGGCTTTGTTAGATTTGGTTGTTTTGTGAAGATTTGATCCTCAAACCAACAGTAATAAAAAAGCTTCATGAGTTCTTCTGCGTTCATCAATGGCTGCAGGCCTGCTGAAATATGTTTGGATTTTCTAATTGGGTAATGTGTATGAAGAGAGGCTGAAGCATTTAGGCTTGTTAGAGCATCCGCAGCCCACATTCTACATCCTAAATGCTGTAATGATATAGCATTTAAAAGCAAAATTCACCAACAACGGAAAGGCTATATCCTAAAAAGCCAAATTTTTTTGAGATTCAGCTACAGTACCATCTCAAATGTAAGATGGTATTGTAGCTGAATGAGATAAAAAAATAATAATTTTTTATTGCGTGAGTTGATTTTTAACCCGGGAATTTCTCTCTCTTCTCTCATTATTGCTCCTCTTTTCTCTGTCTTCGTTCTCTCTTTCTCCTCTGGTCTGTGCTCTCTTCAGACCCAAACTCTCTTCGATGCCCCTCTGTCTCTCTCTCCGATGACCGTCTCTCTCCGATAATGATTCCGACGAGCATCAGTGCTCCAATCCCTTTACCAATTCACAGGCACTCATAAATCCAACAATCTACATACCCATTTCACTTTTCACTCCATTACCGATTCACTCATCCCTTTTGGATTCACCGATTCACTCATCCCTTTACCGATTAAGTCATCTCAAGGGATTGTGGGTTTGGATTAAGACTTTGTTTGCAAAATCTCTTCAGCTCCGTTGGTCTCTCAAATCAAATGTAAATCAAAATCAAAGCAATTTACTAGGTGGGTTTTGATCAATTTATTTGAGTTTATGTTTCTTTTCTCCGATAATGTTTTTTTTCTCTTTCTGCAAGAAAATTTGTGTTTGTGTTTTGGTTTTGATCAAATAATTGCTGTTGGTGTTTGCAGAGGTGGGATTCAGCTTGGTTGCTTTGCTTTGCATTTGCTTTGCTTTGCTTTGATCTGGTTGTGTTCTTGACTTGGTCCATCCAATATGTATACACATATATATGGTGTTGATAGGACTTGAGTTTCTGTTCTATAGTTTTTAATAGTAGTTGAATTTTGGGGTCCCTGGATAGATCTTAAAATGTTTAGCTTTTGATTTAACTTGAATTTTTTATGAGTTTTTATCCTTTTATATTGATAAAGAGGTCTGCAATAGATTCTGTTGATTTTTAGTTCTTCTGTTTGCTATGAATTTTTTATATATGTATTCTAATAATATTCAGCTAAACAAGATGGTGTTAATTAAAATCTGATATACTGAATTCATTTATGGTTCATTTGTACAGAAGTATTTGAAGAGATGGATTTGGATTTCAGTTGTTAGTTTAAATGACTTGAATAAAGCACAACAAAAACATATTTCTCTTTGTATTGAATAATTTCATGGATGGATTTAAGCCTTCCTTGTATATAGATTTGAAAAGATTAGGCGTACTTATATCATTCGTTTTTGTTGCAGAAAAATCGAACAGTTTTTTTTTTTTTGTTAGTTTAAAGATGTGCAGCCTTTCCCTCAGATATTTCCTCATCCTTATCGTTCCTGAATATGCTTTGAGCTTATCTTGATCAGGTGGAGTCCTCGGACAATCAATCAGGCTTTTCCCCTACTCAGTTAGTCTCCGATATCATATTAAAGTAAAACATCTTCCTCGGACAGGTGATGTCCTCCTCGGACTGGAGATATCCTCCTCGGACAGCGATGATTCTCTACCAGGAGGATTCCACTTCACTCTGGCCCTGCATTCTCCGCATCTTTCTCTTCGGATGTGAAACAGTCCTCTCCTGGGTATTCGGCCCATTAACTTGGGCCTGACCCCCTTATCCCCCACACTAAGTATTAATTTTGTACCCAATTTACACCACTTTAAACTTCATCTTTCAAAAAATATAAGTAAATTAACAATAAAGTTATGAAATTTTTTATTTTTTTTTATAAGCAA
>NW_027069580.1:1158929-1282573 GCF_002906115.3 Quercus suber
GCATTTATGTGGAGAAGACCTCTGAACAGTGCCTCCTAACCTACCGCCACTCACACAGAGATGAAAAGAAGCTGTCTGACGTGACAGGTACTTGAGCAAGTTCATGGATGGGGAGCACGTGGACGGTGGAGATGAGGGTGAAAGTGGCTAT
This sequence comes from Quercus suber, assembly GCF_002906115.3. Lineage (NCBI taxonomy): Eukaryota > Viridiplantae > Streptophyta > Magnoliopsida > Fagales > Fagaceae > Quercus > Quercus suber. The sequence goes on from NW_027069580.1 coordinate 1,159,081, forward strand.
ATAATAGAGGGAGAGGGTTTGAAACAAACCATGGAATGTATGGAAACTGATCAATGAATAGTTGAAAGAGTGATAATCCTTTGTTATTAATCCCTTGCCAACTCTAGTTCTTTGACCCATACTCTACAAATTAATTGTCTTTGGGTTTGTGTAAAGAAATTGAACCCTACACTTAGATATTGAAGTGCTTTTTGTTATACCCTCCAAGTCTGAAGCTTTTGATTTTTATGTGGTCACATTCCATAGAGAAACAGCCATAGATTTTCTTTGAGGGCTTTTAGTTGATTTGCTCTGCATATTTTAAGGTGACAATGAAAGGAAGAATTGAGGATGGACAGAGAAAGTAGGAAATAGATTAGATTTATTATAATATTCAAAAACTACATCCATCTGCAGTTATGTACACTTGCTAATCAATAATTCATATTAACACTCAGGATGAAGAAAAACATTATCTGTACTCAACTGCGTAGCTGCTGAATTCCACTTAAATGCAATGACAGCTACTCTTTTCAATTTCTGCAAAAAAATTGGCTGGTTGTTAAATAGTTGGAAAGAAATTGAAAAGAAAAAAAATTTGGCAAGGTTGTTGAGGATATTCCAACCGTTGGAATGGATGAATTTGAAAAAGTAGAATAGTTGAATTTGAAACAAAAAAAATGATGGTTGGAAAAGTAATAATAAAGAAAGATTAAAAAAATAATATTTTAATAAAAGGATGAGATATAGAGTTTTGGGATGTTTAGTGTATTGTAAAATGGTATGGTATAATAGATAAAGTAGCTTTTTTGAGATGGTAAAATAGGATGAGATATAGCATCCGGATGTGGATACTCTTATATACTCAATTTTATCACGGAACTGACCTTTATGTTGTAGAATATTACTCCAAAAAAGTCCAAATACTTCAACTGGCTCTGAACACGTTTTTTTTTTTTTTTTTTTTTGAGAAGGAACGCGTTTTTCATTTGGGTTACGTTTTTTTAATAATTTTTTATGATAAGTAAGTTTTTTAATGACATTGCACTACTTTTTTTTAGTTTTATTTAATATAGTGTGTTGTTTTTTCAAGGAAAGAAAAGTGATGGTGAACGTGTTGGCTTTAATATGAAGTGGCAAAGCAATTGAATTTTTCTTACACTAATCCATGTTTTGCCACGCGCAAAGACATTCCNATACTTCAACTGGCTCTGAACACGTTTTTTTTTTTTTTTTTTTTTGAGAAGGAACACGTTTTTCATTTGGGTTACGTTTTTTTAATAATTTTTTATGATAAGTAAGTTTTTTAATGACATTGCACTACTTTTTTTTAGTTTTATTTAATATAGTGTGTTGTTTTTTCCAGGAAAGAAAAGTGATGGTGAACGTGTTGGCTTTAATATGAAGTGGTAAAGCAATTGAATTTTTCTTACACTAATCCATGTTTTGCCACGCGCAAAGACATTCCTGATTATTATTATTATTATTATTAGGTAATAAGTCTATTATATAAACAAGAAAAAGAGTGGGCCATAAAGGCAATACAAATTGTGTAAGAGCATTCACACCCCAAATGCCTTAGCCCTTAGGTCAAATGTAAGTATTTTTTAGCATTTAAGCCTAAAATTTTCACTCCATTAGAACTTGTAAAAGGCCAGTATTGTAAAAGAATTTGCAATACGGCTGAATAGTAAAGAGATATATTATTATTTAACTCTCTCTCTCTCCTACTTTTTATTAAACAATTCCAATACTTTCTCTCTCCTACTTTAAGATATATTATTTTATTGCATAAAAATATTATTTTAATATGTTATATTATAAAATAAAAGTTAGGATACTAGAGTATTGTAAAATAATATTGTATAATTGATAAATTAATCTTTTGAAATGATAAAATAGAATAGGATGACATTTTGGGATGTGAATGCTCTTTCATCCAACTAAACCAATAAGGTTATACATCAAAAGTAGGGATAAAGAGGTAACTCCACACGAAGAATAGAATAAGGAAATTTTGTTGTAGGTAGAGTGGTAGACAGCCATTTTGATAGGAAATCAGCATAAAGTTGGACTATCTGAAACAGTGGTTAATCTTTTACTGGGAAATTTGGTTCAACAGGTTTTGTAATCATCAACAATAAGTGCATATTTAGCTTTTGAGAAATCATTATTGGTGAGCAAGCTAACAACATAGCTGACATTACTAATTATTATTGCTTTGAGACACAATATATATATATATATAAAATAATTTTTTATACGGATTGGAATAAAATTACCTTTCTCTACGTTCATTATGGACTACTTTACGCATACATATTACACAGCAAAATATGCTAGCAGTGCTAACAGAAATCGTGTAGAGTTCACCTTTAAAATTATTTTTATTATGAATTAATCACCTTTAAAATTATTGCGTCAATAATAACTCATTATTAGTGTGAACTGTGGACTGTAGAGTTCACTAGATGGACCCAGACGGTGCCCAACGTTCTTGACGGCAACCATGAATGTGCATTTTTTGTGTCAAATCCAAAGATGTTGATTTGTTACCTACATATCCTATCATGTTAGATAACTATACCAGACAATTATTTGGCTAAGATTGTTATCGACAAATGATGTTTTTGACTGGTTGATTGTTTCTAAATTACACTAAATTGTAAATACATCTACCTAAATTATTAGGTAGGTAAACTATCTTTTCGAATTCATTAAAATTTTTGACACGTGACAATTAATAAAATTATTCAGTAGTTATGGTCATAATTTATTTAATTTATTTAAATAATATATATATATATTATATAATTTTAAGAATTTTTATGTCATAAGTTGAAAAATAATTCTTCCAAATAAGTTTGAACTTTAAGGGTGTGTTTATTTGGAGGTAAAATAGGATAGAATGAAAACTTTTGAGAGAAAATAAAGAGGAAAACTTTTTTGAAGTGTATTTAGTTGAGTGGAGAGGAATGAAAATAAATAGTGGGGTTCAAGTGTTTTCTCTCTGAACACACCAAAAAGTTTTCTCTCAAAATAAAGAGAAAACTGAAGGTAAAAAATAAGACTGCTTAATAGACAAAAATACTCGTGCACTTGCACATTTCCTCAGCCATTTTTTTTTTCCTTTCCTGGGCACGTTGCCTCTGCCATTAATTTTTTCTTTTTCTTTTCCTTTCCTAGGCACATTGCCTCTGCCATATTTTTTTTTCCTGGACGTTGCCTTCTTCCTTCCTTTATTATTATTATTTTTTTGGATTTCTTGGGCCGTAAGTATGATAGTTGTTTAGTTTTATTTTTTTGGGACATAATTTTTATTTTTTCAATAAATTAGGTGATTCTTTTTTTGGTTGTTTGTCACTTTTTTTATTTTAATTGGCTATTATTTTTTAATTAAGGTATATGAGTAAATTTATATAAATTAACTTTTTTCTATCCTTCCTTTTTTCACTCCTAATCAAACAAAAATGAAAGAAATTAAAATATTTTTTATCCTCTCATTTTATCTTTTATTTACCATTAAAAATAAAGTGAAAGTTGAATCTTCACTCATTAAATGCATCTTAACAGTTTGCTAATTAAAAACACCTTTTTCCTGGGAACTCTTTCCAAACATTAATGTATATGTGCGAACTCGTTAAAAAAAACTGTATGTCACACTCACAAAAGTACAAATTGAGCACCACAATTATTATTTTTCATGCAGCATTCTTTAATCAAGAAATGCTTGGAGCATTCTTAAAAAAATAAAAAAATAAAAAAATAAAAAAAAAAGAATAAAAAGAAAAAGGAAATGCTTGGAGGGTCAATAAAGCCAACACAGACAATTAATATTCTATATTTTATGTTAGGGAAGTATACAATTAGTTAAATATTTTATTGCTTTTTGAGCGCTCACGTTTTAGTATTAATTAGACTATTATTAGTGACATGTTTTACATAATTTGAACATAAAATAAATCGTTTTCACACCTGATCGCTAAAGCTAATATGTAACAAAGGAAAATTCACCTATAATAATTTGATAAGATTGAAATAAAAGTAAATTCTACCTAAAAATAAAATAAAATAAAGAATGTAAATTTTCTTGTTTGTACCGAAAACATGCGTGTTTATTTATTTTTGTTCCCTTTGCCATCAAATATGATATTTTTGTGGGAAATTTCAAACACAAGAATGTAAAATTATGGCTGCAAATTAACTTGAAGAAGAGATAGAAGTGTCATTAATTATCTTCCTTTACTCGGCATTAAGAAGATATTTACAAGTAGATGGTAATAATAATATGCTATAGATTATAATAGATAATTCAAACTTAAAACAGTGATTCCCAAGTCAATGATCTAATTCAAGGGCGTAAAGGTAAATGAGTCACTAATTAAAATGATATTCCAATTTCTGATGCTCCCAATGTGAATAGAATAACAAAGAGTGTACTGTGTATGTGGAGGAGCGAATAGAATAACAAAGAGTGTACTGTGTATGTGGATTCTCCACACACACACACATACAAAAAAAGAAAAAGAAAAAAAGGAAAAAGAAAAAAAAGAAAAGAAAAGTGTACTGTGGACCTTTTAGTCAACTTTGCTATTTGAATATTATAAAACAGACAAATATCTCATGTGTGCCTAAAACCCACGAGGGCCCACGCGTCAGGCAAGACTTTAAATGCCCAATAGCTACTTAAAACATATAGATCCTCCCAAATTTCAGTAGCAACATCTAAGGGTCTAAGATGTTGCTACTGAAATTTATTGTTTAAACATTTAGACATTGCATATTTTTATGTATTTGGAGTATGAAATTTTATCTTATTTCATACTTTTGTGGATCAATTTTTACCATATGTTAAATATCAAAATGGAAGAATTAAAAGAAAATTAAAATATAAACATAAACATAAACATTAATATATTTATTTATTTATGAGCACTCCAACTTTCTTCCGTTGTACTAAAACTTCATGTGAGAACTCTAATACAATTATTTTTTAAATGTGGATATGTTAATTTCTTAATTTTGTATCAGTGTACAATTTTGTAATGATACTAGAAAATTTTATAAAGGCATATGATGGAAGAATGGCTATATATACATATATACTCAATTTGTAACATATTGTTGGTACTTCATTACATTTTTGGATGTCTCAAAACATTAATTTTTTTAAAATTAAATTTCATATTGAAATATAAAATTGTTAGGAAGAAAGTTGAAGTTATTAAAAAATAAAACAAAAAGAAAGTTAAAACCATGGATGTATGGAAATATAAATAAAAAAAAATTTAATAATTTTTTTCTTGTATAGGCTTTTTTAATGATTTTCCTAAGATAATTATTTTATAAAATACATCACTTAATCCATTTTTCACGTGATCAAAGTTTAAACATGTATAAAAGAAACCAATTTTATTAAAATAACCCAACAATAATCATAAAGCCAAAAAAAAAAAAAAAAAAAATTTCAAACACAAGAATGTAAAATTATGGCTGCAAATTAACTTGAAGAAGAGATAGAAGTGTCATTAATTATCTTCCTTTACTCGGCATTAAGAAGATATTTACAAGTAGATGGTAATAATAATATGCTATAGATTATAATAGATAATTCAAACTTTTTTTTTTTGAAAGGATAGATAATTCAAACTTAAAACAGTGATTCCCAAGTCAATGATCTAATTCAAGGGCGTAAAGGTAAATGAGTCACTAATTAAAATGATATTCCAATTTCTCATGCTCCCAATGTGAATAGAATAACAAACAGTGTACTGTGTATGTGGAGGAGCGAATAGAATAACAAAGAGTGTACTGTGTATGTGGATTCTCCACACACACACATACAAAAAAAGAAAAAGAAAAAAAGAAAAAAGAAAAAAAAGAAAAGAAAAGTGTACTGTGGACCTTGGAGTCAACTTTGCTATTTGAATATTATAAAACAGACAAATATCTCATGTGTGCCTAAAACCCACGAGGGCCCACGCGTCAGGCAAGACTTTAAATGCCCAATAGCTACTTAAAACATATAGATCCTCCCAAATTTCAGTAGCAACATCTAGGGGTCTAAGATGTTGCTACTGAAATTTATTGTTTAAACATTTAGACATTGCATATTTTTATGTATTTGGAGAATGAAATTTTATCTTATTTCATACTTTTGCGGATCAATTTTTACCATATGTTAAATATCAAAATGGAAGAATTAAAAGAAAATTAAAATATAAACATAAACATAAACATTAATATATTTATTTATTTATGAGCACTCAAACTTTCTTCCGTTGTACTAACACTTCATGTGAGAACTCTAATACAATTATTTTTTAAATGTGGATATGTTAATTTCTTAATTTTGTATCAGTGTACAATTTTGTAATGATACTAGAAAATTTTATAAAGGCATATGATGGAAGAATGGCTATATATACATATATACTCAATTTGTAACATATTGTTGGTACTTCATTACATTTTTGGATGCTCAAAACATTAATTTTTTTAAAATTAAATTTCATATTGAAATATAAAATTGTTACGAAGAAAGTTAAGTTATTAAAAAATAAAACAAAAAGAAAATTAAAACCATGGATGTATGGAAATATAAATAAAAAAAATTTTAATCATTTTTTTCTTGTATAGGCTTTTTTAATGATTTTCCTAAGATAATTATTTTATAAAATACATCACTTAATCCATTTTTCACGTGATCAAAGTTTAAACATGTATAAAAGAAACCAATTTTATTAAAATAACCCAACAATAATCATAAAGCCAAAAAAAAAAAAAAAAAGCAGTAGCAAAAGGCTTTTTGTTTTCTTCATTCTTGATAACTTTTAAATTTGACATTTTTCAAGATAAGATGGAAAAAGAAAAAAATTAATGAGATATTTATGTCCAGGAATTGATATTGAAAATCAAAAGTTGTTAATTTGTTAGTAAGTTTATCTGTTAAGAAAGAGACAAAAAAGTTGAATTAACACAAAGTGCTTTTCCTATAATGAAGAGTTACTTATTAAAAGTAAGTGGTAATGCAAGTAATTGGATGAAAAACTATCTCTAGTTAAATATTGTCATGCAAGCTATTCAACTATTCTTAAGTGTGGAATTTTTTTTTTAATTTAATTATAAATTAGACTATAGAAGGTGGAGAATTTTTCGGTTGTGTCAATTATATATTTTTTATCTGCTATGGACTAAGATGATAATTTCAAGTTTACAGATAAGAAAGTGACCAAACATATTTCTTTAGAATCATTAGAGCCATCTAAGATTATAATTAAATCAAATTTTTTAGTGCATTAAAGAGGTGGGTTGGGATGGTCGGTTCGTAGAGAAAATTGTTACCATTTTTGGGAGGAGAAAGATATTTTTATACATGCTTGAAAATTTTCAAACATAGAACTAGAGATAAGCATAAACATAAACATAATCATCTGAAAACTTATGAAGAGCTTTGACATAAGGCTTAATGATTCACTTTTTCATCTAAAATATAATTGAAGTTGATGCAAATGCTTGCACAAATACCTTATTCAGGATAGGTAATCTCCCTTACAAATACCATGTTTATGAAGGTGGAATGCCTTGGTTAGTACTTTAATTGTGATAGGTAAACAATTTCACAAATACCGTATTTACTAAATTCAAATGCCCTTACATATACCTCGTCTGTGATAGGTAAAGACCCTCACAAATACCTTATTTATTATAGCTAGATGACCTTGTAAATATTTTATTTGTGATAGGGAAAGACTCTTAAAAAAACATTTAATTTGTGCTAAGGTAATGGCTCACAAATACCTTATTTATACTAGCAGGATGTACTAACAAATAAATGATTAATAAGAATATGTTAGAAATACCTTATTTGTGAGGGCTATGTTTCCTCTCAAAAGTTTTTCATTTTAAACGTTGGGTTTAGATCCCTGTCAAAGCAGATTTTATTATTTTTTTATTAATTTTTATAATTTTTAATTTTTAATTTTTAATTTTATTTTGAGAATACCTTGTCAAAGCAATTAATAACCTGTTTTAAGGCCAATAATTTAATTATATTTATTATGAATGACCTTAGGTTAATGTAACAATCATCAATATCATGCACAACCGAATATATAATAAATAAGACATTATATGATTATATAGGAAAACCAATAAAACGAACTGTTTCACAATAGAAAAATCCTAAGGGGTCTTGACCTACAATCTCTAGGAAGCAAATTCACTATCAGATGAAAGTTTACAGACCAATTAGCCCTATTCTTCATAAACTTAATTACTGAGCTATGAGATTCACAAATATCACCAATAGCAACCCACTACAACATGATGTTATGAAAGTTAATAAGTTGTCACATTTTTCATCATTTTAGACTTTATTTGACATGTTTGAATATTTATAAGGAAATTGTACCCTTACGAAGTTTTTATTTATTTATTTATTATTTATTATTAAATTTATTTACTAGATTTATCTTTGAGATATCTTCATCACAACCAATGTGCACAATATCTTAAACCATGACAGTTTATAGGCAATAACTCTTATCTATATTGTACCATCTAAGGGTTCTACGCTTGTAGAGAAGAAATTGAATTTTGTGCCTTTAGAGGTCACAAACTAACTATGCTCAATATTTTCAAGTTCTAAGATTTAACAAGATCTTAATTTAGGAAACCACTACATCTAAGCGTATATCTTACACTAAGTATGGAATAGAGTAAATGTGAGCGAACAAACAATATAACTACTCTAAGCCATATTCATCACATATCAACAATAAAATGAAAGCAAAAAGAGTAGGGAAGAAGAATGCAAACACAAGATAATATGCCAATGTGTTATGAAAGAAGAAACTGAAGAATTCGAAAAAAAATATCTCCGCTGCCCTCCAAGTGGTAAATCAATCTACTAGAGAATGAGTTGGAGTACATGAATAACAAAAGACCCTTCAAGCCTAGTCTACCTCATGTACTTAAGCCCTCCAAACTCCTGCTACCAACTGACTTGATGAAGCCTTATCTTCTCTAGTTCTCCGAATCATGCAATTTAGCCCGTTTGCATCCACCAAACAAATGGCTTCTTCCAATACTTCTCAGCAGCACCAAAACCTCACTTTACACTCAGGATGGGTGTGGCAAGTGTTTGGGCTATCAACATCTCAAGGATTTGGATATGGAGAGGTAGAAATTGAGGAAAACCACAATAGATTGTATAGAGGATTGTGGGTTTCTAACTCTTAAGGGTAATGGCTAGGATTTTCTCTCTGAAAAGCACACCTCTCAATATGTGGCTAATGTGGGTATATATAGTGTGGGTAGAGACCTGGCGTATTAGATATGACAAAATGGAAAAACAGAATGTTTCGCTTGTATCTCGCGGGAAGGCCTTACTTGCGAAATACTCTCGAAAACCAGCTGTCACCATCTGTCATGATTCTTTGCATTTCAGTTATGTGTTGAGCACATGGCTTTACTTTGCGGGAAGACTTCTTGCAAGCTACTCGTGAAAACTCCTTTAATCTTCAATGATGTCTTAATTCTTCACACTCTCTCTCACACACAACCTATACAAAGAAATTCCACATAAAATACAGGGTACATAAGATTGAACAAAATTACAATCAAATTTGGCATGGAATTAAAGCTAACACAAAATAGTTGTAAATCACAACTTTACAATCTCTCCCTTTAGCTATTCCGTGACAAAACCCCTAAAACAGACTCTACACTTAAATGTGAGTTTGGAAACAGTAGTAAAACTCACTCACCTAATCTAGAAGCTGTGAAGCACTTGCACGTATACACCTGTATCTTGAAATACTCGCACACAAACAGAACTTTCATTAAGCTTACGACAAGTTGAATACACAGTGCGTATATGAGCAAGTAAAATGTGATCAAGGTAATAAACAATATATAAACAATTAAGCATATCTTGATCAAACAAGAGTAATAATAAAAGAATGACTACAATAAACATTTAGCTAGTAAATGATCATTCGGACACACAATGTAATTAAGAGCAACGAAAAAATCAATTGCATGTCCAACACACAACCAATGCAAAACTAGAAAAGTATTTGCATCAAGGATACTAGATCCAATAAGGGCACAAGTGTGTAGTACTAAAGATAATGCAACAAAATCTAAAAGTACCAAAAAAAAAAATGCTACAAAGTAAGGATACACAAACAAAGTACTTAACATAAACTGAAAGTTTTAAACTAATGTACTTAAAAGCTTTAAAAGAAAACAATGTAAATAACCAAGAGTTAAAGAAACTATAAAGCTAAAGGAAAGTGAACTAGTAAAAACAAAATTAAACCACTAGGCCACTAAAATAAACCAATATTCATGATCTGCTATGGTATGCTCCCCCTTAAACTGTGCATCTCCCCCTCAAAACTTTCTCCCCCTTTTTGACTGGAATGGCCAAAGAGGCTAGAACAACTCAGATTCTGATTCGGATCCTTACTTCATCATCATGTCTTCAATCTGAGACGATAGCGCAGTAATCTGGCCTTCGATATAGGCAAACTGATCCGAGGTGTGCTGCACATGGGATTCTAGCATGCCATACATCTGCTCAACCCTTGCAATGAGAAGATCAAGATGATCAGGTCCCCGTGCTTGTGCTTAGGAAGATGGTTATGCAGAGCCTTTGGGGGCTAATGTGAACTTGTCAATCTCTTCCTCTGTGTTCCTACCTTCTTCCTCAATATTGTCTCTTGGGATTTGAGAAATGCCAGTTTTTGGTTCGGTGACGTGGGATTTGCTTTGGGTTATTGTTTGAGCACCAATGGGATAGTCCCTTTGCACGATGGTAAGACCGCTTGGAATCTTTAGCCTTGTCTTTGCTATGAAAGCCATAATGAGACTTGGGAATGGCAATATTGTCCTTGAGTTCCTCTTGGTGATGGTTTTGGTCAGGATGTAGTATATATGACTGCATATGTCGATCTCCTTATGTGTGAAGAGATCATACAGGAAAATAGTTCTTGGTGCGGACAAAGTAGTCAAGTTCGTCACCGGGTAAAGGTTGTGGATCATTATATAAGCCAATCTCTTCATCTCCATGGTGAAAGGGATTGTGTTCATTGACTTCCTTTTGAGAGAGCCAATGAGGAGATCCGCCATTAGCTCAACAAAATCCAATCTATCATCATATTGTATAGAGATTTGTTAAGATGGTGGACAAACTTCTAAGAACTCTTGAATGGACTCCCTTGTGATAATGAATCCTTTTTGTCTCACCCAACAGTTGATGTGATCTCCTTCCACGGTGGCATTAGCGAAGAATTCCCTTATGAGTTCAGCATAAACATTTCCACTTGGATTTGGCAACTTTGTCTAAGTTCTCTCCTTGAACACTTAGAGTATGGAAGTTTTTTCAAGGGTCTCCATTCTTACAACCCTTTCCATGATAATCGTTGCCCTTTGTAGCAGTCGTTGTAGGCCATGTCTGCCTCGAAAATTCTCTGAGTCTGAGCGTGGACGCTTTGAGGATTTCTTGGAGGCAGAGTGCTTAGTAGGAAACATCTACAAAAACAGACACAAAATACAAAAGAACAAGTGCAAAAACACAAAACAAGAGCACAAACTTAATTAGTACCAAGTTAGTCCATAAAACAAACACAAAGTCCTAAAAAGAACATAAACGATGTCACAAAATCATGTTATAAGAGCTAAACATGTAATAACATAAATCTAGTGTAATAAATGCTAAACATGTAATAACAAAAACATGACAAGTGTGCAAGTGTGTGCATCAAGTGTGCATCTATGATGCATGTGCAAGGCATGACTAAGCACATTAGGGTCAAAGTGTGTAAAACACACAACCAATAATCAAAACATAATAAACAAGTCCAATCATGGTAATCCCCAAAGTTTGGAACTCAATGGAGTCCAAAATAACACTAAAATGCCATTTGGACATTTTATCATATACTTGGTATACACCTATAAAACTAACATGTGAGCAATGCATGAACATGAGTGAATCTTGCCTAAATACATGTTAAAATGACACAATTGGCCAACATAAACACAAATAGATCAAATGGGGCATAGCCCAATCAAGAAATTGAAAATATTTTGACAGAATTTAAGGTTCCCAACCCTTTTTCAAAATAACCCAATTCAAGTAAAACCTAGAATTTTTTGCATAATCTAAGGAAATAAAGAGAAAAGATTGTACAAACATACCTTAGAAATGATTTTGAAACGATTGTGCACTTAAAATTTGGTTGGGTTTTTTAGTGAAATTAAGTTTTGGGTTATTTGAGGCTTGAGGGAGGCGAAGTGAGGGAAAACAATTGAGTTTGAAAAACTGTCTACATTAGCCCTTTAAAACTGAAAACATGTATTTTTCATGGGTTAGCTTCTCATGAAGTTACTCGCGAAAAATGCCTCTGAAGCACAAAAAACTTCATGGGTAGACTTTACTTGTGAAATAGTCACGAGACAATCGTGAAAGTTTTTGTCTGAATTTTGTGTTTTTATATTTTGCCTTAACCTATTTTCGCGGGAAGAGCTTAGTCGCAAGCTTCTGGCGAAAATGCCTTTGAAGGATTTTTTGATAAAAAAAATGAAAAATGTAATTTGAACAAAAACTCAAAACATGAAAGCATAAAAACACTTTCAAAAATATATAAAATACTTAAAAATCTTTTTGTGTTTGATCGACAAGCAGTTGAGTATACACATCACATTTGAGTATGTATAATCACACAAATGAAATAAACATTCATTGAACAAAAGTCTTGTGTGTTGTGTGTGAGTATCGAATGTGGAATAGTCCTTAGTCCAGAGTGAAGTTTCAATGATCAATTCAATCAAGTTATACATAACTAGTACTAAGTCGCGTGGTCTATCTCAATTGTAGAAATGAATATATATGACATCCTACAAGAAAATGATTACATATCTTTGAAGCTTTTCATTTGGCTTCTTTACAATTCATAACATTTGATCATTTTTGATCTATACATCTCATTTTAAGATCGATGCCCGAAATTTTTGATATTTCAATTTTGTGAGTAAGCCTTTTTTTGCACCATACATTTTAATATAAGTTGCTTTCTCTTTTTTCTAGTCAAATACTAGTATGTGTGACAGATTTTATAGCTCATTATCTTTTTTTGAGATTTGACATTTGTTGAACTATAAAGCAAAAACATAAAAATGCGTGGGAAGATATATAGGCACAAGTCTATGCATGTATCAAAACTATCAAGACTATTGACTAATCATTCATGACAAGCTTGAAGATCGATTTACAACATTCACACACAAATGTCAAGATTTTTTCCACAAAGATAGATGTGCATACATGACAAATAGCTCGAAAATGCACTACGCTATTAATACAAAGGTATTAAGCCAAACTCACATATGATATACACAACACAAGCGATCAAACTTTTTGCAGATTTTTCAATTTTTATGGGTTTTTGAATTTTTCAACACTAAAAAATAGAACAAGTAAAGTAAGATGATAAAAAAAAAAAAAAAAAAAAAAAAAACAAGTACAAAACAAACTTGAAAAGAAACATGCTAAAATGTGAAACATAAGCAAACAACCAATCAAAGTCACAACATATAGGAATAATTGATGCATGTGCATGGTTTAATTCTTTTACATGTGTACCATTCTTTACCCACACGGCACGTGCATTTGGGTGATATCCGTAGAGGATTGGGTACTAGAGCTATGATTCTCAAACCTTTGGTTGAAGCTTGCCAAACAAGAAGTGATGGTATCTATTATCTTCATCACATCACCAAAACTGGAATCGGCTTCTTGCCCTTTTGACTACTTGGTGTTCCGATTCCCCTTTCCTTGTCCACTTAGCCTTTGAGAATTCGCTTTCTTCAATGTGTGAAGTTTATAGTAGTTAGGTTTTGTGTGTCCTCGAACTCCACAATGGTGGCAGAAGTGTTAAACTTGAGGATTTCTTTGAGGCTTTGGGAGAGACTTCTTTTTAGCCTTGGGTTTGGCCACAAATGGATTTTGAGGTTTTGTTAAAAACTTTCAAGCAATTCCATTTGGCTTCTTCTCCACTTTTACATTCTCAACACTTGGAGTTGTTAACAAATTTCATCTCCTTGGACACATTGGCAATTGAGCTACTCTCTTTAGAATATCCTAAGCCACTTTTGTCAGAAAAAGGCTTTTGATGTGCAAGCATCGCGTCAAGTTTCTTGGAGGCAACGCGCTCCACTTTGGCATGAGCTTGAATCACTTCAAGCTTAAGAAACTTGATCTTAGAGTAGGCTTCGGTTAGTTCTCCATTTAGCGCCTCAACTTCACACTTCGTTTCCTTGTACCTCACGAGTATGCTCTTGTAGTCTTGTTCAGCTTTCTTCATTTTTCTAATGGCTGCCTTAGCCACTCTAGCATACTCTCCGGTTTTCTCAATAAGAGAATTATAAGATTCTTGCAATTCCTTGGTTCCTTCATCTTCGTCATCTAATTCTTCCCCAATTTCCATAGACTCTACTTCAGTGTGCTCACTGAGTTCTTCCACTAGAAGGCTCAAATTTTCCGATGAGTCCACAGGTGCAATGGTCATAAATGTGGAGTAATTTCCTTCTCCGTCACAACTTTCTTCTGAATAAGAATTTGAACCATCTAAGTCACTAAGGGCAGTTGCAAATACTTTACTCTTTACTTTCAAATACATGTGGCATTCTTTCTTCACATGCCCATGCCCTTTGCACTCAAACCACATGACCATTTGAGATGGTGGGGAATCTCTTAAATCCTTCTTCTTGAGTCTTTCTTATCCTTCTTGAAATTTGAGAATTTGCCATTTTCAAAAGACTTTCCATTTCTCTTGAACTTTAGGAACTTACGGAAGTTCTTAACAAGGTACGCCACATCCTTTTCAACCTTATCCACATCCGAGGAGTCTTGAGCTTTCAATCTCTCATTGATTGTCTTAAGAGCAAAATATTTGCTCTTCCTTTGAGATGGTAGAGATAACTTATAGGTTTGAAGAAAACTGATAAATTCTTGAATTTTAATCTCATCAAGGTCTTTGCTCTCTTCGATGGCAGTGACCTTTGCATGAAAACTCTCTGGCAATAATCGTAGAACCTTTCTCACAGTCTTGGAGTCCTCCGTCTTTTCTCCCAAGTTGAATTTCCCAATCACCACTTCATTTAGCTTCCTATAAAATAAGTCGAATGACTCGTTTTCACACTCATCTTCAACTCCTTGAAGTGTGTAGTAAGCATTTGCAACTTGGTATCCTTCACATTTTTGGTGTCTTCATAGGTCGTCTCTAAGATTTATCACACCTCCTTGGCAATTGTAACATGAGAGATCCTGTGAAATTCGTTAGGAGAAACACCATAGGAAATATCATTTAAAGCGTTGCCATTTGCATTAGTTGCCGCAAAAGCTGCCTTATTACATGTGGATTTAGCGGCCTCTGGCCTAGTCCATACTATCTTGACAGTGTCCCGAACACTATCATCAATAGAACTACGAAAAACCCTCATATGGACTTTCCAAAAAGCCTAATTGCTCCCATCAAAGTATGGAGGAGCATTAAGCGATTGAGATCGATCCATCTCAAAAAGGGTCTAGGATCACACTTTGGTAATGAAACCACAGCAAATGCACTCGTTATGATACCAATTGAAATGTCGAATTTGTGTGAAAACACAAAAGTTGTTTAGACTCCCAAATTAAAATTACAGCTCGGTTGGTTTTAATCTAACTTAAACTAAGTGCGGAATAGAGTAAATACGAGTGAACAAATAATATAACTACTCTAAGCCATATTCATCACATATCAACAATAAAATGAAAGTTAAAAGAGTAGGAAAGAAGAATACAAATATAAGATAACAGATCGATGTGTTATCGAAAAGGACACCGAAGAACTCGATGAAAAACCTCTCCGCCACCCTTCAAGTGATAAATCGACCCACTAGAGAATGAGTTGGAGTACATGAATAACAAAAGACCCTCCAAGCCTAGTCTACGCCATGTACTTGAGTCCTCTAAACTCCTGCTACCAACTGACTTGACGAAGCCTTGTCTTCTCTAACTTTCCGAATCACGCAATTCAGCCCGATTATATTCATAAAAAAAATAGCTTCTCCCAGTGCTTCCCAATAGCACCAAAACCTCACTTTACACTCAAGATGGGTGTGGTAAGTGTTTGGGTTATCAACATCTCAAGGATTTGGATATGGAGAGGTAGAAGTTGAGGAAAGCCATAATGGATTGTGTAGAGGATTGTAGGTATGAAAATCTCTAACTCTCAAGGGTAATGGCTAGGGTTTTCTCTTTGAAAATCACACCTCTCAATATGTGGGTAATGTAGGTATATATAGTGTAGGTAGAGACCTGGCGTATTAGATATGACAAAATGGCAAAATAAAATGTTTAGCAGGTATCTCACGGGAAGGCCTTACCCGCAAAATACTCGCAAAAACTAGTTGTCACCATCTGTCATGACTCTTTGCATTCCAGTCATGTGTTGAGCACACGGCTTCACTTCGCGAAAAGTCTTCTTGCGAGCTACCCACGAAAACTCCTTTGATCTTCAATGATGTCTTGAGTCTTCACACTCTCTCTCACACATAACCCATACAAATAAATCCCACATAAAATATAGGGTACATAGGATTGAACAAAATTACAATAAAATTTGGTGCGGAATTAAAACCAACACAAAATAGTTGTAAATCACAACTTTACAGAAATGCTCCATATAATTAAATTACTTGGCAGTATCATATAACATATATTGAAATTCTGCTATGCTACTTTCATGAGTTGCCTCATTAAATTTAACTCTTCTATTTTCCAATCATGCCCTTTTATATATTAAAAGTCATTCAAAAATATTAAGGCATAACAAAAATTTGCGAAAAAAGAAGAAGTCACTTTCATATTTTGTGTGTAAGAACATAGTAGATGGCTTCTCTTAATTTTTTCTATATTTTTTTAAAATGTTTAAATTCCACAATATTCTACTAATTTATAAAATATAAAGAAAACCATGGTAAATTCAAGAATATAACACAAAAATCTAGGAAAATGCAAAAAGAATTATTTGTTGTAGCCATTTACAATTTTCCCAAATTTTTTCTATTTTTCATATTTTTACTAGCTTCATAAGAAAAATAAATCAAAATTATAGAAAATCATAAAATCTTTCAAAATTTTGGAAAACCTGTAAATTTCATGATCTGACCACAAGAATATATTATTACATCCATCCATTATTTTATCCAAAATTTTATAATTTTCAATAATGTTCTCTCTTATCCAAAATAAAATAAAACTTTCCAAAAATTTTCTTATTTTTCTAAAATTTTCCTCAATTAATTAAAAATATATTGAATTTTATATTAAATTTTCACTGAGTAAAATATCTCATCTCCCACGCTAGTTGGCTACCCTCAACTCCAAGAGGATGTAAGTCTAAACCAAAGGCTCATGAGAGTTCTCATGCGCTCTTATGCACGCGAAGTTCGTGTCTCTCAGTCTCTCTAATTCGACATCTGATTTGGGTGGTTTCTATGTTGTTGGAAAGCTTATTTTAAGTACTACAACTTAGGCTCCTGAAATACATTATAAACAAAAGCCCGAGTATTTATAAAGATATTCGAGTTACAAAATCATGTTCCAAACATGTAAATCCTACAGAAACAAATTGGTATCTCTCTCAACACTTATCCAAAATACATTTCGTTTGTTCATATGAACTCTTGACTCTTGAGCCGAGGGGATTCTATTGGTAGTGGTGATGTTGCTGGAAAGTCACCAAAGTACCAGATATAGCGAAGGACATAATGTCCATCAATGGAAAAACCTAGAAAAAATATGGGTTACATGCCTCCCAAAACCATTTATTGGCTTGGAAACAATGAAAAATAGCCGATGTCTCTAATACCGATCAAAAACTGATAAAAACCAGTAAAAATAGGAAATCATGATCTTTTTTGTTCTTTAATCGTTCCCATTTTAAAAACCATGCAAACATGGGTGACGTTACTTATGCTTCAGGGGTTCAAATGAACTTCCTGACTTGATATATAAAAATTTACATGTATAAAATATTATTTTATTAGTCTAATTTACCTTGAAAAATACTTTTACACGCCTTGACTTAAAACTTCCACACTTTGACATTGATCAATCCAGCCCAAAATTAAACAACACAAATTCGTCCATTCTAAAACCAACCAACTACATAAATCACAGATCTTTCTCTCATTAATCTCTTTTCTTTATCTAACTATCAATATCTTTGACTTTAAATTTATATATTATTTGCATGAGTGTGTGTTTGATATTAATTGTATGCATTTTTTTTTGTTATTTGTGTGTGTGTGTATATTATAATATAACTTTATACAATTTAATAATTACAAAATTTAGAGGGTTTGTTACATGTGTCATGTGTGCGTATTGTTATCATGTTATAATAACATTTTGTTATAAAGTTAGTGATTAAAAATAATAGTAAAGTTAGTGATTTTTTTAGTATTTGATTGGATAATTAGACACATAGTGTATTATTTAGGGTGATGTTTGGGTGGGTCCAATGCCTAGTTGCACTAAACTCGTTGAGATATTAATGACATGTGTCACCATCTCAATGGGTCTAGAGCATTGGATGTAATGGACCTAAATCTCACCCTATTATTTATATATGTATGAATGGGTGTGACTCTTTGTGCCAATAATTAATACAATGCATGTGAGTTGACTTTTGTCATTCAATTTAAAATAATTTTATAAAAATAATGACAAATAGATAATGAGAATTGTATAAAAATAAAAAGCGTTGTACAAACTTAACAAAATAAAATGGTTACACCTATTTACATTGACAATAGATAATGAAATCTTATAATTATTTCAAAAAGTAAAAACTTGTAAAAGAAAATAGTAAGATGTCATGTATAATTATTGTTTTTTAATTTTTAACTCTTTGCTTCCTCACACCGAAATAAGATTCAATACATAAAAAAACTAGTTTTTTGATGACACCTGGGTTTGGTGTGCGTGCTGGCAGATATGTGTTTTTTTATTAAAAAAAACCATTAAACGATATCACTTGAACAATTGAACTCCCTTGATGTCTTTTACGAAGAAAAATAAATCAATTTAAGCACAAATAAATACCCCATTTATCTCTCTCTTTCTCTCTTCTGTTGTGTATGTTTCTTAAAATAATAATTTAAAGGTGATGTTTTATTTTTTAAATAAATAAAATTATATTGGTGCCACATGGAGAGTGCATTAAAACTATTTAATTAGCTCTTCGCTAGTACTTTATTACCCAAATTACAAGATGTTAAATTACTCTTTCAATAACAACTCCATTACTAGGAGCTAGAAAATTCAAAAGAAATTTAGTTTTTTCTTTTCAAATTATTTTAATCATTTATAATAATTTAAGGTAATATTTATGTTTTTTGTATTTAATATTTTATTATTCAATTGAATTATATTTGTAAAATGATTTCTTTGCGTTACAATAAACGTCAAAACTAATTGCAATAAACATCTTTTTGCTGATTTTTTCTTGATTATACGCACATTATAATGTATGCCCTTACAAATCACATAAAAAAGATATTATGGATCCGTTTGAATATCGCTTATTTTGCTAAAAATTAAAAACATTGTAACAAAATAATTTTTAAATGTGTGAATAATGTTGTGAGACCCATTTTTAATTAAAGTTTTGGTGAAAAAAATGTTTGTAGGTCCTATGAACAGTGCACGAGACCCACTGACAGTGCCATTTCAGACTAATGTGTGGACGTTCAAAGTGCTAATGTGTCCTGTGCATAGTGCACGGGACCCACTGGCTCTGCGTCCCACGTGAAACCAACTTTTGGTAAAAAAAAAAAAAAAATTTTTTTATTAAAAAAAACCATTAAACGATATCACTTGAACAATTGAACTCCCTTGATGTCTTTTACGAAGAAAAATAAATCAATTTAAGCACAAATAAATACCCCATTTATCTCTCTCTTTCTCTCTTCTGTTGTGTATGTTTCTTAAAATAATAATTTAAAGGTGATGTTTTATTTTTTAAATAAATAAAATTATATTGGTGCCACATGGAGAGTGCATTAAAACTATTTAATTAGCTCTTCGCTAGTACTTTATTACCCAAATTACAAGATGTTAAATTACTCTTTCAATAACAACTCCATTACTAGGAGCTAGAAAATTCAAAAGAAATTTAGTTTTTTTTTTCAAATTATTTTTATCATTTATAATAATTTAAGGTAATATTTATGTTTTTTGTATTTAATATTTTATTATTCAATTGAATTATATTTGTAAAATGATTTCTTTGCGTTACAATAAACGTCAAAACTAATAGCAATAAACATCTTTTTGCTGATTTTTTCTTGATTATACGCACAATATAATGTATGCCCTTACAAATCACATAAAAAAGATATTATGGATCCATTTGAATATCGCTTATTTTGCTAAAAACTGAAAACATTGTAACAAAATAATTTTTAAATGTGTGAATAATTCTGTGGGACCCATTTTTAATTAAAGTTTTGGTGAAAAAAATGTTTGTAGGTCCTATGAATAGTGCACGAGACCCACTAACTGTGCCATTTCAGACTAATGTGTGGACGTTCAAAGTGCTAATGTGTCTTGTGCACAATGCACGGGACCCACTGGCTCTGCGTCCCACGTGAAACCAACTTTTGGTTAAGCACTTAGTAACCCTGTATTTACGTGGGATTATTGTAAGGGTAGTGTGTGAGAAGTTGTGAAAAAAAGGTCAAGTATGTGCAAAGAAGCAAAGTTTCGTGGCTAGGACTCGCGGGTGGCTTGTGGCTGCAAGTCGCCAACTTTAGGCACGTGAGATGCACGTAGGGAAGCTGAAGAGTCGCGCCAACTGTCGCACTACAGGACAAAAGTTCCAGGCTGGCCAGGCCGTTATGTGGTGACTTGATTTCGCGACTTGGACAAGCCGCGAGACCAAGCCGCCAATTTACCCTGTTTAGTAAAAATGTGTCTCTTCGCATTCTCATATCACCTCACTATATATAGACCCATATACCCACTAAATGTGTAGAGTTTCTAGAGAGAATTTTGTGAGAGAAAACCCTAGAGAAAAACAAGATTGCCTCATCCCCAATCTTCATCTAAGAAACTCGACAAATTCCTCTACTCACTTCCTCTCCATTGTCATACCTTTGAGAGGTCTTTTACCAAATCCTTATCTTACCACACCCATGTCTGTGAGAAGGTTTATTTGGTGCTGAGGGAATTAGTTTGGAAGGAACCAATATACATTGGTTGATGCTATGGTCAAGTAGCGGAATCCGGGAAGCTAAAGAAGAAATAGGTTCGGTGCAACCTCGTTGGAGCAAGAAACTTGGAGGGCTTAGGTACCTGAGTAGATTAGGCTTGGAGGGATTTCTGCTGTTTATGTATCCCAACTATATTCTTTAGTGGATTTTATCACCGCTTGGAGGGCGGCGGATGTTGACACCCCATTTTGCAACCCGCATTTAACCTCACATGGAGGGTAAAATGGTACTTTCACTTTAAAAACATGCATCTTGATTCTAGCTATTAGATCATTGAACTCATTTCACCAAAATGATCTTGATGTTGTAACGATCAAATCGACTGGTCATAAACCCTAATCGGACCATTAGATTGAAAGTTATCATCAAATCAAGTTTTAATGGCTAAGATGTACTATCACAAATTGAGTCCGACTGTATGTGATTATGAACAATTGATTTCAATTGGTTATAGGTGTAATCAATTTGAGATCAATGATGTGTCATAATTTAATTGGTTAGGACTACATTTTATGGTGAGGTTGCATACACCTAATTAATTAGATAGTTAAACATTAATTATTCAATGAGTAATTTGTGTAATTATCTTTTAATTAGAGTAAATTGGGAACCAATTAATTCTGAAATGGGAGTGATTGAAGCCATTTAATGTTAATTGGGAGCGAATTTGGGACCTATTAATATTAATTGTGCTGAAACCATTTTCTAACAAATGACCTCTGCTCACTATTTCATCAATATCTCTCAGAATATTTTTAATCTGTGAATGAGGTTAATTTTCCCAGAAACTAGACATCCGGGGCTTCAATTTGAGCACAAGAACGAGACAATTTCGATCAGAATTAGGTTAGATATGATTTTTCTAAGTTGGCTCTACAAACTGTTACAGCAGCTACGGGAAAACCGAATTTTGGCTTGCTCCCCACTCCCACCAATCTCTCCATTTAATGCACCAGATTTTTTCCAAGGCTAAAATGAGGTCTAGGTTCATAATCCTTGTCAACCCTCATTAAATGACCTTCCATTCATATTCCCTCCACTACTACTATATAAACCCTCCCCCTCCTTCATTCCAAGACACCAAAAAACCTCCTCTCTTCTCCTCTCTTGAGTTCTAGTGAAGTTGAGTAGTCTTGTCATATCTTGGTCTTCCTGAAACTCAAGGTATTGAGTGAGACTCACTCTCCCTCTCCTAGTTCTTCTTTTCTCCACCCTTAGGACCTCTACCAAGAGTCTCCTCCTGATGACTTGCATAATTTGGCATAATTTATCACTTCTCAACTTTAAACTTTAGTCTAATTTTATTTATTTTTGTTGATTTTAGACTTCATTATTGTTATTTAAATTTTATTGCAGATTTGAAGGAAATAAAGATTTAAATTAGGTGTGAGTGAGTTTTCCAACTGTTCCCTACTCACGTTTAAGTCTAGAGTCTGTTGTAGGGTTTTGTCACGGAATAGCCAAAGGGGGAGATTGTAAGGTTGAATTTAATCAACCATCTAATTGGCTTTATTCCGTGACCAATTTGCTTGTAATTTAGCACTTAGTAACCCTGTATTTAGGTGGGAAAATTGTAAGGGTAGTGTGTGAGAAGATGTAAAGAAAAGCTCAAGAGTGTGCAAGAAAAACAGAGTCTCGCGACTAGGACTCGCGGGTGGTTCGCGACTGGCAAGCCACGAAAGGCAGGCACGTGAGAGGCACACTAGGAAGCTGAAGAGTCGCGCCAACTGTCACGCTATAGGACAAAAGTTCCAGTGTGGCCAGGCCGTTACGTCGCCACTTGATTTCGCGACTAGGCCAAGCCGCAAGATCAAGTCGCCAACTTGTCCTGTTTGGCAAAAACTGACGTTTTGCATTCCATTCTCACCCTACTATATATACACCCTTATATCCATCATATTGAGAGAGCTTCCAAAGAGAATTTTGTGAGAGAAAACCCTAGAGAAATACAAGATTGATTCATCCCCAATCTTCATCTAAAGAGACTCTACATATTCCTCTACTCTCTTCCTCTCCATTGTCATACCTTTGAGAGGTCATTTACCAAACCCTTATCTCACCACACCCACGTCTGTGAGAAGGTCCATTTGGTGCTTTGGGAAGCAGTTTGGAAAGGAACCAATATACATTAGTTGATGCTATGATCAAGTAGCAGAATCCGGCAAGCTAAAGAAGAAACAGGTTTGGCGTAACCTCGTTGGAGTAAGAAGTTTGGAGGGCTTAGGTACTTAGGTAGATTAGGCTTGGAGGGTCTTTTGCTGTTCATGTATCCCAACTACATTCTTTAGTGGATTATTTGACCGCTAGGAGGGCGGCGGAGAGGTTTTACGCCGAGGACTTCGGTTTCCTCTTCGATAACACATCGTGTGTTGTCCGTGTGTTTGCATCTTCCTTCCCTTTATCTTTGCCTTATATTTACTGCTGTGGATGTGTTTATATGTGGCTTAGATTGTTTATCAATTCTGTTGTGAGCTTGTTATCATATTCCGCACATTAATTGTTTGATATAAAGCTTGAATTGGTAATTTTATTATTTGGGGTCTAAACGTTCAAGGGTGTTTCATACCCATTTTGAACTTTCAGTTATGAACGTTAATAAGTTGTCACATTTTTCATCATTTTAGACTTTATTTGACATGTTTGAATATTTATGAGGAAATTGTACCCTTACGAAGTTTTTTATTATTATTTATTATTTATTATTAAATTTATTTACTAGATTTATCTTTGAGATATCTTCATCACAACCAATGTGCACAATATCTTAAACCATGACAGTTTATAGGCAATAACTCTTATCTATATTGTACCATCTAAGGGTTCTACGCTTGTAGAGAAGAAATTGAATTTTGTGCCTTTAGAGGTCACAAACTAACTATGCTCAATATTTTCAAGTTCTAAGATTTAACAAGATCTTACTTTAGGAAACCACTACATCTAAGCGTATATCTTACACTAAGTATGGAATAGAGTAAATGTGAGCGAACAAACAATATAATTACTCTAAGCCATATTCATCACATATCAACAATAAAATGAAAGCTAAAAGAGTAGGGAAGAAGAATGCAAACACAAGATAATATGCCAATGTGTTATGAAAGAGAAAACCGAAGAATTCGAAAAAAAACATCTCCGCTGCCCTCCAAGTGGTAAATCAATCCACTAAAGAATGAGTTGGAGTACATGAATAACAAAAGACCCTTCAAGCCTAGTCTACCTCATGTACTTAAGCCCTCCAAACTCCTGCTACCAACTGACTTGATGAAGCCTTATCTTCTCTAGTTCTCCGAATCACGCAATTTAGCCCGATTGCATCCAACAAACAAATGACTTCTTCCAATGCTTCTCAGTAGCACCGAAACCTCACTTTACACTCAGGATGGGTGTGGTAAGTGTTTGAGTTATCTACCTCTCAAGGATTTGGATATAGAGAAGTAGGAATTGAAGAAAACCACAATAGATTGTATAGAGGATTGTGGGTTTCTAACTCTTAAGGGTAATGGCTAGGATTTTCTCTCTGAAAAGCACACCTCTCAATATGTGGCTAATGTGGGTATATATAGTGTGGGTAGAGACCTGACGTATCAGATATGACAAAATGGAAAAACAGAATGTTTCGCTTGTATCTCGCGGGAAGGCCTTACTTGCGAAATACTCTTGAAAACCAGCTGTCACCATCTGTCATGATTCTTTGCATTTCAGTTATGTGCTGAGCACATGGCTTTACTTTGCAGGAAGACTTCTTTCGAGCTACTCGCGAAAACTCCTTTAATCTTTAATGATGTCTTGAGTCTTCACACTCTCTCTCACACAACCTATACAAAGAAATTCCACAAAATACAGGGTACATAAGATTGAATAAAATTACAATCAAATTTGGCATGGAATTAAAGGTAACACAAAATAGTTGTAAATCACAACTTTACAATCTCTCCCTTTAGCTATTCCGTGACAAAACCCCTAAAACAGACTCTACACTTAAACGTGAGTTTGGAAACAGTAGTAAAACTCACTCACAGCTAATCTAGAAGCTGTGAAGCACTTGCACATATACACCTGTATCTTGAAACACTCGCACACAAACAGA
The DNA here is from genome assembly GCF_002906115.3 of Quercus suber. Taxonomy (NCBI): domain Eukaryota; kingdom Viridiplantae; phylum Streptophyta; class Magnoliopsida; order Fagales; family Fagaceae; genus Quercus; species Quercus suber. The sequence continues at coordinate 1,184,480 of NW_027069580.1, forward strand.
ACTTTCATTAAGCTTACGACAAGTTGAATACACAGTACGTATATGAGCAAGTAAAATGTGATCAAGGTAATAAACAATATATAAACAATTAAGCATATCTTGATCAAACAAGAGTAGTCATAAAAGAATGACTACAATAAACATTTAGCTAGTAAGTGATCATTCAGACACACAATGTAATTAAGAGCAACGCAAAAATCAATTGCATGTCCAACACACAACCAATGCAAAACTAGAAAAGTATTTGCATCAAGGATACTAGATCCAATAAGGGCACAAGTGTGTAGTACTAAAGATAATGCAACAAAATCTAAAAGTACCCAAAAAAAAAAAAAATGCTACAAAGTAAGGATACACAAACAAAGTACTTAACATAAACTGAAAGTTTTAAACTAATGTACTTAAAAGCTTTAAAAGAAAACAATGTAAATAACCAAGAGTTAAAGAAACTATAAAACTAAAGGAAAGTGAACTAGTAAAAACAAAATTAAACCACTAGGCCACTAAAATAAACCAATATCCATGATCTGCTATGGTATGCTCCCCCTTAAACTGTGCATCTCCCCCTCAAAACTTTCTCCCCCTTTTTGACTGGAATGGCCAAAGAGGCTAGAACTGCTCAGATTCTGATTCGGATCCCTGCTTCATCATCATGTCTTCAATCTGAGACGATAGTGCAGTAATCTAACCTTCAATATAGGCAAACTGATCCGAGGTGTGCTGCGCATGGGATTCTAGCGTGCCATACATCTGCTCAACCCTTGCAATGAGAAGATCAAGATGATCAGGTCCCCGTGCTTGTGCTTGGAAAGATGGTTATGCAGAGCCTTTGGGGGCTGATGTGAACTTGTCAATCTCTTCCTCTGTGTTCCTACCTTCTTCCTCAATATTGTCTCTTGGGATTTGAGAAATGCCAGTTTTTGGTTTAGTGACGTGGGATTTGCTTTGGGTTATTGTTTAAGCACCAATGGGATAGTCCTTTTGCACGATGGTAAGACCGCTTGGAATCTTTAGCCTTGTCTTTGCTATGAAAGCCATAATGAGACTTGGGAATGGCAATATTGTCCTTGAGTTCCTCTTGGTGATGCTTTTGGTCAGGATGTAGTATATATGACTGCATATGTCGATCTCCTTATGTGTGAAGAGATCATGCAGGAAAATAGTTCTTGGTGCGGACAAAGTAGTCGAGTTCGTCATCGGGTAGAGGTTGTGGATCATTATATAAGCCAATCTCTTCATCTCCATGGTGAAAGGGATTGTGTTCATTGACTTCTTTTTGAGAGAGCCAATGAGGAGATCCGCCATTAGCTCAACAAAATCCAATCTATCATCATATTGTATAGAGATTTGTTGAGATGGTGGACGAACTTCTAAGAACTCTTGAATGGACTCCCTTGTGATAATGAATTCTTTTTGTCTCACCCAACAGTTGATGTGATCTCCTTCCACGGTGGCATTAGCGAAGAATTCCCTTATGAGTTCAGCATAAACATTTCCACTTGGATTCGGCAACTTTGTCTAAGTTCTCTCCTTGAACACTTAAAGTATGGAAGTTTTTTCAAGGGTCTCCATTCTTACAACCCTTTCCATGATAATTGTTGCCCTTTGTAGCAGTCGTTGTAGGCCATGTCTGCCTCAATGCTTCGAAAATTCTCTGAGTTTGAGCGTGGACGCTTTGAGGATTTCTTGGAGGTAGAGTGCTTAGTAGGAAACATCTGCAAAAACAGACACAAAATACAAAAGAACAAGTGCAAAAACACAAAACAAGAGCACAAACTTAATTAGTACCAAGTTAGTCCATAAAACAAACACAAAGTCCTAAAAAGAACATAAACGATGTCACAAAATCATGTTATAAGAGCTAAACATGTAATAACATAAATCTAGTGTAATAAATGCTAAACATGTAATAACAAAAACATGACAAGTGTGCAAGTGTGTGCATCAAGTGTGCATGTGGTGTGCATCTGTGATGCATGTGCAAGGCATGACTAAGCACATTGGGGTCAAAGTGTGTAAAACACACAACCAATAATCAAAACATAATAAACAAATCCAATCATGGTAATCCCCAAAGTTTGGAACTCAATGGAGTCCAAAATAACACTAAAATACCATTTGGACATTTTATCATATACTTGGTATACACCTATAAAACTAACATGTGAGCAATGCATGAACATGAGTGAATCTTGCCTAAATACATGTTAAAATGACACAATTGGCCAACATAAACACAAATAGATCAAATGGGGCATAGCCCAATCAAGAAATTGAAAATATTTTGACAGAATTTAAGGTTCCCAACCCTTTTTCAAAATAACCCAATTCAAGTAAAACCTAGAATTTTTTGCATAATCTAAGGAAATAAAGAGAAAAGATTGTACAAACATACCTTAGAAATGATTTTGAAACGATTGTGCACTTAAAATTTGGTTGGGTTTTTTAGTGAAATTAAGTTTTGGGTTATTTGAGGCTTGAGGGAGGCGAAGTGAGGGAAAACAATTGAGTTTGAAAAACTGTCTACATTAGCCCTTTAAAACTGAAAACATGTATTTTTCATGGGTTAGCTTCTCATGAAGTTACTCGCGAAAAATGCCTCTGAAGCACAAAAAACTTCATGGGTAGACTTTACTTGTGAAATAGTCACGAGACAATAGTGAAAGTTTTTGTCTGAATTTTGTGTTTCTATATTTTGCCTTAACCTATTTTCGCGGGAAGAGCTTAGTCGTGAGCTTCTGGCGAAAATGCCTTTGAAGGATTTTTTGATGAAAAAAATGAAAAATGTAATTTGAACAAAAACTCAAAACATGAAAGCATAAAAGCACTTTCAAAAATATATAAAATACTTAAAAATCTTTTTGAGTTTGATCGACAAGCAGTTGAGTATACACATCACATTTGAGTATGTATAATCACACAAATGAAATAAACATTCATTGAACAAAAGTCTTGTGTGTTGTGTGTGAGTATCGAATGTGGAATTGTCTTTAGTCCAGAGTGAAGTTTCAATGATCAATTCAATCAAGTTATACATAACTAGTACTAAGTCGCGTGGTCTATCTCAATTGTAGAAATGAATATATATGACATCCTACAAGAAAATGATTACATATCTTTGAAACTTTTCATTTGGCTTCTTTACAATTCATAACATTTGATCATTTTTTATCTATACATCTCATTTTGAGATCAATGCCCGAAATTTTTGATATTTCAATTTTGTGAGTAAGCCTTTTTTTGCACCATACATTTTAATATAAGTTGCTTTATCTTTTTTCTAGTCAAATACTAGTATGTGTAACGGATTTTATAGCTCATTATCTCTTTTTGAGATTTGACATTTGTTGAACTATAAAGCAAAAACATAAAAATGTGTGGGAAGATATATAGGCACAAGTCTATGCATGCATCAAAACTATCAAGACTATTGACTAATCATTCATGACAAGCTTGAAGATCTATTTACAACATTCACACACAGATGTCAAGGTTTTTTCCACAAAGATAGATGTGCATACATAAGAAGTATCTCGAAAATGCACTACGCTATTAATACAAAGGTATTAAGCCAAACTCACATATGATATACACAACACAAGCAATCAAACTTTTTGCAGATTTTTCAATTTTTATGGGTTTTTGAATTTTTCAACACTAAAAAATAGAACATGTAAAAAAAAAAAAAAACAAGTACAAAACAAACTTGAAAAGAAACATGCTAAAATGTGAAACATAAGCAAACAACCAATCAAAGTCACAACATATAGGAATAATTGATGCATATGCATGGTTTAATTCTTTTGCATGTGTACCATTCTTTACCCACACGGCACGTGCATTTGGGTGATATCCGTAGAGGATTGGGTACTAGAGCTATGATTCTCAAACCTTTGGTTGAAGCTTGCCAAAGAAGTGATGGTATCTATTATCTTCATCACATCACCAAAACCGGAATCGGCTTCTTTGCCCTTTTGACTACTTGGTGTTCCGATTCCCCTTTCCTTGTCCACTTAGCCTTTGAGAATTCGCTTTCTTCAATGTGTGAAGTTTATAGTAGTTAGGTCTTGTGTGTCCTCGAACTCCACAATGGTGGCAGAAGTGTTAAACTTGAGGATTTCTTTGAGGCTTTGGGAGAGACTTCTCTTTAGCCTTGGGTTTGGCCACAAATGGATTTTGAGGTTTTGGTAAAAACTTTCAAGCAATTCCATTTGGCTTCTTCTCCACTTTTACATTCTCAACACTTGGGGTTGTTAACAAATTTCATCTCCTTGGACACATTGGCAATTGAGCTACTCTCTTTAGAATATCCTAAGCCACTTTTGTTAGAAAAAGGCTTTTGATGTGCAAGCATTTCGTCAAGTTTCTTGGAGGCAACGCGCTCCACTTTGGCATGAGCTTGAATCACTTCAAGCTTAAGAAACTTGATCTTAGAGTAGGCTTCGGTTAGTTCTCCATTTAGCGCCTCAACTTCACACTTCGTTTCCTTGTACCTCACGAGTATGCTCTTGTAGTCTTGTTCAGCTTTCTTCATTTTTCTAATGGCTGCCTTAGCCACTCTAGCATACTCTCCGATTTTCTCAAGAAGAGAATTATAAGATTCTTGCAATTCCTTCATCTTCGTCATCTAATTCTTCCCCAATTTCCATAGACTCTACTTCAGTGTGCTCACTGAGTTCTTCCACTAGAAGGCTCAAATTTTCCGATAAGTCCACAGGTGCAATGGTCATAAATGTGGAGTAATTTCCTTCTCTGTCACAACTTTCTTCTGAATAAGAATTTGAACCATTTGAGTCACTAAGGGTAGTTGCAAATACTTTACCCTTTGCTTTCAAATACATGTGGCATTCTTTCTTCACATGCCCATGTCCTTTGCACTCAAACCACATGACCATTTGAGATGGTGGGGAATCTCTTGAATCCTTCTTCTTGAGTCTTTCTTATCCTTCATGAAATTTGAGAATTTGCCCTTTTCAAAAGACTTTCCATCTCTCTTGAACTTTAGGAACTTACGGAAGTTTTTAGCAAGGTACGCCACATCCTTTTCAACCTTATCCTCATCCGAGGAGGCTTGAGCTTTCAATCTCTCATTGATTGTCCTAAGAGCAAAATATTTGCTCTTCCTTTGAGATGGTAGAGATAACTTATAGGTTTGAAGAAAACCGATAAATTCTTGAATTTTAATCTCATCAAGGTCTTTGCTCTCTTCGATGGCAGTGACCTTTGCATGAAAACTCTCTGGCAATAATCGTAGAACCTTTCTCACAGTCTTGGAGTCCTCCGTCTTTTCTCCCAAGTTGAATTTCCCAATCACCACTTCATTTAGCTTCCCATAAAATAAGTCGAATGACTCGTTTTCACACTCATCTTCAACTCCTTGAAGTGTGTGGTAAGCATTTGCAACTTGGTATCCTTCACATTTTTGGTGTCTTCATAGTTCATCTCTAAGATTTATCACACCTCCTTGGCAATTGTAACATGAGAGATCCTGTCAAATTCGTTAGGAGAAACACCATAGGAAATATCATTTAAAGCGTTGCTATTTGCATTAGCTGCCGCAAAAGCTGCCTTATTACATATGGATTTAGCGGCCTCTGGCCTAGTCCATACTATCTTGACAGTGTCCCGAACACTATCATCAATAGAACATAGAAATGCCCTCATACGGACTTTCCAAAAAGCATAATTGCTCCCATCAAAGTATGGAGGAGCATTAAGCGATTGAGATCGATCCATCTCAAAAAGGGTCTAGGATCACACTTTGGTAATGAAACCACAGCAAGTGCACTCGTTATGATACCAATTGAAAGATCGAATTTGTGTGAAAACACAAAAGTTGTTTAGACTCCCAAATTAAAATTACAGCTCGGTTGGTTTTAATCTAACTTAAACTAGTGCGGAATAGAGTAAATACGAGTGAACAAATAATATAACTACTCTAAACCATATTCATCACATATCAACAATAAAATGAAAGTTAAAAGAGTAGGAAAGAAGAATACAAATATAAGATAACAGACCGATGTGTTATCGAAAAGGACACCGAAGAACTCGATGAAAAACCTCTCCGCCACCCTCCAAGTGATAAATCGACCCACTAGAGAATGAGTTAGAGTACACGAATAACAAAAGACCCTCCAAGCCTAGTCTACCCCATGTACTTGAGCCCTCCAAACTCCTTCTACCAACTGACTTGACGAAGTCTTGTCTTCTCTAACTTTTCGAATCACGCAATTCAGCCCGATTATATTCATAAAAAAAATAGCTTCTCCCAGTACTTCCCAGTAGCACCAAAACCTCACTTTATACTCAAGATGGGTGTGGTAAGTGTTTGGGTTATCAACATCTCAACGATTTGGATATGGAGAGGTAGAAGTTGAGGAAAATCATAATGGATTGTGTAGAGGATTGTAGGTATGAAAATCTCTAACTCTCAAGGGTAATGGCTAGGATTTTCTCTTTGAAAATCACACCTCTCAATATGTGGGTAATGTAGGTATATATAGTGTAGGTAGAGACCTGGCGTATTAGATATGACAAAATGGCAAAACCGAATGTTTCGCGGGTATCTCACGGGAAGGGCTTACCCACGAAATACTCACAAAAACTAGTTGTCACCATCTGTCATGACTCTTTGCATTCCAGTCATGTGCTGAGCACATGGCTTCACTTCGCGAAAAGTCTTCTTGCGAGCTACCCACGAAAACTCCTTTGATCTTCAATGATGTCTTGAGTCTTCACACTCTCTCTCACACATAACCCATACAAATAAATCCCACATAAAATATAGGGTACATAGGATTGAACAAAATTACAATAAAATTTGGTGCGGAATTAAAACCAACACAAAATAGTTGTAAATCACAACTTTATAGAAATGCTCCATATAATTAAATTACTTGGCAGTATCATATAACATATATTGAAATTCTGCTATGCTACTTTCATGAGTTGCCTCATTAAATTTAACTCTTCTATTTTCCAATCATGCCCTTTTATATATTAAAAGTCATTCAAAAATATTAAGGCACAACAAAAATTTGCGAAAAAAGAAGAAGTCACTTTCATATTTTGTGTGTAAGAACATAGTAGATGGCTTCTCTTAATTTTTTCTATATTTTTTTAAAATGTTTAAATTCCACAATATTCTACTAATTTATAAAATATAAAGAAAACCATGGTAAATTCAAGAATATAACACAAAAATCTAGGAAAATGCAAAAAGAATTCTTTGTTGTAGCCATTTACAATTTTCCCAAATTTTTTCTATTTTTCATATTTTTACTAGCTTCATAAGAAAAATAAATCAAAATTATAGAAAATCATAAAATCTTTCAAAATTTTGGAAAACCTGTAAATTTCATGATCTGACCACAAGAATATATTATTACATCCATCCATTATTTTATCCAAAATTTTATAATTTTCAATAATGTTCTCTCTTATCCAAAATAAAATAAAACTTTCCAAAAATTTTCTTATTTTTCTAAAATTTTCCTCAATTAATTAAAAATATATTGAATTTTATATTAAATTTTCACTGAGTAAAATATCTCATCTCCCACGCTAGTTGGCTACCCTCAACTCCAAGAGGATGTAAGTCTAAACCAAAGGCTCATGAGAGTTCTCATGCGCTCTTATGCACGCGAAGTTCGTGTCTCTCAGTCTCTCTAATTCGACATCTGATTTGGGTGGTTTCTATGTTGTTGGAAAGCTTATTTTAAGTACTACAACTTAGGCTCCTGAAATACATTATAAACAAAAGCCCGAGTATTTATAAAGATATTCGAGTTACAAAATCATGTTCCAAACATGTAAATCCTACAGAAACAAATTGGTATCTCTCTCAACACTTATCCAAAATACATTTCGTTTGTTCATATGAACTCTTGACTCTTGAGCCGAGGGGATTCTATTGGTAGTGGTGATGTTGCTGGAAAGTCACCAAAGTACCAGATATAGCGAAGGACATAATGTCCATCAATGGAAAAACCTAGAAAAAATATGGGTTACATGCCTCCCAAAACCATTTATTGGCTTGGAAACAATGAAAAATAGCCGATGTCTCTAAATACAGAAACAAATTGGTATCTCTCTCAACACTTATCCAAAATACATTTCGTTTGTTCATATGAACTCTTGACTCTTGAGCCGAGGGGATTCTATTGGTAGTGGTGATGTTGCTGGAAAGTCACCAAAGTACCAGATATAGCGAAGGACATAATGTCCATCAATGGAAAAACCTAGAAAAAATATGGGTTACATGCCTCCCAAAACCATTTATTGGCTTGGAAACAATGAAAAATAGCCGATGTCTCTAATACCGATCAAAAACTGATAAAAACCAGTAAAAATAGGAAATCATGATCTTTTTTGTTCTTTAATCGTTCCCATTTTAAAAACCATGCAAACATGGGTGACGTTACTTATGCTTCAGGGGTTCAAATGAACTTCCTGACTTGATATATAAAAATTTACATGTATAAAATATTATTTTATTAGTCTAATTTACCTTGAAAAATACTTTTACACGCCTTGACTTAAAACTTCCACACTTTGACATTGATCAATCCAGCCCAAAATTAAACAACACAAATTCGTCCATTCTAAAACCAACCAACTACATAAATCACAGATCTTTCTCTCATTAATCTCTTTTCTTTATCTAACTATCAATATCTTTGACTTTAAATTTATATATTATTTGCATGAGTGTGTGTTTGATATTAATTGTATGCATTTTTTTTTGTTATTTGTGTGTGTGTGTATATTATAATATAACTTTATACAATTTAATAATTACAAAATTTAGAGGGTTTGTTACATGTGTCATGTGTGCGTATTGTTATCATGTTATAATAACATTTTGTTATAAAGTTAGTGATTAAAAATAATAGTAAAGTTAGTGATTTTTTTAGTATTTGATTGGATAATTAGACACATAGTGTATTATTTAGGGTGATGTTTGGGTGGGTCCAATGCCTAGTTGCACTAAACTCGTTGAGATATTAATGACATGTGTCACCATCTCAATGGGTCTAGAGCATTGGATGTAATGGACCTAAATCTCACCCTATTATTTATATATGTATGAATGGGTGTGACTCTTTGTGCCAATAATTAATACAATGCATGTGAGTTGACTTTTGTCATTCAATTTAAAATAATTTTATAAAAATAATGACAAATAGATAATGAGAATTGTATAAAAATAAAAAGCGTTGTACAAACTTAACAAAATAAAATGGTTACACCTATTTACATTGACAATAGATAATGAAATCTTATAATTATTTCAAAAAGTAAAAACTTGTAAAAGAAAATAGTAAGATGTCATGTATAATTATTGTTTTTTAATTTTTAACTCTTTGCTTCCTCACACCGAAATAAGATTCAATACATAAAAAAACTAGTTTTTTGATGACACCTGGGTTTGGTGTGCGTGCTGGCAGATATGTGTTTTTTTATTAAAAAAAACCATTAAACGATATCACTTGAACAATTGAACTCCCTTGATGTCTTTTACGAAGAAAAATAAATCAATTTAAGCACAAATAAATACCCCATTTATCTCTCTCTTTCTCTCTTCTGTTGTGTCTGTTTCTTAAAATAATAATTTAAAGGTGATGTTTTATTTTTTAAATAAATAAAATTATATTGGTGCCACATGGAGAGTGCATTAAAACTATTTAATTAGCTCTTCGCTAGTACTTTATTACCCAAATTACAAGATGTTAAATTACTCTTTCAATAACAACTCCATTACTAGGAGCTAGAAAATTCAAAAGAAATTTAGTTTTTTCTTTTCAAATTATTTTAATCATTTATAATAATTTAAGGTAATATTTATGTTTTTTGTATTTAATATTTTATTATTCAATTGAATTATATTTGTAAAATGATTTCTTTGCGTTACAATAAACGTCAAAACTAATTGCAATAAACATCTTTTTGCTGATTTTTTCTTGATTATACGCACATTATAATGTATGCCCTTACAAATCACATAAAAAAGATATTATGGATCCGTTTGAATATCGCTTATTTTGCTAAAAATTAAAAACATTGTAACAAAATAATTTTTAAATGTGTGAATAATGTTGTGAGACCCATTTTTAATTAAAGTTTTGGTGAAAAAAATGTTTGTAGGTCCTATGAACAGTGCACGAGACCCACTGACAGTGCCATTTCAGACTAATGTGTGGACGTTCAAAGTGCTAATGTGTCCTGTGCATAGTGCACGGGACCCACTGGCTCTGCGTCCCACGTGAAACCAACTTTTGGTAAAAAAAAAAAAAAAAGGAAACGTGAAAACTCAAAACGCAGGTGTGAAACCTCTGAATCCAAACGCTCACTTATTATATATAGTGAGCGTTTGAATTCAAAGGTCTTATGCCTGCGTTTTGAGTTTTCATGTTTTATTTATTTATTTATTTTATTACTAGAAGTTGGTTTCACGTGGGATGCAGACCTACTAGTAGGTCCCGTGCACTATGCATGGGACCCACTAACACTTTGAACGTCCACACATTGGTCTGAAGTGGCACTGTTAGTGGGTCTGTGCACTGTTCACGGAACCCACAAACATCTTTTTTCACCAAAACTTTAATTAAAAATGGGTTTCACAGTACTATTTACACATTTAAAATTATTTTGTTAAAGTGTTTTCAGTAAAATAAGCGGTATCTAAACAGACCATAAATATGTTTTAATATATATATATATATATCTCTTCTCTGAGGGAGAGAGAGAGAGACATGGGCTGATTGACTGTGCGGATTATGTATCGAGTGAACAAGATCCATTTGTTTTCTATCAGTGGTTATCATGTTGAGACTGTCTAACATACGAGTCTTTGCATCTAGCAGTGAACTTTTAAACATTGCAACAGAAAGAAAAATACAGGAAATTAAGTTGAATTTACAGAAAGAGAAATTGATAAATATACCCTGGTTTTAGATCGATGGAGATTTAAGGAGCATAGCTAGATGACTGCACAGTTGAATTGCTGGACAAATCTCCCTTGGCAGAGGGCTTATACTTACATATATACCCATGTAAAAATGGATCACGTCAAGTGGAGTGGCCACCTGCCAAAGGAGCATCTGCCCTGTAATTCATTTGTACACTTGAGTACTCGAATCTTTTCAATAATTTTGACCAATTTTTAAGGCTTGGTTTCTATATATAGGTAGGATAAATGACTGCATCTCATCAAGAATAGGTGCTCCCTGGCTAGTTGAAGAACAATAAGAAACTGCACGATAGTTTTCACCAAAAAATGAAATTGTTCATCTTTCTTTGTTCACTAGATTGTGGCCTTGATTAGAGGACTAAGAGGGTTTGGTGTTGGTATGGGAATTAGGACAAGTGATGGCTAGGGCTGTTTTTTATTGGTTGTGCTCTTCTCTCTCTTAGGATCTCTCTGCTTTATACATCAAGGCTTAAGAAAAACCCGGCCTTCGATCAAGTACTTTATTCTGTGGGTGATGACTTGAGGTCTTGACTATATTAAATTATAATCAATATTAACTAAATTAATTAGGTTGGTTTTGACACGGATGTTTGGAATATAGAGAGAACTTCCACGTGGTTAAAACAATTTTTTTTTTTAACCAAATGAATATTTAAATATTATCAAAAGTGCTGTTCTAGTATTTTTTTTATTATCAAAATTTAAAGATTTAAATATTATTTTAATACTCTAACAATTGGGAAAGTTTCAAGTATTCCGTAAAAAAAAAGAAAAGAAAATTGATTTAAGCTTTATATACTGACATGACTAAAAAAAATTAATTCAACTTTTAAGCTTTACAAAATAAAATATTTGATTTAATTTTTTTAAAAACAGACAGTTTAAGAACTAAATTTCACAGTGAAGAAAAGAACTAAATTGACCCTTATGTCAAAGGATACAATTTGTAAAATGACCAAATAATAAGTATAATTTTCAAGGTTAATGACAAAGTAAAATATATATTGAATAAAGAAAAATTTAAGTCTTTGAGATGACTAATAGCCTAATATTATTGAACAAAAATTAAAGATTTTAGATTGTAGGGTCTGTTTTTGTAGCCTAAGCCTAAAGGACGTGGGTTAAAAGCCCAACGAACCCAGAACAATGAATTTGTAGAGAGTGGGCGAAAGAGCTGGGCTGGTTATGAAGCACAGAATAGTTGGCTAGGTTACGTGCAGTGATGATACCATGAACTAAAGCTTGAACAACTCCATGAATAAATGTCCGAAGAGATGTTTTATTAAGTAAGCAATGATTACAGCATTCAGAGTTACAGTAAAGCTTTTCTCTCCCCTTTTTCTCTCTTTCTTCCCCTTTTTTCTGATCCCCTCTTATCAGGGACCCTTCTTCTTTATATAGCATCCTCTCCTATCATCTCCATCGTCCACTTGTTCTTCATCTGTGTATCTACTCAAGTGCATGTCACGTCATGTGCCTACTTTAGTTCTTTGTGAGTGGCGGTAGCCGAGGTTACACTGTTCAGAGGTCTTCTCCACATAAATGCGGCCAGAAAAGCTGTTGTAGTGCATTAAATGCGGTGATAACAGCTTTTCCTTTAGATATTTTTCAATTCTGATCATCTCCGGATCCACCCAAGACCTATCATTACTGTTGGGATTGTTAGGAAGATTAGTCGGACCTTCTACACGTTCGTTTGATCAAAGCTCTACGTAGCCGAGGAGCAAGACGTCTTCGGACCAATGGTGACCTCTTCGGACGACACTCCCCCTCTGCTTCTGGGCTTCCTACTTTAGATGGGCCGCCCCAACCACCTTTTGATCCTCGGAAATATAATAGTCCTTGACAGGGGGTTCCGGGCCCATTTAGTAGCTTTGGGTTTTTTCCCCCCCACATGTATCATTAATATTTCCTTAAGAATTTTAACACAAATTTTATGGAGTTTAGCTTACCTCTAGTATTTTTAAAAAATGAACCTCATTTTATTTTAATGAGAGATTATCACATCACCCAGTAACTAAATAAAATGTGAAAATTAAAACTCACTACCACTTGTCATTGTATATTTAAAACTGTTAAATATTAGCATTGATACACCATGTTGAATATGCTAGTATGGATGTGGAAGCGAAAGCGAAAGCATAAAGTATAAAACATAATAATTTGGCTTGCACACAAAGTAGAATTATAAAAAAGTTTTTTAAAAAATTATAAGAAGGTTATTTATTTATTTATTTATTTTTAGTTCATATATAATACCTATTTTGTCATATGTGATTTTATATATTAACGTTTAAAATATTATTTCAAATTATATTAAGTGTCATTAAGAAGAAAAGCTACATTAATTGCTAAGTACAGTATGGTAATTTGATTGTTATATTAATAATGTAAAGATTAAAATACTCTTTACAAATTTAAATTTTTATGGAATGGGTTTAGAATTGTCTACATTTTTTTTTTCTCAAAAAACATTTGTAGACAATTCTAAATCAATTCCGTAGCTTTGCAACTTGAAATACAAATTTCCCTTCCTTGGAATCCATCATAATTTATTGTTAGACCACACAAAACGTCTTATTATTTTTTGTAAGGTTGAAAATTATCAATCATCGTGTTGGCTTTATTCCGTGCCAATTTGCTTGTAAATTAAGCACTTAGTAACCCTGTATTTACGTGAGATTATTGTAAGGGTAGTGTGTGAGAAGTTATGAAGAAAAGCTCAAGTATGTGCAAAGAAGTAAATTTTTGTGGCTAGGACTCGTGGGTGGCTTGTGGCTGCAAGTCGCCAACTTCAGACACATGAGATGCACGCAGGGAAGCTGAAAGGTTGCGCCAACTGTCGCACTACAGGACAAAAGTCCCAGGCTGGCCAGGCTGTTACGTCACGACTTGATTTTGCGACTTGGACAAGCTGCGAGACCAAGCCGCCAATTTACCCTGTTTGGTAAAAATGTGTCTCTTTGTATTCTCATATCACCTCACTATATATAGACCCTTATACCCACTAAATGTGTAGAGTTTCTAGAGAGAATTTTGTGAGAGAAAACCCTAGAGAAAAAAAAGATTGCCTCATCCCCAATCTTCATCTAAGAAACTCGACAAATTCCTCTACTCTCTTCCTCTCCATTGTCATACCCTTGAGAAGTCTTTTATCAAATCCTTATCTCACTACACCCACGTCTGTGAGAATGTTTATTTGGTGCTGAGGGAAGCAGTTTGGAAGGAACCAATATACATTGGTTAATGCTATGGTCAAGTAGCGGAATCCAGGAAGCTAAAGAAGAAATAGGTTCGGCGCAACCTCGTTGGAGTAAGAAGCTTGGAGGGCTTAGGTACTTGGGTAGATTGGGCTTGGAGGGTCTTCTGCTGTTCATGTATCCCAACTATATTCTTTAGTGGATTTTATCACCGCTTGGAGGGCGGCGGAGAGGTTTTAAGCCGAGAACTTTGGTTTCCTCTTCGATAACACATCGTGTATTATCCGTGTGTTTGCATCGTTCTTCCCTTTATCTTTACCTTATATTTACTGCTATAGATGTGTTTATATTTGGCTTAGATTGTCTATCAATTCTGTTATTGGCTTTTTATCATGTTCTGCACATTAATTGTTTGATATAAAGCTTGAATTTGTATTTTTATATTTTGGGGTCTAAACGTTTAAGGGTATTTCATACCCATATTGAACTTTCATTTTTTAATACATGGAATAAGAGGAAACAAAATAAGAATTACAAAAAGAAAAAGAAAAATACGAAAAAATGCTCATAGTTTCTTTTCTTTTTCTTTCTATATTTCTCTGTAATTACTCTCTCACTAGATATTCCACCATTCTCACTCCTCAAATCCACACTCTGATGTACAAATCCCATTCATCCACAACAAAAATCAACTAAATATTATGGGTTCATTTGGATAGCACTTATTGTTGCTGAAAGTTGATAAAAACTGATTGTTGCTGAAAACACTGTAGCAAAATAATTTTTAAATGTGTGAATAGTGTTGTGGAACCCACTTTTAATATTAAATATTGCGTGAACAGTGCGTGAATAGTGCACGCAAAGTACACGCACAGTGAATTTTGTCCCCCAAAGTCAACAAGTGCGGCAAAAAAAAAAAAAAAAAAAAAAAGGGGAAACTTTAAGGTTTTTCACAATGGGGCTTTACAGCTTTCCTCACATGCTTTACAGCTTTCCTCACATGTAAACATAGGGTAGCAAAATTTAATTTCCACTACACCTTATTCGCTTTCCATATATATATCTGCTGTGCTTTGAAAAAGTCTTTCCCCTTCATTAAGGATTGCATGACATATACACCCTTTTGAGCCGAACCCAGGCTCCGCACTGCTGGCGTAGTTCTCTCTTTAAGGGATTTCATCACCCATCTGTAGATGTATGGACCTAAACATTGGCAGTGTTACCCATAGTTAGATTCGGGGCTGATGTTGTAGGCACTTCTAGGTCCATGAATGGACAAGAGTTACTGAAAAGGCCCCCTCGATCCTTCCTACCCATAACTTCCATGAAGGGAGGGTATGGCAATTGAGTACCCTAGGATAGGAACCATCTGCCAGTTAAGCCTTTGCATACAGTTGGCCTAGTTATGTCAAACCCGTGAGAACTAGATCAAGCCCAGAGCCCATCAGGACTAGGTAAAACCTAAAGAGCAAGCATCCAAGCCTAGGAAAGGATACCTTTATTAGGCTAGAGGTCAGGGGAAAGTGTCTTGTAACAGGTGCGCCCTTTTTGCTTACGCCAAAGAAATAGTACTCTACCCCAGGTTCCTTCTATCCTGCTTGCACAATATCCATGATTAAATGCCCTAGGAAAAGCAACCCCGTTGCTTATACATGCTAGACCATACCCTATCCCTAAGGGTTTACAACCCTTCAAAGGCACTCATGCATACACTGATTGGTTCTGTCACCTAATCGTGCAAAGATAAAATTTGTGGCAAGTAATCGAAACTCCGTTCAAGGGGAGATGCTGTCAGAAAACGGTCAAGAATCCCAAGACATCATAAAGTCCAGGAATCCTCCTAAGGAAGATCCAGAAATATTGTTAAAGGGCCATGATCCTCAGAGAGATACAAAGGTCCAAGAGATCCATACTATCCAAGTTATCAAGGGATCCAAGTATATGTTTTTAGACCCCTTATACACAAATAGATTAACCTAGTTATTTAGCCAAGTGATTAACTTAGGTAAATTATTCAATTCTAGGTTAACACAAGTAAATCATGTCACGTAAACAATGTGGAAAATAAAGAACACAACGATATGATAATCCAGGAAAACCAAGCCGGTAAAAAACCTAGGAAGGATTTAACCTAGCTATTCTCAAGGTAAAACGGATCCACTATGAAAGAATTGAAGTTTACAATAGTGACTTAGAACACTAACATCCTATTGCTACCTTGAGTAGAAAACTTACTACCACGACCATGTGACAGCTCTGAGTCCACAGACTACTTCTTTGCTTGATTCACAACAACTATAAGTACTCCTACTACTTGTGTTTTTCTTTAAGCTCTTTATGCAGCAACTGAAGTGATCACCAAGCTTGCGACATCAATTTTGATCTTGATAACCCTAAGTGTTTTATGAAGGCAAACACCTCTAGATCTCACAAGAGATTCACACACACAGCATAACCAACAACCTAAAAATATGGCTATAGTTTTTCCTTTTATATTTAAAGTAAAACATAAAACCCTACACGTCATATGGGCTTGGGCTGAGTTGAAAATTCTACAAAAAAACATTCTGCATGAGGTTCGATCGATCAAGCCTTGCAGAAAGTGAACAGTAATTTTCTGCAATTACTCGATTCTAACTTTACAATAAACATACCTGAGCAGCCTAAATCTAGACTCTAAGTTTTGATCGTCAGCATTACACATTAAAGTTCTAAAAACATTTAGATCCTAAATCCTTAGAACCTAACACCAAGTGTCCAAGAGCTTCCCTGAGAAGTCCACATTGTCAAAAGCCGAGTTCTTTCTAGCAGTTGCACTTAAATGTGTGAATAGTGTTGTGGAACCCACTTTTAATATTAAATATTGCGTGAACAGTGCGTGAATAGTGCACGCAAAGTACACGTGAATTTTGTCCCCCAAAGTCAACAAGTGCGGCAAAAAAAAAAAAAAAAAAAAAAGTCCAAAACGTGAAATGAAAACGTGCCGCAGCTAAATCGTGCATCCAAACGCTCACATAGGATGTCTTTTTATTTATTTTTTATTATTATTTTTATTTAATGAAAAAAAAGTTTAAAGGGACAATTTGAGTTGGGTTTTCACTTAAGTTGACCATATTAACACTATTCTGGTGGGCCCCACAGCTGCTTCCCATTGAGGGATTCAAACTTAGAATCTCCACCTCCTAAATCCTTAGAAGTGAGCCCATAACCACTGGATCAACCACTTCTACAGTAGATATAGGGTGTCTTTTTATAAGAAAAATGATTAGTTGTACACATTTTGTGTGTCTACAAGTTTATATTGCTAGTATATATACTATAAATGGGTCTTGATATGGGCAATTATTTGCAAATTATTTTGTGAAAGTTTTGAAACTACTTATGAGAAATTAAAAAAAAAAGTCAAAACATTAATTAATTTTTTTTAATTTTTCTATAATTTTTTTATTAAAAATAATTCACTAACAAATGGCTTTAGACATCCACTAACATTTCCTAATATAAATTTATAAAAGTCATATTTATAATAATAAATATAAAATAAATAAAATAAGTCTTTTTTGTAATGTAAAATATATTTTCAAATGAGAATGTATAAGGTTAAAAAAGGCATATGCAAGGAAGGATGCACATGCACACCACCCAATTGGACCTAAAAGAAAAAAGGCAGTCCAACTCCAAGCCCCAGCGCAGCGCTTCACATGTTTGTCAACAAGATCTGGCTCTGGAAATTGAAATTAGAAATTCCACAAGAAGACAAGCACTTGTTTACCATGTGAACAAGTGGAGAGAGAGAGAGTTTATAGTTTCCACTCTTTAACTGCAAGTTTGAAACTAGACTGGTCCTAGTAGCAGTTTGATGCTGTGAAGACCGTGATTCCTAGAAAACCATAAACTGTGCTATTTGACTTTTTGAACTACTTATCTTGTAGACTTTCAAAGCAAACGGAATTTCAAGAGTCCATGCGATCTCAGTCATATAAATGCATGAACTTTTCAGTGCCTTGTGTGAGAATTTGATGAAAAAACCTTATTTAATTTCAGATCTAATGTAAATGTCTATTGTGTTGTGTTAAAGCTTAACTGCAGGTTGATGGGGATAAAAACTTAGTTTTCTGCTAATCACATCAATTGACTAAATATAATTGGAGATTTGGAGTTTTCTACCTGACTATGATTACGTTAAACATAATGAAAACCTTGACCTTTTTGCTTTAATAATAGGGAAATTTTGCCATAAGAATTAAGCTCACCACCAACCATTGCAAAACAATTTTGCTTTTTATTCCGAGATTTGTGGTTAATTATCACAGCTAACCAATCATGTTATTCAATACACACCTACACCATATATGACACAAGACACACACGTACACAGATACATCAAACAGGCCTGTATAATATAAGTGCTATNAGTCCAAAACGTGAAATTGAAAACGTGCCGCAGCTAAACGTGCTATCCAAACTGGGTCTATATATGTCACAACCCTAGCCTAGCTAATGAACAAATTAGGCACACAAGAATGACTGTACACTTATAGACATTTTCCTTACAAGCATGCAAGGGTTCTTACATGTAAGAATATCCTAAGGAAAATTCTCAAAGAATTATTATATAAAGTAACCTCTAAAACCATCTTTAATGATTCAATTGCTAAAAATCTCCAAAGTATTAGTGAAAATAAAAGTTCAAATCATATATGCATAAAATAATGAATAGAAAAAATTACTAAATACTATCAGTTTGATTTTTTTTTCCCCATAATTTCTTAAGCTCCTTTCATGCATCAAAACAGGCCTGTATAATATAAGTGCTATGAAATTGCTTTTATCGAAGCCATTAATTGTCTTTCAAAGATCAAGCATAGCAGTAGACTCGTAGTTCATTGTTTTGTGTGTAAAGGATTTACTTTTGCCAGCATAATAAATGAAAAGGTATGTGATTACAAATTCTTTAACAACTTTTTATCTGCATGACATAAGATGACGTAATTAGTAAAGAAAAAATAGTAAATTTATAATAAATATATTGTAAAATAATGAATTTATAGTAAATATATTGTAAAAATATTTTTTGAGTTTTACTAATGTATGTCTTTAGCCTTTAGGGCATATGTTATTAAATCATTTAATAAAATTTTTATAAGAAAGTAAAAAAATAATTAATTTTTTAAAAACTTTTTTAATTTTTCATAAAATAAATGATTATAGTTTGCACTAAGGACGTACATTTATCAAACTTTTTTTTTTCTTATTTTAATGCTAGTATAACATTTTGCTTTCACAAGGGCCTATGTGATAGATGGTGATTGACTATTTGTCTACCACTATCACATGAACCAATTATTTTTTCTCTAATATGCCAACACCAGTCGCAATATGCCAAAGAGTTGTGTTAACAGACACCCTCTTTATGTAAGAATTTACCACTTTATGTTAGAATTTTTGTTAGTCACTTAACTTTATATCAGTACCTATTTTGTTAGTTTTATAGGCTTTAGGGTCAACTTTATACAATTTTTTTTATTAAGTGAGACCCATATTATTTTAACTCGGAAAATGCTACCGAGTGCCCTTAGGGCATGGTTAACAATCCATTTCAGGAAAGTTTTGACATTATTTTTATAGAAAATGAAAAAGGCTGTCAAAACATTAATTGTTTTTTTTTCTTTTCCCATCAAAATTTTCTTTGACTGGATTGTTAACTAATACTCTAAGGATACTCATTAGTATGATCCTTTTAACATTAACAAGCACCGCATAGTGCTTGTTAACATTTGCCTATGCCAAATAGCACAATTGTGACAAAATGTATGATTTGTAAGTACATTTATTTTTCCACCCACTTTTTCAAGCTCTTGACATGTGTTTAGGAAAAGGGTTTTTTTTTTTATCTTACGTTTATATAAATAATTTAATTTTTAGATTTTTTAATTTATTTTTTGAAATTAAGCTAACATTTAAATTATTGTCATACATTTACTATCAAATTTACCAAAAATTATATATTTTGATAAATATTATGCAAATGAACGAGTTCCAAATGCACTTTTACACAAGTTTAAGAGAAAGTGTGAAAAAATCGGTGGTATATTTATTACGAGTCTTTTGACTGAATATTGGAGAAAATCGAGTTTATTTGTAATATGGGTATTGTTCAAAGTTATTTGGCAAATTGAGGAGAGAAGCAAATTTCGGCAATGGGTTGCCGAAATTCTAACAAAAAAGGATGAGAGAGAAGAGAGAAATGATGTGACATAAGGAGTGAGAAAAGAATTGAATTTTAGTAATGAGGTTACCGAAATTCCTTTTGCCCGAATTTTGCTGCCTAGATCAATGAAGTGCCAAAAGGAGAAGTGCTCAAGAGGGAAAAAACCAATTGTGGCAACCAAGTTGCCGAGATTCAAGGGGAGTGAGGAGAGAGAAAAATGGATTGTGGCAACCAAGTTGCTGAAAATGGGAGAAAAAAAAAAAAGAATTATGGCAACCAAGTTGCCGAAAATGTAAAGAGAAAAATGTAATAGGAATTTTGGCAACCAAATTGCTGAAAATGAGAGTAAAAAAAAAAAGAGCTATTATGACATTGTAAGGGAGAGGGAGAAAAAATTTAATAGGATTTTTTGCAACCAAATTGCTGAAAAGGGGGGAAAAAAAAAGAATTATGGCAACCAAGTTGCCGAAATTGTAAGGGAGGAGAGAGAAAATTTTAATAGGAATTTTGGCATCATAAAATATCATATTGTTGTAGTTAATATATTTTTTTTCCCTCTCATTTTCAGCAGCTTGGTTGCCACAATTCCTATTTTTATCCCTTACAATTTCGGCAACTTGGTTGCCAATTTTTTTTTTTCACTAACATCAAGATCTTAGGAATTAAAAAAAATGGGTCACTGAGTGCATTCACTCAATTCCGTTCTTAAAATACTTCCCAAAAATCAAAGAAGTTAGAAACTAAGGGGGTGTTTGGATTTTTGATTTCCATGACTCAATTCTCAATTTGCATAACTTATAACTCAAAAATGGTGGGACCCATAGCAAAATGGTTGTTTGGCAAACGATAACTCTGTTTCCATCACTTAATTCTCTGATTTTTGAGTTATGAGTTATGGAAACTGAAAACACATTTTGGTTGTTTTCAGTTTCCATAACTCATTACTCAATGGCAATATTGTAATTAAACACATATATGGGACCCACAAACAGTGCTCAGCCGCACCTTTTGACCACTTTTGACTTTTTTTTTTCTTTCTTCTCCTAGGTTGGCTGTGCGGTTCTTTTTTTTTTTTTTTTTTTTTTTTCACTGGACCGCTGTTCTACTTTTTTTTTTTTCTTCTTCTTTTCTTTCACTGGACCACTGCTTGGATTTTTTTTTTTTTTCACTAGACGCTGTTCTGGTTTCTTTTTTTTTTTTTTTTTCTTCACTAGTTTAGTTTTGTTTTGGGTTTTTTTTTTTTTTTTCTTCTTCTTCTTTCACTGGTTTGGTCTGTTCTTTTTTTTTTTCCTTCACTGGTTCGGTCTTTTCTGTTTCTTTTTTTTTTTTTTTTTTTCTTCTTCTTCTTCTTTCACTAGTTCGGTCTTCATGTTTTGGGTTTTTTTTTTTATTATTATTATTATTATTATTATTTTTTTTCATTGGTTTCGGTGAACTTGGGTACTGAAAAAAAAAAAAAAAGGCTACACCGGGTGACAGGTATAGGGCCCACAAATAGTGTGAAAAATATTGAGTGATGGGAAGTGAGTGATGGTGCCAAACAAACATGGTATTTTAGAGTGATGAGTGATGAATGATGAGTAATGAGTGATGAGTAACGAATAATGAGTGACGGAAATTGAGTGATGAAAAAAAAAATCCAAACACCCTTTAAACTTGCAATTAAAGCCTGAGTCCCTGAGACTTTGCTTTCTAATAAGATACGGTTTTATTGGCTTTAGTGCTAGTCCTCGTGCAACACATTGTGCTTGCTCTTTAGTGGAAACATCATTCAAAGTCTTTTGGCAACTTGGTTGCTACAATCCTTTTTTCTCTCCCTCCCTCTCCTTGAATTTCGGCAACTTGGTTGCCACAATTGGTTTTTTTTTTTTTTTTTTTCCTTTCGAGCACTTCTCCTTTGACCACTTCATCGATTTGAGCAAAGAATTCGGGTAGAAGGAATTTCGGCAACCTCATTATCGAAATTCAATACTTTTCTCACTCCAACTATCACCTCATTTCTCTCTCCTCTCTCATCCTTTTTTGTTAGAATTTCAGCAACCCCGTTGCCGAAATTTGCTTCTCTCCTAATTTCGCCAAATGACTTTGAACAGTACCTATATTACAAATAAACTCAAATTTCTGCAATGTTCAGCCAAAAGACTCTATTTATTAGTGTCAAAGACTTATCATAAATGTACTTATGGACTCAGAGACTCGGGCAACTAACCTTTAATTTCCTTGTGACTTTATATGGAATGGAAGTCACATTTGGAACAAGTGGTTGTCATTGTCGATGTATGGAATATGTTCATATTAGAGCTATAAACAAGCCAAATAATCTATGAACAAGTTAGGTTCGATTTGGAAAAAAAAGGAAAGAAAAATTTATATTCATTAATCAAGCGAACAAGTCATGCTTAGGTTTATATATTTTAAGCTCGAATATTAAACAAGTCAGGCTAAAACATAAGAATTTATTCACAAAAAAAACTCATGAGTATAAAGATCAACTTGAGTTCATATTGAATCTTATATAGTTAAATATGGCTAAATTTAATCAAAATAAGTCAAATTTGGAAGTTTGGAGAAAAATATGAAGTTTGACCAAGTTTGATCGAATTTTAACCAAACATTTGACCATTTAATCAAAGTGATTCTTGTCTTGATACGTAAATAATTCAATTCCTTCTTAAATGATAGGTGGATTGCCAAAATCAGACATAAAACGAACAAAGTATTACAAACAAGAAAACTCTCTAAAATGGAAACCCTAGCCCTAGTTGAAAATAGGGTTTGATTGAAACCTAGTCAACTTCGAATCATGCAAATTTATATCTTCAAAAATCTTGTGTGACAAAAATTATCATGGTCAACTTTGGGTACCAAAATTTAAAAAGTCACATAAAATATCAAACATACCAAGAAAACACTATAGGAGCTAGTGACCCCTATATTAATTTACAAAATGCTCCGGTTGAAGCATGATCATATATGCAAATTCATGCACTTTCGCTACGAAAATTGAAAAATTTTATGATGCAGCAACTTTCGAAAGCCATAGTGTTTTGCACCGACCTCCGATTTTGTCAAACTTGGTATCATTGGAAATATAAATTCATAATATTCCAATGATACTAGATTTTCCATATTTTGAGCCTCATAAGGTCCTTACAATTTCTTTAGAAATCTGTAGCAAAATTGGAAAGCATGTTAAACTGGGCACATAAGGCTCACGCTTTTAGCCTGTGTCCACCTATAAATATGCCTTTTTTTTCCCTCCAATTGAGTAGAAAAAGAGGAAGCAAGGAATGGAGCCACCCCAAGCTTAAAAGCAAACCTCCAAAGTCTTCTATCTCCATGGTTCATAGTAGTTTAGTTTGGAAGTCTCCTAGAGTTCATCCATAGCAATGTTTAAACCAAGATTATCACACTCCACTACTGTTAAGTGTCCTTGGACTAAGAATTCCGTAAGATTTTTGTCAAATTTTTAGAACCAGTGAGGGTTTCCTAGAAATTCATTCAAGATAGTGGTTGAAGCTAGGTCATCGCAGTTCACTATCGCTATGTTTCCTTGGACTAAGAACTTTACATGGATTATGCTTGTAGGGGCTTGGGCCCGGGCGACTGGGAATGGCCCATGTAACGAAGGCCTAGGTAAGAAAGGCTATCCTAAGAAATAGAAACTGGCCCAATACTGTAGGGATAGGCCCAGCCCAATAACAAGCGTGCAAGGGTTCAAAGATTAATGTTTGGGGGAATCCTATTGTGTTTGGACCTGGTTAGGACCAATACCAACTAACAAGCCAGGGGGAGGCTGATGAGGGGACGATCAAATCTAGGTCGGTCCCCGAGTATTGTTAGTGCCTTTGGGAAATTTGCTGCCAAATGCTATTTGGCGTCTGGAACAAGTTTCAAGAGAATCCTCAAAAGGAATGATTTTTCCTTGGTATTCCAGGTAGAAATGGGATTATGTGGGAAATGATGAAAAAGTAATAATTTGAACCCCCACTAAGGAGAGACTATAAAAGGGGAGGGAGGACGAATAGTTAAGTGGTTCAAAAAAGGAGAAAAATGAGAGAAAAAGAGAGGGAGAAGAAAAACCAAAGGGTAGGTGAAAATTGGGCTTAGAATCACAAAAGTAAAGAAGGTTAGGCTGTCAAGGCAGGGTTTGTGGCAACGATCCGTAGGAGTGCAAGGAAACCCACCAACAAGTAAATTGGGAGTCCAGGTCCTTTATCCTTGAAAACATCACTCTCGGGTTTGGGCACCACAATGCTTGTTAGTGCTCTAAGACTACTGGCACCCCACTAGAATGTTGTCGAAATGCTAAATATTTCCTAATTACTTTGCTATTGTTGATGATCTGTGTAGCTATCATAGTGCTCCATTATGTAGACACCTCATTTTGCAACTCACATTTAACTCCATATGAGGGCTAAAACAATAATTTCACATCTTAAGGGTAAAGTAGTTTTCAATTGTTGGATTTTCAATTACTTCACATAAAATAGATCTTGAAGTCTAAACGATTAAAATGATGAGTCACAGGCCTTAACGGAGCATCGGATTAAAAGATATTATGAAATCAAGTTTTATCGGCTAAAATACATTCAAGTAATTGATTTCAATCACATGTAATTATGAACAATTAATTTTAATCTCTTTCCTGTGGATTTAATTTAAAATCAATGATGTGTCATATTTCTATTGGTTTGGACTAAAAATAATGGTAAAAATGCAAACCCTTCATTAATCCGATAGTCAAGAATGAATGATTCCTTGATTTTTGGAATTAATTTAACAATAACTAGTGTCTAATAATGCTAAAATGGAGTTAATTGGGCTAAGTTTGTTGGGGGCCGGGGGGGGGGGGGTGAAGTTTGTGGAGTTCATGAATTCATTCGAAGTTGACTTGAGTGGTGAGCAAGCAAAGGAGCATAAATGGAAGGTTTTGGAGTCATTTAGGTCAAGGCGCTGATTGACATTTGGATTTAGTCTCTATCTACCAGTTGGGAAGATTTGAACCCTAAATTAATCTGTTTAGATTTGAACCCCTAGTCCAACTTTTTTTTTTTTTTACTTATTATATATATATATATATATATAATTTTTTTTTTTTGGTAGTTGGCTCCCCTCTTCTAAATCCTTAAGTCCCCCTCCTCTCCAATCAACCTAGCTAGCCTAGCCCAACTAGCTACTATCCAACCTAAAAACTTAACATAAACAATAAAAGAATTTACAATGGTAATTTTATTTTAGCAAAAAACTATTTTACAATCAAAGAACCAAAAAATCATGTGTTATTGAAGAAGCTAAAGCTGAAGTTAAATTTTTTGCAACTATAGTAAACTAGTATAAATATCAGTTGATTGTAGCAAGTTGTTAAAAATAAAATAAAATAAAATATTTTATTAAGATTATCTCTCTTCCTTCAATTAAAAAACTTAAATTCTCTCTCTTCCTTTATTATTTAATGAGTTGCTTATATTATTGTAAATGAAGTGGTGAAAAAATAGAACATTTGATATTTGGTGTATTGTAAAGTGAGGTGGTAAAATAGATAAAGTAACTTTTTGAGATACTAAAAGCTAAATTTCTTAGCACCACTACTATTAATACTCTAACTTCAAAAAATTTAAAAATCCTAGCCAGCCTAGTATTAAAAAACAATATTATTTTGTGTTTTTTTTTTCTTTGTTGGTAAATGATTGCATCTTAATATATTAGGAAAAAATTATTTTGTTTATTTATAATTTGTTAATACCATATGGACGCCTCTTTGGAGTTTTTTTTTTTTGCTTATACTCTAGCCCCCTTAAGCTTGAAATTCTAGATCCGTCTCTACTATTATGTGACAATTCATTAAACCATCTATTTTTGTATTAAATTATATGACTTATTATTGTTGTTGTTGTTAAAGGTGGAAATATTTGAATCCTGACTATCTCTATTGGTAATATCAGAAGGTGCCAATTAGATGAATTACAAGGCTGTTGATACTCATTAAATTAATTAAACAAGTCATATAACTGAAAATACATTTGGAAGGTCATCCTTATCAATACTAATTTCCCTTAGAAGATAACCATGGTAATTTATGATTGTCAAAATGTTTTTTGTGATAGTAATATTATGTTATTCTATGGTGGTTCTATGAGTTTTTTATAGGGTGCCATGAAAAAAACTTAAATTAAAAAAAAAAAATCTAATGAAAATAAAATTTGAATATATCGACATCACACTAAAAAAAAAATGCACAAAAATACTTGAAGTTTTACAATTTCCATCTACGAGTTTTTAGATTTTGAAATTGTTGCATGATAGAAGGTTGATAAAAACTCGAGAGTCAGGCAAAAGCGAAAAGGCAAAAAGGGACTGATAAAAGATAAAGTAAGAACTAAAAATGTTGAGATGAAAGTTATACATTTGAGAGAAAGTCTAAAATGATGATATAGAAAAGAAAAATGGAGAGAGAGAGAGAGAGAGCAGCAGTAGCAGCAGCAAATGATACCTGTTGTGACTTGTAATTGCGAATTGAGCCACTAAAGAGAGTAGAGTTGCTACGACTGCAAAGTCAAGGAGATTAGAATATCTTTCTTGGAATCGTTTGAAATTAAGAATTATTTTTGTAGAATAGGTTGAATGAGTTATGAATGTGAATAATTAAGGGTTTTTATGTTTTGTTTTTAATGGGCTTTCTGTTAAAAATTTTGCTCATTTGTTGTAGTTTGGCTTAATCTTGTTGTTGGTTGGGTTATTATTGCTTTTATTTGGGCTAAATTTTATTTGTTGTTGTTTGTCTAATCTTGTTGTTGGTGGGGTTTGGTATTTTATTTTTTAGGGTTTTTTTTTTAATTTTTAATTTTTATTTATTTATTTATTTTTTATAGTGAAATCATGACTTAATTTTCGTTACTTAGGACAATTTTCCATTGCAATTACATCCAACCCAATTTGGTTTACGATTACACTGGGGGTATACTCAACCCAAATTACACATTCACTTACATTCCAAGCCTCCCTAGCCATAATATGTGCTGCCATGTTGCTTTGTCTACGAACATAGGAGCAACTCTAGGATATAAACGCTTTCATTCCTACCTTAGCGCCTTCCACCATTTTTTGAATTGAGCAAGGGCCTGGGTCATAGCTAGCTACTGCCCCTACCATAACCTGCATGTCACTTTCGAAGTCTAAGTCCCTTAAGACCAGATCCCAGGCAAGCTGAATTCCCTCCTCCAAAGCCTTAGCTTCAACCTCCGTGGCTCCTAGTGGGAAGGGTATTTTCTTGCTCATCGCACCCATGATCAGGCCCTCTTCATTTCTAATGACTACCCCAACTCCACAACACCCCAAATTCACAAAGACTGCCCCATCAACAATCACCTTATACCTCCCCTTCCTCGGTAGTTTCCATTGACTGCGGACTAAGGCCGTGCTGCATGGGTAGGGCAGCTAAATTCCTTGGATTTCCATCCCATACTCTCGCACCTCCCTAGCTATTTTGCTCGACTTTTTATATGTACCCTCATGCTTGAATTTATTTCTATTGTTCCATATATGCCACATCGTAATTGCAAACAACACCCAGCCCATGTCCTCTTTCCTCTCCTTCATTGCCCAGACCACATCCACAAAGTCCCTCGTGGGTTGGGGCAACACAAGAAGATCAAGTTCCATCTCCCTCCATACCTCGGCAGCAACTCTATAGTCCCAAAGGATATGACCCGAGGACTCACATTCCCCACAAAAACCACACCTGTCATTGCTACACACCTTCCTTGCAGCTAGGTGATAATTGGTTGGCAAGATTTCTTTGCAAGCCCGCCAAAGAAAATGCTTTATTTTATTTGGGCAATCAAGCTTCCACAAAACCTTCCAAAACTAGGTTGCTTTTGCTTTGTCTGAGCAGTCTCCCATTGTTCTCGTCGTGCTAGTCTTCTTCAACAATTTCAGCGACACCCCATATGCACTTCTCACCGTGAATAGGCCATTCTTCGACAATGCCCAAACTTTTGAGTCCTCTGGCAGATGCAAGCTCAAAGGAATACTAAGTATGCTCTCTGCTTTGTGGGGAAGGAACATCTCCCTTATAAGTTCAGCCTTCCACGTACCTGTCTCCCTGTCAATGAGCTGTGCCTCTTTCACCTCTCTGGTATTATGTCTTTGGGGGCTGAGAACCTTGAACGAATCAGGCAAAGGTAGTCATCTATCACACCATATATTCACTTTCTCCCCATTGCCAATTATCCACCTTGATCCCACCTCAAATCGTTTCCTTGGCTTCTAGTAGACTCCTCCACACATAAGATGGCTTCTTTCCCACTTGTGCATCCATGAACAAGCATTCCACAAAGTATTTTGCTTTAAACACCCTATGAGTGAGGGAATCCGGGTTTTGACTACGTCTTCACCCTTGTTTTGCTAAAAGTGCCAAATTAAACGCCTTCAAGTCCTTAAAACCCATTTCACCCTCTAATTTGGGTGTGCACATATTTTCCCACGATATCCATGCCATCTTCCTTTCCTTATCATTCTGACCCCACCAAAATTAGCTCACCATGGAATTGAGCTCTCTATAAAGGGAATTCGGGAGTTTGAAGTAGCTCATCATGTATGTTGTTGTCGTTTGGGTAATCGCCTTAATAAGAACTTCTCTCTTGGCATTTGATAGTAATTTCCCTTTCCACCCTGCTATTTTCCTTCCCACTTGGTCCTTTAT
Organism: Quercus suber; assembly: GCF_002906115.3. Classification (NCBI taxonomy): domain Eukaryota; kingdom Viridiplantae; phylum Streptophyta; class Magnoliopsida; order Fagales; family Fagaceae; genus Quercus; species Quercus suber. The sequence continues at coordinate 1,213,570 of NW_027069580.1, forward strand.
CCGGTTAAAAGCCTTCTTCTTTCCTCTCCCCACTAAATGGGCCGTCCCAAATATTGTTCATGCTTGTGTATGATTTGAGCACCAAAGCTGTTTTTGATTTCCTCCTGGATCTCCCTTTTCGTGTTCTTGCTAAAAAGGAGCAACGTCTTCTCTCTATTCAACTTCTGACCTGTCTCCCTCTCATAGTCATCAAGGACCTTTAGAACCTTGTTTCCCTCCCTAACACTTGCTTCACCCAAAATAATACAGTCGTTGGCGAACAAGAGATGGGAAATCCTTGGTGCTCCCCTACACATTGATATCCCGCTTATTAGCCCCTCCCTTTCATCCCTTCGAAGCATGGCCGTTAACCCCTCCGCACATAAAAAGGAAAAGATAGGGAGAGATAGGATCCCCTTGGCATAACCACCTTGTCGAAATGATCTTTCCTTTTGGTTCCCCGTTGATTAGGACTGAGTAGGAGATTGTCATAACACATATCATGATCAACTTGATCCATTCCTCTTGAAAACCCAATTTTCTCATCATCGTCTCCAAAAAAGCCCACTCCACTCTATCATAGGCTTTGCTCATATCAAGCTTATAGCCATCAAGCTTCTTTTTCGTTTTCTTTTTTGGTTTATGTAGTGCATCGTCTTGAATGCCACTAGCACATTATCCTTGATCTGTCTCCTCGGGACAAAGGCGCTTTGTGACTTGTTTATCACTTCCGGTAAAATCTTCTTCAATCTGTTTGCAAGTACTTTGGACACAATCTTATATACAACATTGCACAAACTGATTGGGCGGAATTCAATGATCTTTGTGGACAACTAAGTTTTGGAATCAAGCATATATAAGTTTCATTTAATCTAGGAGGCATCACACCAGTATTAAGGATTTGGGAAACACAGCTCACAACAGATTGACCCACTACATCCCAATATTTCTGAAAGAAAATATGTGAAATACCGCCGGGGCCAAGGGCTTTTGTAAGGTGCATTCGGTCCAAGGTTGCTCTGATTTCCTCCTCTCTGAACGTTCTCATCAACTCGCCATTCATCTCCTGTGTGACCCGCAGGGCTATTGCAATTTTTTAGGGTTTAAGGATTATGTTTGGGGTCAAGATTATTTTCGTTCAACCCAAATTCTGGCTATTCTAAAGTCATGGTATTCAATATATATTTCTGAAGTACATAAAACAGGTAGGTAAAGTAGATAAAATAAAACAGGTTAGTTTAAAAATAATTATGTGTATTAAATTTTTTTCGAGTCAAAATATTCATATAAACAGCCTGAGTTGTACGTAAAGCCGCCATTGATGGCATTATTAATTAGATTCACTTTCACAGGTACATACGTTTCTCACTGGATTTTCTTCGGTAATGTTTTTGATAAAACCTTATGGATGCTTTATCCCGATTAAACTAAAGGGAAATTTTTTGAAAAAGGCCCCCTTAAACTTTTTATCCAAATCATTGACCTTTTGTTGTTTAAATTTAAAATTATAAAACCTTAAACTATGAGAAATATCCAAATTAATCCTTTTGTTATCATTTTGTTGGTGTATTAGAAGGAAAATTATATCACATGCACTGCTTGTGATGCATATAAATAAAAAAATATTTGTAAATTAAAATGTAATAATAAAATTTCTTTCAAAATTTAGAATTGGTATAATTGGTCCTACACCACGTCAGTTGCCAAGTGCCACATGACGAATTCCTAAATCTTGATCTAAAAAACAATTGAACCCTAACCTAATTACATGTTTGAACTTGAAGGAAAATTATGATATAGGTAGGGATTTTTGGACATGTGAAAAATGTGTCAACCTGAACCCAACCTACTAGAATGACTGTTTAAGTCGACTCACGAGTAATATGAGTTGATGCTTTATAAGGGGATTTATTTTCACGCTTTTTGCTTCTTCTTCTTCTTCTTCTTCTTCTTCTTCTTTATTTTTTTTTTTTGGATATTGTTTAAATGTGTTTTACACTTCTGCTTCTTACTTTTTTCTCTATTTTATTTCTTTTCTTCTCTCAAATACTGACTTAATGGGATAAGTTTAGTGAACCCAAGATTGTGTAAACTTAAGAATATTATATATTATTTAATTTATATATTTGAGTATATATTTGATTTGTTATTTTATTTATATTGTTTAAGTCAAATCAATTTTTAATTAAGTCTAGTCTCCTAATAAAATTTGCAGATTACTTGAAGTGAAACTTGAGGTGCAAAACCCAATTGAAGTGAACTCTAACTTCAAGGATTAGGTTTTTGGGTTGAGAATGCCTCAATATTAAGAGAACTTCTTGAGAAAATGTATAAGTTTATTTCTAGCTATAATCTAAGTGAATTGTGGATCGAAGTAAATCAAACCAAAGTAAACTGGATCAGAATGATTGCAACAAATTGAACCCTAAGTCATTGTTCTAAAATNTTTAGGTTTTGGGTTGAGAAATGCCTCAATATTAAGAGAACTTCTTGAGAAAATGTATAAGTTTATTTCTAGCTAATCTAAGTGAATTGTGGATCGAAGTAAATCAAACCAAAGTAAACTGGATCAGATGATTGCAACAAATTGAACCCTAAGTCATTGTTCTAAAATCAAACTAATTCAAAGTAAGCATAAATTTAGATCAAATACAAATAAAGACCTAAGTACTGCATCAAACTGAACTAAACTTGATATAACTAATCATAAAGTACAAGGGAAGCACTTATAAACATAAAATCTTCTCAACAAAAACTAATTGATCTCTTAGAAATCTAAGTATACGTACCAATGATTTCAAGAAGTTCTCTGGTGTTTTTTTTTTTTTTTTGAAGTGAGTTCTCTGGTGTTTTTACGTTGCCTTTTTTAATTTTATCTTGGTGTGTAGACTAAGTTTCTATTTATACTTAAGGCTTCAATGGTTATGCCCATTACACTCATGGTTTTAAAAACTGGATCGGGGCAAAATCAAAATGCCTCCGATTCTAGGTTTTCCGGTTTTTGACTAGTTTTAGGCATTTTTTTCGAACTGGACTAGTGGCCAGTTCTTGGTTCAATCGGTCAGACCAATCGATCTGGTCCGGTTTTTAAAACCTTTGTTACACTTCCCATGTTTTAGTGGCACAAAAGGTAATTTGGTCCTGAACACAAGTTTTATACATGTGTAATTGTTTGGGTTTTAGATAGTTTCTAAATATATATATATATATTTTTTTTTTTTATTTAGCTTGGCCCCTCCCGGAAATTTTTTTGGCTCCGCCATTGCCCTCATTGTTTATGTCTATTTGGCATGTGTATTTTATTTGTGTGCTTTTATAACAAATTAAGGTAAGCCTTGATAACCTTTTCGTGGTAACTCCTCACTCCTTTGTTAACTATTTCCAAAAAATCTAATTAATGCCATTTTCATCTATTTGGTGTGCGTTTGGACACCGTTTATTTTGCTGAAAACTGAAAACAATAAAAAAAAAATATTTTGGTTACTGTTTTTAATGAATTTACTGTTCATTGGCCTAATTGCACCATTCATGTCTCATGAATAGTGCACCAGGCGTTGGTCTCCCCCCCCCCCCCCCCCCCCTCCCTAAAAGAAAAAGGCAGAAAATGCACAAAACGCAGATGTGGGAAGTGCAAATGCACTTCCCAAATGCACCCTTGGGCATTATTTCTAGCTTTAATTCTTTCCACTTTAACTTCCACATCATACTCCTCTTTTGAGATGGCTTTTCTATGGCGTGCCATGTGTATTTATGATAAGTTAGTTATTTTGGCCCAAATATGTATTGAAAGAAAGATAAAAACGATATTATTAAGTTTTATTCTTTAGCATGTTAAAAAATTACGGATAATACTAGGTTGATCCGACCCTCAAAAAATCAAGTAATGGTTAAGACAGAGATGTTTTTGATTTGATACAAACTCGATCAATCCCACCTGTTTAAGTCTACCTAAGAACTCGAACTTTAGCTTCCTCTTACCTATTTTGGAAAGGGAGAATATGCCAAAATGCCGCATAGGCCGTGGACCACAAAATTCAAAAGATTGCAAACTCCCGAGGGAAGATACAGAGACTACAGGTATCCAAGCTGGGAAAGGAAATTGAAACTGTAGGCATAGCCAAGATATATGAAAATGCCGCAAACGCTAAATTTTAAACCAAGTCCTGAAAATGTTAAATCTTTAACTTGTTAATTATAGGGTATGCGAGCTAATTATATATATGAATGTAAATCAATTTCCTATCGGTTCGATATTTTTTTTTTGTTATAAAAAAAATCAGTTCATTAACATTTTTTTTTTTTTGATGAACCAGTTCATTAACATTTAGCTCTATATAAATTTGGGACATTAATTAATTAAAGGATAAATTAAACTCAGCCATAAAAACACATTACATGCCTCAACTCATCGTTTTTCTGTTCTTTTTTCAAAGATTTAAGTGTTGAATGGGAATATATTACATGTAAACATAAAAATATATTACATGATTCGATCTATATTATTCACAATTGAAATAAATATTGATCCTATTTAGCCCTCAATCAACATGCAAGTGTGTCACTTGGGATAATTGTGAACAAACACCATACATATCATTGGGCGGCTCCGTACAGTAGGTGTACATGATCATCAGTCTAATCAACATGTTATATGATTGTAATGAGACATCGCTTGTCGTGTAATTTCTCTCTTCTAATCTCATTTTGTTTTTTGACTTCTGTCGATGCTGATGGTTTGTCTTGAAGTGGCACAAAAGGTGATTTGGATTGTGACTTTGAAAAAGGTGTGGATCCATAAGATCCTTAGAAAGGGATTTGACACAAAAGATGCAGTCCCACTTTCTAATATTAAGAAAGGTAACCAGTTTAATTACCTTCTTTCCCATTTTTTTTTTTGGATTTACAATCAAAATTTATTTGCATTTCTACTTGAATGAAATAAGAGACAATCCGAAGCACCGGCGGGTGATAGCCTTTGTGCATTCTAAAATTCTTGTTTTACATTTATGATTAAAATAATTTCTTGTTTTACATTGTTGTCTTTTTTAGGCACTTTTTAGTTTTTACATTGTAGTTAAAAGCTCTCTCTCTCTCTCTCTCTCTCTCTCCAAGTGTCAGGATATTCCTTAGGCTAGAATTGAACTCCCAAAAATGTCGCACAAGAAGTGAGATGTCACTGTGCTATAAGGCAATTAATTAAGAGTAAAATTTGTTTAACCTTTTATATTTTTACATGAATTAACATTTTATATATATATATAGAGAGAGAGAGAGAGAGAGAGAAGAGAGAGAGAGAGAGAGAGAGAGAGAGAGAGAGAGCTCCTAAAAAAAATCTTTTTTTTTTTGGTTTCTCACAGTGTGTCCTCAAAATTTTCAACCAAAGTCTAATCTCTGTTCGCGATGGGTAGGCCCATAACGGGTAAATCGCTGGTTCATGGAGTTTTTTCAAAGTACTGGTGCCTGAACTTGAATTGAGGAGCTCCCAATCAAATCAAAGACAACCACTTTTAGACCAAGTGTCTAACCACTTGGCCAACTCCAATGGGTTTCCTAAAAAAAACTCTTAGATAAAGTTATTTCATATTCTAATATATTCTAGCTTTGCATAATTGAATAGTCTTATAACTGTGCACCACATTTTGCCACATATACCTTTGTAGTGAAGGTTTTATTAATTCAAAAAGAAAATAATTAAGATTATTATCTAGTATCATTAATTATATCAAATCTATGTAAAGTTTTTTTTTTTTTTTTTTTAAATTTTTAAATTGAAGACTCATTTTAATTAGTGTGTTTTGATACAAATCTTTGTATTTAAACCTTTAAATGAGTAATGATAAGGGGAATTTTTAATTGGAAAATAAAAGTTGTTGATCTCCAAAGACCCGTCAGCTCTATTATGCATACTGAAGACATCACGGAAGATGAAGCCGTTAGTCTCTAAGCTGAAGGTAGTAAGCTGAAGGTAGTAAGCTGAAGACAGTAAGTTAAAGGTAGTAAGCTAAAGGGTAAGCTGAAGACAGTAAGCTGAAGAATAAGTTGAAAACAGTAAGCTGAAGACAGTAAGTATAAGAGAAAGCTGATAAGAACAAGCTGAAGAGAGTAAGCAAACCTCCGTCGGGATCCATTAGTAAGTGACAATGTTAGGGAGTCCACGAAACTTACTGCATAGCCGACGAGTTGACCTTAGGCAATGAAGATGGGTAGTCGACGCTAATAAAGCTGAAGGTGCAGGCGAAGCTGACGACCCTAACGAGGTCGTAGGCAAAGCTGACGACCCTGATGAGACAGTAAGCGAAGCTGACGACCCTAACGAGGGAGTAGGCAAAGCTGACGACCCTAAAGCTGATGGCTCCAATGTATTCTTGACTTGATCACCACGCATGAGTATGTAAGGAAATGTCTTGTATCCCACGCTTAGTGTTAGTCTCCTACAAGGAAATGATTCCGCAATATACGCTCATGAGGATTCCTATAAGGAAAAGACTTCTAGTCCAAGGAAGAGAGATCAACCCTCTACTACTATAAAAACCCCAATACCCTCACAAACCAAGGTACGCATAGTTGACCCCGCTTTAGCACTTTAGAGTTGTGAGAAGTTCTAACTTGACCTTCGGAGGGTATTTGGCCGGTACCACACCGGTATTCCTCTTAAGGTCTTCAGCTTTTGTGTTATGCAGGTGCTGTTTCGAGTGTGCAAGAATTGTGTGACTCACTAGTGATATTTTCAGCATCATCAAGTAATATTATCATTTCAATCTCAACACATACACATGCACCTCCTTTTCTTTCTTTCTTTTTTTTTTTTTTTTAATAGTTTATATGCCTTTTATAATTACGACAAATAAAGTTTTATGCTCAATTTATTTCACTATAAAATATTTTACAATAAAAATTTCAATTTTTTTAATGTTTTTTCTATTGTAAAATGTTAATCAAAGCTAAAACCAATTTCAGTTAATTGGAAAACCCAATGAAAAGTTGTAAAACGCTTTACTCTTACAAAAAGCATAAAGCATTTTCCTTATTTATTTTTGTTTTTTATTACTTTCATTCTTAATCCTTCTTCTAAGTTCTTGAATAAGCTTTTTCTATCGCCCCTACCTAGAAAACATTCCTTTTCATTCCAGGTTTTGCTAAGTCCGATTTAACAGATCTAGGTTTTTTTTTTTTTTTTTTTTTGTATATTTTTCTTAGCTATCCTATTTGGGTTTTTTGTTATTGATTTGGTTGTGGTGTGTTGATATTATGTTTTGTTCAGCCTCGTTTTGCTTGCCAAAATCCCATTTTGAGCATAAAAATTGCAAAAATTATCATTTTGACCTTGGGATGAAGAGATTGTAAAAAAATAATTGAATTTATCCTAATCTAATGTTGGATCATATCCTTGTTGAACAAAATTTAATCAAGTTGATCGATAGTCTAACAAAGTCAAGAATTCACCCAAAAACTAAACTTAGGGTCTATTTGGATACTGCTTATTGCTGAAAACTGAAAACACTATAGCAAAATAATTTTTAAATGTGTGAATAGTGCTGTGGGTCCTAGTTTTAACTTAATATTTGCATTTTTCCGTACTTGCAGGTCCCGTGAATAGTGCACGGACGCACAAAAATAACGCCAAACGTAAATTTTTTTCCTTTTCAGTGCAATCCAAACTCAACCTTAATAATTTTATGTGAAAATTCATATTTTCAAACATGTTAAATTTTTTGACCGTTGTCAACTCGAGCTTCACCTTAGTTTTGACATCTGACTATTCGATTGAGATAAATTTGAGCCCCATCTTGCAGACAATTGAATTCCCTTTGTTAGGGTCATATTTTCTATGTATTGGCTTATCCTTTAACAAAATGTATTTTACTTGTAATTAGATAGATCTAAGTTGGTTTAATGTATCAAAGTGAGTTGCTCAAACATAACAAGTGGTATCATTAAAGACATGAAGATTGATCCAAGAAATAAGTGAAAAAAAAGCTGATTTAATGAAGCTCCACACTAGTCTCGACACTAGCATCTATTAAGGTTTAATGAAGAAGCTCAACGCAAGCTTGATCTATCGAGACTTATGATTTTAGAATTCTCAAATCTGAATTTCAGCTCATGATGACTTGGATTGCTAGGGTTTCTCTCTTTACAACTATAGACCGTATAAAATGCTTATTTTAAAGTCATCAAAGACACACAGACTCAATTAGAGAACTCATACACTCTATGAGAAGCTACTGCATTTTGTGTGCCTTTGGGTTTTGGAACAAAGTGTTTCCAGATCTTTAATGTGTTTTGAAGTGAAGAACTTTGCGGCCAATAACAATCATTCAGTCGCTTGAAGTTAGTCACGTACTGAGATCTGTGCATGCGAAGAAATCTTCTGTAAGATCAAGTCCAATTGGGGATTAGAGTGAAGGTTCAATTTTAAGTTGGTATTTTGGGATAGTTTAGGGAAGTGGTCAGATTCCTTATACTTATGACTGCTTGTTATTGATTAGTGGATTCTTTGGAGTGGTGGCCTGAAATTCACTAGGTGAAATTTTTTGCCTTGTGAGAGGTTTTTTCCATTCATCAAAAAATTATCGTGTCATTTAATTTTTGCTGGATATTAGTTTATTTGGTGATTTGTTGATACCTCCACGATTTGCATATAATTTAACCTAATTAATCAACTTAAGTAATTAAATTAATTAATCGGGTTCAATTTGTAACCAACACCCTTTAATTGGACAGCTCTCTGGCCAAGATCGGATTTAAAGAAATATCATCTCTTTTTTTAAATAAAAAAAAATCCAAGTCACTGTGACAAATGACATTGACGCTCACATTTCTTGGAAATTTCGATGGGTCTCTTGCACCATAATATGCAGATAGTCTTACTAATTGACAAAAGGCAAACCAATCATCCTTTAATATTAAGGTACTAAAATAAAATCTCATAATTATTTGAGATATATATATAGCCGACATAGTAAAACATTGATTAAAAACACTTTGAAAAGTCCAAAAAAGATTTAGAGCATAAATAAATATAACAAAATAAAAGAATGTGAGAGGCAAAGAGAACAAGAAGATAGGGATTTGTGAATGATAGGACTTGTATAGTTGGATTTCAAAGCAAGGAAGTCGATACCGTACCGGTACCTACCGTACCGGTTGCATTCCGGTATCGAAACATTAACGTTTCGTACCGGTTTAAATACCGGCCGTACCGGCCATGTACAGGCCATACCGGTCAATTTCGGGCAATACCAGCCGGTACCGGGCGTACCGGCCGGTACAGAAAAAAGGTTTTTTTTTTTTATTTAAGTTTTGTAATTTTTGAATTTTTGTTAGGATAGAATGATAACTTATTTGCATTAACTTATTAGTATTATTTGTTTTCTTAGTATGCAATGATAACTTTTAAGCTTTCTATTTTTTATATTGTGTGTTTTTTTTTTCTTTTAATTGATACTAAAGTCTAAAATTATAAATAATTAGTTTTGAATTGAGGAAATGTTTTATGGTAAACTTTTATATTTATTATAATATATATACATACACATACATATATATATATTTTTTCTTTTAATTGATACTAAAGTCTAAAATTATAAATAATTAGTTTTGAATTGAGGAAATGTTTTATGGTAAACTTTTATATTTATTATAATATATATACATACACATACATATATATATTTATTTAAAAATATAAAAAATAGCGGTAAACCTGAAACGGTACACCGGTATTGACCGGTATCCGAAATATACCGTACCGCTGGGCAAACCGATACAACCTCCGGTACTGTATTGACTCCCTTGTTTCAAAGGAGGTGCACGGTACTACAGATTGGATACACACACACAAGGTAGGGTAGAAAAGGTCACATATATTATAAATGTGGAGAGAAGAGAAGAGAAGAGAAGAGGCGGTTTTAATAGGGGCATTGAATTTTGATTTGAATATAGGGGCAGAAGAGAAGGGGAAGAATGTTTACCCACACGCACACATGCAGCAGCTCATGCCATTTGCTTTTGCTTCATTAATAATGAATGATAATAATAAAGTTGTGATGTACATTGAAAACATCCACTAGTTTGCACGAGGGACTTTTTTTGTTCTCTTCTGCTTTTTCCTGCACAAAGTGGGTACCTCTTCTTCTCCCTACCATTATTTCCTCTCAATCATTGATCTCTCTCCCTCTCAATGCCTACAATCACACACACAAAAAAACAAAAAAAAAATAAACGACAGACTGCGAACCTTTTTCTTTCTGTAAGTGAATTACACGCACCGAAAAGAAAATCACACACACGAACACCTTTTTTTTCCTTTCCTCGAGTGAATTGTACACCACACAGTCACACTGACACGCACACATGCGTATAAAGAGTAACGATAGTACCATATCTTTGACGAAGATTAATGTTAGGTGCATATTCTTTAAATCATGGATAGTTATCATGAGAGAGAGATAATTTGAAAATAGAATTATTTTTGTTGAAAATATTATGTTTTTGTTAGAAACACTAAAAACTAAAAACTGCTAATTAGCCGTGCTACAAGTCTCGAGCAATTTTTTCCTATTGATGGATCAAGACAGTTTAGAGTTCCTAAGATAATCTATGTTTTATCCATTTTAAAATATGTGGATTTGATTTTGTTATTTCATGAGTATTTAAACAAAAGTTAACTATCATTATTTTGGTATTTATTTAAATTATTGATGATGTGACAATATTCAATTCATTTATTTCATGATGCATAAATACAATTTTAGAAACTTCATATTAGGGTTTACCCTACAAGTTATTGAGGATGTTTTTATGAACCATCTTAAGGGAAACTACGTGTTAGGATCTGGACCATGATTTATGCATTGGTATCTATCTTTTACCACTAATATACGGCTAGAAAAATGATCATTTATCCAAACCGAGTCAATGGTGACATTTTTCTTAAGTTAGGTTGACTCTGTCTTTGTCATGTCCAATAGTTTACTTTTCTTCCTCTTTGCTAGGGTTAGGCTAAATGTTGGACGGCTTCCTGTCACTCATGCTTGCAAAGGTTGATGTTATAATAATGATAGGTATAGGATTTTACTTTCTTTGTTATGCTGATGATTGTTGTTGAAGTGCTTGCTACATTTACAAGTAAACGAAACTTAAAGCATTAGAATGCGATAAATTGAGTCAAAATAGTGTAGTGATACTAATTGGAATACCTTAAGGGGGCGTTTGGTTCGCTTAATGTTATATCACATCATAATGTAATTTTGTTTTTTTGTTTTTGTTTTTGTTTTTGTTTTGTTTTGTTTTTCTTTGTTGAGAAACTATAATGTTAAATTCTTGTAATGTTTCATTCATGTAATCTAATTAAAGGATTATAACATTACAATCTTTGGTTCATTAGTTAGATTCCTATCACATTAAAGGAATGCAATGTTGCTTTACTTTGTTAGTTTCTTACATTTCTAAAAATAATTATAATTTTTACAATGAATTTCCATAAATGTCCCTTTGAAATATATATATATATATATATAAATATTAAAAAAAGCCACAAAATAAGTTAATAATAAATAAAAAAAAAACACAAAATAATTGAAGACAATTTTCTTTCAATTTCCTCCATTTTCTCACCAACCAAACAACTCAAGATCCATAAAAAAAATAAAACAAATTTCTTCACCTCGTTAATTCCACAATAAAAATCAAATACATAAAATTGACACAAAATCTAGTGAACAATGATACAACACAATCCGATCCACCGAGAAATGTAAATATGATAATGCAAACTCTAATCTTTTTAGATTTGGCACATTTTCTAAGTAACCAAACAATACCACAACAAAAACCAAATAGTCATCATTGGCAATATAGCACGTAGTCTAAGAGCACAGTATCAGGGGTGCCAAATGTCAAATATTTGGCATTTGGCACACCAAACACCAAAAAAACTCCCACATCACATGTTTCAAATTCTAAAAATTTTTATTCTTTTTTTAATACAAAATTTCTCTCTCCTTTCGTACTCACCCATTTCAATCTCTTCTCCCTCATCCTCTCCTTCTCACTCTCACTCTTCGCTCCCTCCCTCCCTCCCTCTTCACTCTCTCCCTCTCCATTGGTGGTGGCTCCACCTCTCATAACTCTATTTTCTCTTACTCTTTTCACCGATCTCACACTCTTTAATCTCTTTTGTCTCTCTAACTTTGTAAACTTTTGGCCACCATGGCCAAAGCTCTAGCCTCCATGGCCAGATCTGTCATAGCCACACTCGCCACCATTAGCCACCACTATCACTATGGCTTCTTGAAACCAACCTCTCTCTTGGTTCCTATCTCCTCCTCCATGGCCGAAGCACTTTCTCTTACTGGGTTCCGATCTCTCTCCTCTCTCACTTTTTCTCTGAACGGTGGTAGGTGGTGGTTGTATTAGGCGAGGTTGTGGGTGATGGGTTGCGTTGCAACTTGTGGTTTGCTGAATTTTTCATTGTAAATAGTGGTTGAGTTGATGTTAATGGTGTTTTGCATTGGGTTTTTTTTTTTTGAGTAAGACTTAGGTACAGTACTTAGGTGTTGTTTTTTAAGTTATTCTTTTAAGATTCTACCATACGAATTTTTTCTCATGAGATGGAAGCATATTTTTTTAGTTAAGTAGCAACATGACTGAATCTTAAAAGGAGAACCTACAGAACAGCACATAAGGTATTGTACCTAAGTTTTGTTATTTTATTTTTATTTTTATTTGGGTGGTGGTCATGGTGGTTTTAGGTTGTGGGTGTTGGTCACGGTGGATTTGTGTTGTGTTCATTAGAGCGGCAATGGTGGTCAAGTGATGAGAGGCAGTGTTTTGCATTTGTTTTTTTTTTTTTTTTTGGGTGTGATTATGGTTGATTTTGAGATGATTTTGTTGCAAATTTGGATGGATTTGAGTTGTGATCATGGAGCCCGGTGGTTATGGGTGTATTTGGGTTGTGGAATAATTTTTTCTTGGGTTTATGGGTTGTGAGTTCATACGCAGGGAGAACTAGAGAAGATAGAGACATAATAAATTTTTTTTTTTAATGTGATGGATATATTTTTTTAATGGGTTCAATTTTATAATAGAATATCTAATGTAAGGTGTATTGTAAAGTGGTATTTTAAAATAGATTAAGTAGATGTTGGTGTGTTAAAATGACATTTTGCATGGCACAGTTGATGCCAATGCTCTAATACCACCACAAAAATCTCACAATGCAAACTCTCTAAACTTCCTCAAAACCAAACTAAATGTTCTACCAGATTGGAGACAATGGTGCCATGATCACAACTCGTTCTTCACCTCCATGGGCCAAAACTTCCATCACCATAAATCTCAAGATTTCAACTTTGATTCGACGATCTCTTCATCTTGATTCGCAGCACCACCAAATTAAAGAAGATGATGTGATAGAAAAGAAAGAGAGAAAGGGATTTGAAACTCACAAAACGAGAGAGAGAGAGAGAGAAGAGAGAGAGAGAGAGAGAGAGAGAGAGAGAGAGAGAGAGAGAGAGAGAGAGAGAGAGAGAGAGAGAGAGAGGCTAGGGTTTGGAATTTGAATTGGATGAGAGAGAGGCTAGAGTTTGAAAATATATTAGGAAAATTTTGTAAATAAAATTTATTAACACGGAAAATTTTGTTATTTGCATAAATTATTATATTTCCCACCAATAGGTTATGCAAGATTACCTCAATTTAATAAGATGATGAGATTAGGGTAATGTGAAATATTTTGTAATTTTAGATTATTGTAATCTTGTAACAAAAAAATGAACCATACATCGTAATATTCACATTACAATAGTATGGCCTTGATGTGATTCATATCATGGCATATTAAACTCCCTTGAGTGATGAGATCGAGTATTCCAATTAGCGTCACCATAAAATGATAAGCTAGTCAAATTGGAATGTGAAAAATCATGTTTGGAGTTTGGACTTTCCCTGCTTGGATCGAGCTCCTTAAATCAAAGCTGATTCGATGTCCTTTCTAATTTTAGAAACTTTATTTATTTATTTCTTTTTTTTGTTAATGTAATTTTAGACTCTCCATTTATTTCCCTTAGGATTAAAGCCTCTGGTCCTCAAGTCTTAGTCATGTTGGGTGCACAATTGAAAAAGTATTTTTTAAAAAGAACCTTAGTCATGCATACACAAGACTGATTCTTGTGTAAGCAGATAGCGCCTGGCGGCCAAAAACGTTCTATGGGAAGTTTTTTAATGATGAATCATGGGAATATGCACCAAAACTTAGTGCCACATTGCTGGGAAGTGGAGTTTGCACCCTTTTTTTCAACCAGGTATAGCAGCCTCTAGTCCCAATGCAAGACACGTGAAAAAAGAAAGAAGAAAATGATCAAAGAGGCTTAGAAGATAGTAAAGGTCTAAAAAATTGAAGACATCCATAAGGGATTTTCAAGCACTCTCTTCTTGAGTGGCTTTGATCTTTTAGTTGTGTTTTTTTTTTTTTTGGTTAGCATCCTAGTGCTTTGCCGAGTGAAAATGGTGTGTTTAAATAGCGCTTATTTTGTTAAAAATTAAAAATTAAAAATTAAAAATACTGTAGTAAAATAATTTTTAAATATATAAATAATTTCGTGAGATATATTTTTAATAAAAATCTTATTGAAAAAAGAAATTTGTAAATCTCGTAAACAATGTAAGGACCCATTAAATAAGCATAAAATCAACAAAAATGCGCTTAAAAAAAAGAAAAGAAAATGCAGAGACAGATGCAGTTTCGACACTATCCAAACGGGTACGAAGAGGACCGGTCAAATTACTCCCCAAGTGAATTCTTTATTTTATTTATTTATTTTTTTTGTCTTTAGTAACATGCCTAACTTAGAGATGTAGCCTAGATATGGTTTCTTTCTTCTAGGTCGTGTACCAGCCTTAAGCCTATGCACACTCTCTAGGCCACTGTGTATACATCATTGATCCTTGTGCAAGTAGTAGCCCGGCACAGAAAGTCAGAAACTAGGGATTTGTTTGTCTTTTTCTTGTTCTTCAATTTCAAATGTAAATGGTATTTTCCCTATGGTATGTCCGTTCTTCCTCGTTCGTTAACATTGTTAGGTTAGGGTAGCCTTTTGATGGTATAAAGATGCTTCGAGGATTATTGTAATATAATATAGGTGTTGCAGTAAATAAGTCCCTCCTCTTTTCCTTTAAATTATTAATTGACCAGACGATGGATGCCCAAATGAAAGTAATATAGTTCTATTTTAAATTTAATGGAGTTGGCTGAGTGATTGAGCACTCGGTCTCAAAGTGATTATCTTAAATTTGATTAGGAACTCCTTAGTTTAAGTCTAGGCACCAATACTTTAAAAAAACTTATTGGGACAACGATTTACTCTGCTATGAGCCCATCTGTCGTGAATAGTGATTAGTCTCTGGTTGAAAATTTTGAGAAAATACTATGGGAAAAAAAAAAAAAAAGGTTTCATTTTAATGTTACTAGGACAAACCCTAAAAGTGGAATGCTCACATCAATGTATGCTGAGTGAGAATATGGTTAGAGCACTCACGTCAAAGATGTGAAAACTGCTATATTCATATTTTAGCACCAAAACCACATTAAAACCCTCTACATCAAAGCTTTCAAATGCAAAAAAATTTGACACTCAACTACAGTGAATTACTATCTTTAGCAGCTCACTGTATCTGAATGTTAAAAAGAAATATTATTTTTTAATCTCTCTCACACGCATCCTCTCTCCTTTTTCTCTCTTTCTTCTCACACATGCCGCCTCCTCTCTTTCTCTCTTCTGTTGCTTCTCCCTGGCTATCACCCACGCCGCCAATCCTCTTGCCCTAAGCCATCTTGCTCCTACCTTGAACCATTGAACCAAGCCTCCGCGTTTCCTTTATTTTTTTATTTATTTTTTTTTTCCTGGTGTTGATGCTTTGCCAACTAAAGGCAAATCTGATGAAGTGTAAAATCTTATCTAAGTCATCTTGTACTTTTTGCTTGAAGGAGCATGAACTGGTGATGCATGCTTTGTGGGAATATGATTTTGTGAAACTCGTTTGGAACCAGAATTTTGGTTGGGTTGATCGGGCAAAGACTTCTGCTAGGACTTTTGTCGATTTGGTAAACTTGATCTGAAGAAAAATATTATCTATCCAAGGTTGTTCTAGTGAAGAAGGTTGGTTGTGATAGAGTGGCTTGGGTCCCTTCTCCTCATGATTCCTTCAAGACAAACTTTATTACGTTTTGATTGGTGTGAGTTTATTGCATTTGTGGATTTTTTTTGGGTGTGGGTTTGTTGCGTTTTGATCGTTGTGTGGGTTTGTTGTGGTTGTGGTAATGGTGGCTGGTGGCAGTGAGTGTGGGTGTGGATTTTAGTTTGTGATTTGATTTGATTTTGGGTTTGTGATTTGGTTTTGAGTTTGTTTTTGTTTGTGATTTTGGCGGTCGGTGGTTGAGGTTGTGAGTAGTGGTGACTGGGGCAGTGAGTATGAACGGTGGTGGCTGGTGGCAGTGGGTGTGGGCAATGGCAGTAGGTTAGGTTTGCAGTGGGTTGGGTGTTTTTGTTTGGGAGACGAGAGATACAGAAAGAGAAAGAAAGAGATGAGATTGAAAATAAAAAAGAATTAAAAAAAATAATAAATATATAATATTTTAATGAAGTGGTAAAAAAATAAAACTTTTGATGTTGGGTGTATTATAAAGTGGGGTGTTAAAACAGATAAAATAGTGTTTTGAGATGCATATAAATATATTTTTTGACATGTTTGATGTGAATGCTCTTAGGAGGAGCAATTGGAAGTTGGGTGTCTAACACCTTCTTAGGCATTTACCCTAACTCTAAATTTGTAGTCTATTTCGGTTAGAGCAAGACATAAGTGTCAAAAAGCAGTTCTAAAGTGTATTTCGGTTAGGTGGTGATTCTATTGTCCACCAAACTATAAATTAATGGTGTATTCCCAAACATTAGTGTTATAATGGATTCCCATTGGCAACACCTAAAAGAATTATTTAGTTGATAGACATGGTGATATTCATGGGCCCTGCCTTGGGGCGCTCACATCGATGATGTTAGGTTCTACATATGTGTATAGGTTTATTGGCAAACAAGTGAACATAAACTTATCTAAATATAAATTGTAGTGTCTGTAGGTATAATTAGATAATGCTCAAGATGCTTCCAATTCAATGTACAAGAACTAGAAGATGAAGATTCATGGAATCAAAATATGATAGTTTCGACTGATCAAAAGTTGATTTCTAGAATTTTTGTTTTAGCCCATAAAGCCCAGTAAGTGATTAGGGTTTCAGTCCAACTACACTTCATATTTAAGTGAAACCATAAAGTATGTTTTCTAAGACTTGGGAAGCTGCTCTTTTGAGATCTAAGAGGTTCTATACCTTCTGCTCTTTCAAGCCTCTACTAGAGATCACACAAATACTTATTGAACTGTTGGAATCAAGTTTCTAATCCTCAGCTATCAAGTGTACTGGAGATCTAAAGCTTCAATGGGATTTTGAAGTGCTTGGATTGGAGGTTTACGTTGCAGCAGTTCACTACAAAGTAAGTTTGTGGGATTCACTACAAAGTAAAATGTGTAATTCCACATTAAAAAAGGGAGAGATTCTTTTATTGTTTTTAAGTGTGGAGAGTAATAGGCTGAAAGGTATTGGAGCACATAATGAGACAAATACACAAGTAGGGAAGGTGAAGGGAGTTTCACTTTTGGTTGTACTATTTTCTTTCTTCTTGATTTTCTTATTATTTAGATATTTTCTTCTCTATCTTTGTAAGAGCACTCACACCAATCAGTGCAAAATAGAAAAATTTGTCAGTTTTACATATTTTTCTTTTCAAAAACTACCCACATTAGTCCATTATCCATATATAATACTAATACATTATTTCTACAATAACCATGTATATTTACACGGTTACTACAACTTTCTATTTGATTATTTTAATTTTTTTTCTCTCCCCTCTCTAACCCTTGTCAAACTCTCTCACTCTCTTCCCCTAACTCTCTATAATGTCCTAAAAAAGAAAAAGAAAAAGAAAAAGAAAAAGAAAAGGAAAAAGGAAGACCACCGCAACTCAGAATCCACCTAACCACCACCACCACCACAACCCATTGCAACATCATCATAATCCAAACACAATCAATCCAAAATCAATGAAAATCAAACCAAAATCAACTCAAACCCATCCCAAACATAACTCAAAACAATATCCAATAGAAAACCAATTCGGAAAACCCATATCGACCCAAAACCCAAGCCACCATTGCCATGGAGGCTTAGGTAGAAAGAGAGAAATTTTTTTAGAAATGAAAGAGACTGTGTTTAGAATTATGAGAGAGAGAGAGAGAGAGAGAGAGAGAGAGAGTGTGTGTGTGTGTGTGTGTGTGTGTGTTTCGATGTGGGTAGGTGAAATAATAAAAAAATGAATAAAAATGATTATTTAAAGAAAATAGAGTGTATAAATGTATAATAGATAATTTGATGTGTGTGTTTTTGCAAAGTGTTTGTGTAAAATAGAAAAAAGTAGGTTGTTATGCTAAAATATAATAAAATTTTAGACAGACCATGCGAATACTCTAATTGTCTCCGATAAAACCTCCTTGCATATGTAGGTGGCATGGAGCCCAAGCCACCAACATGCATTGCTCTCAGTAACAAAGTAGTTTCATTCAGAAGATTCAAGGTCAAATTCACATCTCTCTTCCACCACAGGGTCCACAACTCCATAATTCTTGATTTTCCACCCTATCATGGCAATCTCAAAAATATAACATCTCTAATCATCATTTTAGACTTCGCCTTAGCTTCCTTAAATTTAGCATCCTATTTAGAACCAGTGACCTCTTTATGAGAAAATTTCGGAAAATTGACATGGGTTGGATTAGCAAAATAGTATTCTTTCTATTCAATAATGTGATTAAATATTTGAATGAAAACATAAATTTTATTAGGCCTAAAAAATGGTCCAAATTTGACAACCTAATTTGATCCTTATAGTTTGGGTTAAAGATTTCTCAACTTAAGTAGGTTAGTTTAGGTTGAAAAATATCCCAAGCCCAACCCAACTTGAACCACGCACATGCCTAATTAGTGTTAGTGGGATGTCATATGTGTTGTGATTGTTTGTGTTGATTTGCATGAACTTTGTTTGGGTCTTGAATTTTGTCAGTTTGGGTGGCTTTGGACAATGGTCTTAATTCATTGATGAGGTATATGAGTTGATGGTGTGTCAAGATATTGTAGATGAGTGATGCTATTAGAAAGCCACAAGAAGAAAAACATATTTGTTCCTGAAAAAGAACCTTGAATCCACAATGAGAGTTTCTAGAATCCATCATGAAATAGAGAGACAAAAGTCTGAAATTTTATTAAACTGAACACTAAACTTAATTTTCATTTATAAGCTTGGAGACCAATTTTTAGGCTCCATAAAACTTGACTGATAGAGAAAATAAATTCTAAAACAGATTCTAATTGATACCTACCATAATAGGACTCTAATTTGATTATAAAATATCAAATGCATCTAAAACAAGGAAATAATAACCCTAAATCTAAAATTCCAAAAATTACATAAAATATCAAAATTAATAAATAAAAATTATGAGGGCAGTTAGACTTTACTACCCTAAACTATACTTTTATTTATACTTACCACCCTGAACTTTCAGAATGCACAATTACCACTTTAAACTATAACCCGTGTTTTACTTTGCCCCTTACTGTCAACTGGACTTTTTACTTAGATGGAAAAACATGTCATTTGCAATTCACGTGACATCTACATATGTGGCATCGCATGAAAAGACATATTTGCTAAACAATTTTGATGTAAGGGATTGAAGAGAAGCAATTTGGTCTATTCATGCGGTGCCACATATGCAGAGTTTATGTGGGTCGCAGAAGACATGTTTTTTCATCCAAGTTAATAGCTCACTTAACGATAGGGTGTAAAGTGAAACACAAGTTATAGTTTGAGGTAGTAAAGTGTAATTTTCCCAAATTATCATATTGCATATTCTATCCTACATTAGACCCCTCCACTTGCCAAAAACTCATCCTCAAGTTAATAGTTGAGATTTGGAACCTTCCATGCCAAGTGAAAAAATATTTTGAATACTTTAGTCTTTCGATCTTCTTTCCATACTTGCAACTCATGAATTGATTAAAAAAATCAACTAGGGATTCCTTTTTTATTGGCCTTCATGCAATTGACAAGATTCACCAAATAGGAGTCAACAGTTACATCAAATTCAAACCCAATAAAATCAATAAACTTTGGTGTGTTGTCTCCTATTAAAATAGTAGGATCTTGAAATTTGTAATCATTTGATTATTTTATCGAGATCTTTGATGATTTTCTTTGCAATTTTTCCTCACGAAATTTTGCTCCAGTATGACCTTCATCAAATTTCTCAAGAACATTCACCTTTTTGTCTTTGACTTCAAAATCATTTTCATGTAAAATAACTTCATAAAAAATTTCAACTTGTGATGGTAAAACTTGATTTTTATTTCAATCTTTTCGGTATGTTATTCAAAAATTGGCTTCAACCCTAAAATCTATTTCTTCTCTTGATGCTTGAACTTGGATTTTATTACAATAATCCCTTGGGTGACAATCTTGAGTTTTTGGTTGGCTAATGACTTTTGAAATATAATCATCTTCATATGAACTTTCATATCTATAATCAATAGTTGTATAATCTAATATATCATTATAATCACAAGGAAACCAAAAATCATCCAATGTATTTTTCATTCAATATGCTGAGAGCAAATTTTATTCTTACCTTCACGTTTTCTATCAATTTGTATGTCATATGACCATTTAGCTTCAGCATCATCTAATTTATTAGACACAAGTCTTACTTTTGCTTCATCACATGTCTCCCAATAATTAAAATATTCTTCCAGTTCAAGAATCTAAGCAATAAAATCCAACTTTTGCATCTCTCCATCAAAGAATGGAATTTTGTTACATCATCTAATTTATTAGACACAAGTCTTACTTTTGCTTCATCACATGTCTCCCAATAATTAAAATATTCTTCCAGTTCAAGAATCTAAGCAATAAAATCCAACTTTTGCATCTCTCCATCAAAGAATGGAATTTTGTTGTATTTAAGAATATGTCTATGAATAAATTGATCAGTGTTGCTATTCTCCATCAAAGAATGGAGTTTTGTTGTATTTAAGAATGTCTATGAATAAATTGATTAGTGTTGCTATGGGAGGATTTCCTAGTAAGAAGAATAGCAAATGCTTGACATAGTTCTTGTAATCTTTGCTAGGTTTCTTGTTGAAGTTGAAGGAATTTGTTCCTAAGAACTTTTGCTTTAACCTTTCCCCTATGAGAATTGCTATTGTCATGTTTATTAGTCATTCAACTTGGGTAAGAACAAGGCTCACATACCCACTAATGTAGGCAGAAAGCCACAAGATCAGTAAAACACTTTTATTCTTGAAAAATAATCTTGAGTCTACAAGGGTTCATTGTATCCGCAAAAAGAGTTACTAGAATCTGCTAGAAAAATAGAGAGACAAAAGTTTAAAATTTTATTAAATTGAATACTAAACTTAATTTCCATTTATAGGTTTGGTGACTAATTTAAAGGTTTTGTAAAACTTGGCTGACAAGAAAATAAAGTTTAAAACATATCATAATTGATATGCTCTACCATAATAGAACTCTAATTTGACTTAAAATAAAAAATTAAATCCACCTAAAATCAAGAAAATATTAACCTTAAGCTTAAAATTTCAAAAAATGACACAAAAATATCAAAATTAATAAATAACAAATATTATACTACATATTTTGTCATACATCAATGGGGTTGTGTGATTTGCGTAATTTTGGGGATGAGTGTTTAAGGCCTTTTCTCAACCATGGCTTGCCTACTTTTTGTTGGTGGTGGTGACTTACTCTTTTGGTATGGTTGGTGCTACTTTGGCGGTGAATGAGGTAAAGTTGGCTATGGAGGTATTATGTTGTTTAAGTGGTTTTAGGGGTTTGCATTTGTTGAAGTGTTTTGTGGTTGTGTGGTGATAGAAGACAGTATAAGAAGACAAGAGAAAGAAGATTAACCAAAAAAAAAAAACCAAAATAATTTTAAAATGATTTTTTTACTAATTTTATGTTGGGTAGTGCAAGTGATAATATTTTATGTTCATTAAGCTAACAAAAGTAAAGAAAAGAATCAATTTAACCATTTTTCTAACTTCATGGGTAAAAATTTAAATAAAAATTTTAGAGTTTTGGGTGGAACCAATGACCCTAAGTTTGAGTAATCTTTTTTCTCTAAAATTAAAGACAAGACTTTCTACTTTTTGTAGATAAGAGATGGTTCATTTTGTGGAGCTTCTACTTACAAGTTTATACATCTTGTGGAGCTTCTAACGTAATTTGGTATACATCAAAGTAACCTATAGTTCATGTTTGAGTTCACATTCCTCTCAGGATTGAGGGTTGATGCGTTTAGTAATCATGACATCGTTTGTTCAAGTAACAGTAGTTTATAGAACGATGACTTATAACGGCTCAGTTCAATGTATTCCAAATACACCAACATATTAATAAAAAATCTCAACTTCTATGATCAAGAAAAATCATCATAATTGATATGTTTAGTCTTATAAGTGAAATTCTCAATTTCATTATCGACTACAAACTATAATTTATGAGTTTACAATTAATTGTGATTTAGATATTATGTATACGAATCTCATTCCCATACCTAAATCACACATAATGCATTTCATGGATTACACATAATATCCTATGTTTATATACTTCTTAAAAATAAAATACTTTTATTAATTAAATATTGTTATGCAAATTTTATTTTAGGACACAAACCCCAATAATTTCTCACTTGTCGCTCATTGTTGTTTCAGTCGTCATCGATCAGTCAAGAGAAGGTGGGAAATTTTTCCATTTGAAAGAATTAGGTCAAGTGAAAAGTTAATGTCAAACCTGAGTTTGATTGACCCATACACAACCCTAATCCCAACTATTATACTTTTAGATAGCAAATTGCCGAATACTAAGAGCATTTGCACATGCCTCACCATATGCTATATTTTGAAAATTTTAACCTAATCAACCAAAAAATACCCTACATTAGACTCAACAAACTAACAATTTTTTTTTTTTTTTTTTAACAATGAACAATACCTCAATATTGTTATTGAGCATTGTTCATCACCAATGTTAATTTATTTATTTATTTTTATTTCTTTAATTTGTTCTCTTTGAACCTCTCTCTCTCTCTCTCTCTCTCTCTCTCTCACACACATGCAAAGATCGGCGGCAATGGACTATGGATTGGGTTTTGACAATGGCTTAGGTTTTATACGGTGATTTTGGGTTTTCTACAATGGTGATTTTGGGTTTTGTGTGAGACATGGGGCGATTTGAAATATGGGTATGAAAGGATTGAAGTGGCTGGGTCAAGTAGAGATGGGAATTGATGTTGGTGCATGTGTACGATGGTGGTTGGGTTAGACAAAGATAGGTATTGATGGGTCATGGTAGGTCAAATCGGCGGGAGACTGGATCAATATGTGTGTGGTGGTGATTTTGTTAAATTTGTGCTAGTTTGTTGATCGACCGTGGTTTTTATAGTTTCTTGACCAAAATAGATTCAAAGATCAAGAAGTGTGATCGGAGAGAAAAAAAATTAAATAAAATAGATAAATAAATATTGACAGATAGGAATATTCTATCTAGAGCAATTTCAGCTACCAAGAGGTCCATGAGGGCTTCGAACTTCGGGTCAGTTTAGGATCTGCTTATTTTGCTGAAACTGAAATTTTTTTGCTGAAAATATTGTAAATAAAGGTAAAAGTTAGTTAAAATAGAATAGTGAGACCTATAAATAGTACCAAAAAGTGCATGAGACCCATAAATAGTACCAAAAATAAACTAAATAGTAAAATAAGTTAATAAAATTAATCATGCCAAACAAATACTTAATTGTTGAATTTATTGAAAATTAGCTTATCTTGAGACTAACAATTTTAGTTGCCATCACCGCACACCCTTAGTGCGATGATCACTTTACAAGTATAAGCGCTTGTGAGGAGTGGGGGGTAAAAGCCAAGATTCAAGTCTCCTGGAGGGAGTTTTCACACGTATATACACTTAGACTTAGATTAAATTAGAGTAGAATTTCTATTTTGTAAAAAAAAAAGAAAAAAAAATCAGAGTGAATAAAAAAATAAAATAAAGTAAAAAAAAATAAAAAATTATGCAGAACTGTGCGCTGCAGAAGAGGACCCCCTCTGGCTTCCCATACAAGATGTCTGTTTCATTGGTTTTTAAAAGTTCTGGACGTCTTTATCCTGTGTGTATGAGAGAGAAAATGGAGTATCCATATGATGATTGAGTGCACGTGTGGTAGGTCTATCCACGTGCACCTATTTTATTCACAGATTTGATTGAATTGTCTGTTTGCTTCTCTCTCCCTTTCTGATATTTCTTCACCTTTTTCCTTTGTCTCTTTGCTGACTGTCAAGTGTCGTCTCCTTCTGTCCCTCTTCTTAAAAAAAAAAAAAAAAAAAAAAAAAAATACTGTCATCCTAAACAGGCTTACATTAGCTTTGTCACTTCAATGCCTTTTCACATTCACTTTGGATAAGTGACAAGGTGATATTGCCCCCTTAAATGGAGTTAGAATTCCTATTCTCTAATTTCAGTACATGGAGCAAGGAACACAGGCATCACCTTTCTGTTTCAGTTTCAAACAATATCCAGCTTGGCCATATCAATTACATTTATTGGTTCCTCTCCTACAACACAGGATTGGAAAGTTGGATGTCCATCTGGTCATGGTAATGTGACATTCGGGACATGCATTAAGTTTCCAGGTGGAAATTCACTTAAATGGCAGCCACAATATAAGGTTAATTATCCAATAAAAATCATCTATTATTTTGAGGTTATCATGGTTAGTCGCACGTTCATATTTTTTCTTATAAAGTGGCTTAAGTTTAAAATGATTTTTTTTTTTTTGATACATGACATACTGAAAATAAGAGGAGTATAAAGTGGGACATTAAAAAAGTAGAAAAGATAATTTTTATTCATTAATTGCCTTCTTTTACTTTGATAATTAAATTGGTTTAGAAAATACGAGAAATCTTATGTAAGAATATTACGGCCTAACAGACTCAAGTTCATTGTTAGTCCATATACCCATGTACTTGTAAAGCAATTAAAGTAATTCTATTCATATTTATAGTGCAAGTGACATAATTCCAAGGTTAGTGATATTGGACAAAGAGAGATGAACATTGAGGAGACTCAAAACACACTTAAAAGGATAGATGACCTCGTCACTTTAATGAAATCCACCAACAAAGATAAGAACAAACCGCTCTAATAGAATCCACCAATAGAGATAAAAGCAAAACCCACCACCCAAGGATGAGAGATAAAGTAGAAGAAATCACTTTTTTCGCAAGGCAGAGTCTAAATATATGTAAAACACATTCTATATTATTCATTTCAGCCTAATAGCTTCAATATTTGCTTAGAATACTCAGAAACTTGAAAGATAATAAAGACTTGTCCGTTTTAACCACTTGAAAGAAGAACTCATTAAGCTTTCCAATGACATGATTTGCATAGGAAATTCGTTCAGATAAAATCTCATTGAGCTGTGATTGTGAATCACATTGGGCTGAGCTTATGGATTCTTTGGACACTCGTTAAACTCCCTCAGTTTATGAAGACTTGCCTTAAGTCCACTTGGTTTTCTTCATCCTCATGATAAGGTGAAATATTAGAAACATTTATGGTTGCTGAAACACATATTCACCACGAAGCTTAATCTTATAAGCATTCTCTCCAATGCACTAAACTACCCTAAACAAACCATCAACTCGATCGTGTGAAAATACACCCACTAATAACTTGATTAAAGAAAGAGAGAAGAAAATAATAAACATAAGGATTTACGTGATTCAGCAATTGCCTACGTCCACTGGCGGAGACTGAGAAAGTTATAAAATAAGGAGATTATAATTGTAGTACAATAGCACTCTCACAAGACCCAAGCCCCGAATACACCATTGGCTCTCTCACACAAAGAATAGAGCACCCTATTGTATTTGCACTAGTCTTGTAGCACTACAATTTCTCACATAATACAATTCTGCTTCCTCATAATAAATTGCTGCAACACTAACTTAATATGTATACACACATTAAGTTGGCTAGGGTATTAACATTGCATAAGGGTTACTATAGTCGGCTATATTAATGTCCTACTATAACAAGGACTTGGTCTTCTATGTTTGACCAAATTATAGTCACCGATTCAACAAATCTCCACCCTGGCTTGAATTTGGTCAAGCCCCACAAACTTACACCTCTGTCGCCACCACCATAGCCCCTTAGGGCTATCACAAGTTACAAATACCAACCAAGTCCAAGCAATGCTTGAACTTATCCTTTGGAACTGGTTTCATCAATATATCAACTGCATTATCTGAAGTGTGAACCTTCTCAAGAAAAACTTCTTCCATAACAATCAACTCCCTTATCTTATGGAACATCACAACAAGATAAATCTAATGTTTTTCCAAGTAAATAACACTCTGATTGTCACAATACAACTGAACTCCACCTTGGTTCAAACCAAGCTCTTCAACTAGCCTATTCAACCATAGTGCTTCCTTTGCAACTTCACCTGCAGCCATGTATTTGTTAACTTAGATGAATTGACTGAAAATACTGTCGAGAAAAGAGGTGAAGAAGATAAGGAGAATGTAAATTCACAGGTAGATTAGAGTACACTTGTAGTTAAAGTTCGTAGATCTCCAGATCACTAGACCTCCACAACATTATTCACCTGCTCTAAATTATATCTTGTTGACTGATGGTGTGAACCAGAATATTATGATGAAGCATTGCAAGATGAAAATTCAAGCAAGTGGGAGTTAGCTATGAAGGATGAGCTGGATTTCTTGTTGGGGAAATAGACATGAGAATTGACTGAATTGCCAATAGGAAAAAAGGCATTGCACAATAAGTGGATATACAGAATAAAGAATGAACATGATGGTAGCAAATGCTACAAGGTCAGATTAGTTGTCAAAAGTTTCCAACAAAATAAAGGCATTGACTACACAAAAATATTTTCTCCAATTGCTGGGAATGGTGGTTGTAGAGAGTCTACATCTTGAGCAGTTAGATATGAAGACGACATTCCTTCATGGTGACTTAGAGGAAAACATTTACATGAGTTACCCAGAAGGGTTCACTGTTCAAGGAGAAAAAAGTCTAGTCTGCAAGTTGAGAAAGAGCTTGAATGGCCTAAAACAAGCTCTAAGATAGTGGTACAAGAAATTTAACAAGTTTATGTGTAGAATTGGGTATAAGAGATGTGAAGCTGATTATTGTTACTATGTTAAGTTCTTTGACAACTCGTATATCATTTTACTATTGTATGTAGATGAAATGCTCATTGTGGGGTCTAGTATTGAAGAGATTAATAATTTGAAGAAGCAATTGTCAAAATAGTTTGCAATAAAGGATTTAGGAGCTGCAAAACAAATCTTTGGTATGAGATTTACTATAGACCAGGCTAATGGTATATTAAAACTTTCACAAACAAAGTATGTGAAGAAGATTCTCAGCAAGTTTAACATAAATGAAGCTAAACTAGTAAGCACACTCTTGGCTAGTCATTTTAGATCAATTAAAGAATAGTCACCAATGATGAAAAAAGAAATGGACCATATGAGTAAGGAACCCTATGCCTCAGCTATTGGCAGCCTGTTGTATGTTATGGTGTGTATAAGACCATATATTGCACATGTAGTGAGAGTTGTGAGTAGATACATGAGTAGGCTAGGAAAGCAGTATTGAGAGGCAGTTAAGTGGATTCTGAGATATCTGAGAGGTTCATCAAATACATGTCTTTGTTTCACATGTGCAAGTTTGAAAATGCAAGGCTTTGTAGATGCTAATTTAGTTGGTGACATTGACAGCTGAAAGAGTACTACAGGTTTTGTACTTACTTTGGGTGGTACAACTATATCTAAGGCTTTAAATCTACAGAAGATTGTTGCTCTATCTATTATAGAAGCTGAGTATGTTGCAGCGACTAAAGTTGCAAATGAGATGATTTGGCTACATAGTTTCTTGGATGAATTGGGTAAGAAGCAGGAGATGGGCATTCTACACAATGATAGTTAGAGTGCAATTTTTCTTGCTAAATATTTGACTTTTCATTCAAAGTTGAAGAATCTATAGATGAAATACCATTTTATTAGTTACCTTGTTAAAGATAAGCTGGTAATACTTGAGAAGATTTATGGATCAAAGAATCTAGTAGACATGTTGACTAAGGGTGTCACCATTGAGAAGTTGAAGCTGTGTGCAACTTCAATTGGTCTTCTAGCTTGAGAATAGAAGGAGGAGTTGTAGTGATGAGGGATTGTCTTTGGAGGATTGTGGTTGATGTTGGTGATTGAACAAGTCTCAAAACGGGAAATTTGTTGGGTTTTGTGGAGCCTAGTTGTGTTTAATTTGGATTATAACCTGACCCAAAATAATAGTGTTATGATTTTTTAATGGGAGTTTTCTGAGGCTTAGTATATGGAGCGGAGCCTTGGGCCAATAGGCCCAAGTCGTAGTGCTCATGGACAAGTCTTCTTGGGGCTTAGGCCTTTTGGGTTAAACTGTGTCTATATATATTATATTAACTACTCAAAAAAGTTCTTGAAGGTATTTATCTCACCAACAGATCAAAGCATAAGCTTAGAAAAACATTTGGACGGAAATTGTTCTTTTCAATGGCGAATTCACACCAAGTCACAAACCTTGAAACTATCATTATCCAATGCTTATTTTCTTACTTTCTATACTTCTTGTTTTGTTTCACAATAGATCTTGAATCTACTCATGCAATTTCTTGATTTCCTTAGCCCACGCTTCAACATCCCCACTAAAATATTTAGTAATAGGAAGTAGTGTCAACTTAAGCGATCCACTCTTCAACATCCCACTGTTGAATGTTCTTTCCAACAAAAAATCTCAAAATATTTTCCAAACTTCTGTTAACAACCTTCATTTGGCCTTCATTTTGTGGATGCTATGAATAACTAAATTGAAGAGAGAGCTTCCAACTTTCCCCTAAAGAGTGCGCCAAAAATGACTTAGGAATTTCAAACCATGATCAATGATGATAGTTCTTGAATTCCTAGAAGTTTGACTATAACCCTAAAGTATAATTCAACAACATAAGATGCATTAGAAGTCTTGTAACATGGCACAAAATGAGCAATCTTTCAAAATCTATCAATAAATGGTTTGAGCCATCTTTCAAAATCTATCAATAAACACCATGATGGAGTCGTTATTTCTTTGAAGGCATGGAAAACCCAAAGCAAAGCCTAAATACATATGGTTAAGTGTAATCCATGTGGGATATTAGGATCATAACATGCACCACGCTCCGCAGTAGACGTCCACGACAGTTCACTCTATCAACATTGACCTCATGGTAGCCCTTTCTCTTTTTGGCGGCTCCACTCACTAATTAGTTTCTTTAATCCAAAATCTAGGCTACCTCCTTCGAGATCTGACCACAAAATTGCAACTCATTTGATCCCATGCTCAGTGAGGATGTTTGATTACTTGATGTGGTAGTTGGCTTTGATGCCCAATGATACAACCCATAGATAAAACTTAACATTGAAAACTGGCTTATAAGGAGAGGGTGTCCAAAAGTTTATATATACACAATTAAATTTACACTTAATCCATGTAGGACACTAAGATCGTAACAATAAACATCTTGCACATGGATATAATTCAATTCTATTACGATGGTATTTAGTGATGTGGCAAGTTCGATAACTCTTTCACATGACACATATCATGCGCCATCTAGGAAATACAAGTTTGTACAACTCCCACTTTAGAAGCATGACAATCAAATATAAACCATTTGTTGAAATCCTATAAAACTGGAGCATTTGTTACCTTTCTCTTGATAAGCTCAAGGCTCTTTTAGGATTCCTCATTCCAATGAAAATTTAGTCCTTTAAGCATTCAATAGCAAGGTGATAATTCTGTTGAAGTCTACGATAAGACATTGATAAGAAATGCGAGTCCATGAAAACTTTTGATCCAACTTGATTCCATCAACTAAAACAATATGGCCAAAGAAGACAAGGCTACCTTAAGAAATGACACATCTTCAAGTTCACATAAAACTTTTTCTCACAAAGAGTTTAAAATACTTGATAAAGATGCTCCATATGCTCCTTTTGAGAATTGTTATACACTAAAATATTATCAAAATAAACAAGTACACTTTCGAGACTCGCTTCTAGATGTCAACGACCTCGTATACTTTCAATGGATGAGGTCAAGTGGGACGAGGCTCCGTGAACTAGAAACGTGTGATTCCCAAGATATGATAGGGCGAAAAATCTGCCCACCGACCCATGATTCATGTTTATGGCATGAACCTCAAAACTTTTTCCCGCCATCATGTACTCTCCATTTGGAATTCTTTGTTGTAGGAACTAGGGGGTCAGTTAAAGTTTCAAAGCATTGATCCATTTGATGTAGTTGATTTTATATTTATGTTTAATTTATTTCATTTCCATGTTTCTTTTCTTGTTGTGTTAATCTAATATTGAGTTAATCATATTTAATTTTTTAGGGTTTCTCATGTGTTTCTTTAGTTTTTGTGTTAAGTTCTTTAATTAATTAAATTTGAAAATATAAAATCCAAGCTTCTATGTTAGGATGTGTACACATAATTGAGATTGAATACGTAGGATTTTGATCCAGTGCATGCATAATTGAATATGCATACAAACCTCGAACCCATAATGGGCATGCATAAAATTGTGTTTGGATTTAATTGATTGTCTCTCACAAGTTTTGTGATTCGGTTAACTTCTAATGTGTAGGATTAGAATAATTAATGATTTTCTCTTTTAAAAATACCATATTTGATGTGATTTAAGCATGTTTAGAATAAAATCTTTCTGTGTCAATGCATGTTTATTTGATTTAGTTAACTGACTTTCCATATCCAATATTATCTTTGATTTAAATTTTGTATCTTTCCTCATTTTCTTGATGGGGGTTGGGCTTGTGTTCAGTGGCTAGTTTCACTGGACACGTTAGGATATGGATACGTGTCCGCATCTCAGCGTGTTTAGTGGAATTGACCACTGGACACAAGCCTCCTCCTTCTTGATGTGTGTTTAAATATGTTTCCTTGTGTGTTTTAATTAATTTAATAAATGTGTGATTAGGATTGAGGTTAGGGCTCTTTAAATATAATATTTACTTAAATGTGCATGGCCTATCAACACAATAAGTGTGAGACTGGCTCATGAGCTAGGCGGGTTTGGAGTACCAAACATCTTTCCCTCTTGTACTCTAACACTGGATCAAATGCGTAGGTCTCTGCAGGGGGTTCAAGTTGGTTCCTTGACCTAAATCAAGTAGCTACTCTTAATCCTTCGCTTATCAAGCCCACTAGGATGGTGCACTAGTACGTTAATTTTTAATAAAATATCAACTAAAAATAGAAAATCATATAATGCAAGAGTAAAGAAAAAGAAAGCTCAACATAAGTTACTCTTGTGCTTAGGCTTATCAACTGAACATAAGGGCTTTGCCCCAAATGTGTGTGCTTCCAACAAACATTTTGCAAAAGATTCTCAGCTTTTGGTTGGATCCAGTACCGCACAATGTAAAGAACCCCCACCCCATGTGTTAAGGTCCCCATTGATTTTGTTTGATGCTTGAGTGCTTGTCTTTGCTGTTGTTTATTTCTTTCCCACTTTGCTTTTAAAATTCTTTCTTCACTTCCATTCAGTTCTCATTAGGTAACCTTATATTATAAAGGGGGTACCAAAACCCATGTGATCTGGTGCATGCTTGGCCAAAATGCGGGCGAAACTTAATCTATGGTGGGGCTGGTTTTGGGGCAACAAACAACAATAGGAACTATGTCCAACTGCACGTTACCCCCTCGTGGGTATATCGTAATCATCCTTGGTACGATAGTTAACAACTGACAAGTCCCAGATAGTTCGTGAATGATGATTTTTGGTACAACAAAAAGATAAACATTTTATGCTCTTTTAAATTCCCTCATGGGTGTTCCTTTCCATCCAAAAAATATATGATTGTAAATTTGTACGCATATATTTTGTCATTCACCGATCAAGTGTGTCAGAACTCAGGAGTATAGTGTATACCACTTTTCCTTCATGGCTCTTCATTATCAGAAAGTGGGGACCGAAAATTATGACAATGCTTTAGTTTCTTATGTATATAAATAAAACGCTTAATGGATAATGGAGGAGGAACACAATAAGTATGAGTGTTTATCATTCCAAAGCGCATGGCCTTTTTATATTGGGAAGAGACATTTGATGTTTTCTTTCCCGCAGAGTAAGATGCAAAGGGTTAACACTTGGTTTTCTGGTTTGAATTCAGTTCTATATATGTCCTACAGGGAAGTAGCTAGGCAACAGTCTCTCGCTATATAGCCCGCAAATAAAGTTATACATAAAGATTTGTATATCTTATGCATAAACTCCACAGAACTTGAAGCATGGCATACACACTTACATTCACCATTTTTTCATGGTAGAAAGGTAAAAGATATGTAAATGCTAAGTTAGCTTAGAGGCCTACTAGGAAATCAAATTATCTTTGTTATCAAGTTGCATAATTAATAAATAAATGTTGAATTATTTTGTGTAATTGATTATACATTAGATTGCAAGAATTTTTGTGGTTTATTTTTATGTATTCCTAACCCTACTATTTGGACTCGAAATAGTAATAATAATAATAACTCTTTGCATTCACGACAAAAGTCCCATAGGCTGGTCAACATTAAGGGAATATAAGTCGATTATGTATAATAATATGATCCCTAATATCCAAAATTAATTAAAAATAACATCTCTCTCTCTCTCTCTCTCTCTCTCTCTCTCATTTTTAAAATGTTTAAAACACAAATAACATGAAGCCTATTATTCTCGCACAAAGCAACTCCAAGAGCATGTTGGCTAGTGAAAGTACTATTAGGTTAATCATGTAGATCCTTTTTTTTTTGGGGGGGTAAACAATCATGTAGATCTCATCTCCTATCATACATACATACATAAATAATCTAATAATGATAAGTGTACTATAATTAGAATTTACATTTTTATTGCTATGAGAAGATTGCTAGCATGTGTTAGATACCTCCTAATCCAACCACTCACATGCTCCGCCACAGGATTATATGGAAAATTAACTGGGGCACCTAATTAAGCACTACTTTCTGGGACAGTAAGTCAAGAGTCAAGTCTGAAAACACGGAAGCTGCTAATTTTTGACTAAATTTGTAGTATGAACTTTTTGACTGCAACTTCTATCCCTAAATTATGATCTGGCCAGTGACTGTGTGTGTCTATATTCATATAATCGGTGAAGACTGATACATATATATGATTGGATTATAATAAATGACTTAAAGAATTTTACACTTCACATGAATGTCGTTACTTTTTCATTATGAATGATTTGAAGAATCTTAGGAACTATATTACTTTCCAAAAAAGAAAAACAATGCAAATCAAATCTTAGGAGCTACGAATCCAGGGTGTTTTGATCAAACCCTGCATGTAGTCAACCTGATATCTTTTCGGTCTCCTCCTTTAGATAATGCTATTACTACAAAAATACGGAGTTACTATTACTTTTTCCCCTCTAATAATTGGGAGAATAAAATTTGAATCCTGAAAATTTTTAGTAAAAATACCAAAAAGTGTTTGTTGAGTAATAAGACTCTCTTTCTCTCTCACTCAAAGGGAGAGGAGGGTGCGAGAGGGGGCAATACTCCGCCAAAAACAAATTAACCTTATGATACCTTTATTTTATAACTTACCATCCCTATAGGAAGTCCCAACCCTGACTTTCTCCTCAAGCCTCTTGGTACTTTTCTCTCCAAATACCACACCCATGACATCTATCTTCCCAAAACTAAAGTGAATGATATTGATTATGTGGGATCCATATTAACAATAAAAAGGAGAGAAAAGAAAATTTATTTTGTCCAGCCATTTCTTAGCTAAATTTGTTTTATGTCTTTTAGCGTTTTTGTCATCAATTTGAATTTTGAATAACTCAGAAAGAGAGAAATTTTAGATGTTGTACCATTTTTTAAAAGCAAGATGCATGTTTCACAATATTCATTTTTAAGTAACCAAATTACATGTTTGAAATTTTTATATATAAATATGATGCTGTTGGTTTTTGTTTGACTTATTTTTTTACTAAGATTTTAATATGCTCTATCTTTAAAAAAAAAAGTTCGGGGACTTTAAAATTTGTTGAGTGGATGTTTTTTTGCAAATATAGGAATTTAGTTGGGCTAAAGATAGACACCAGTGGCTAAGGGTGTGTATGTGCTCACTTTGGATCAACCCACTCAAGGCCCAAATCATACTTGGGTGCTTTTGGGCAAGGCCCTCAATTTGGTTTTATTACAATCAAAAACACTTTCTTGCAATTA
This sequence comes from Quercus suber, assembly GCF_002906115.3. NCBI lineage: Eukaryota > Viridiplantae > Streptophyta > Magnoliopsida > Fagales > Fagaceae > Quercus > Quercus suber. Next base: position 1,248,115 of record NW_027069580.1, read on the forward strand.
TGAGTCAGTACAAGAGCATCTCTTCTACAAATAGAATTATCAGTTACCCAGCATTAAACAAAGGAAATGTCTAGTGGTAAACATCTCAAACAAGCTCATCAAAAAAAAATCTCAAACAAGCCTAACAGAGGCAAAACAATAATACAGAAATAATGACAGATACATTATCTTCCTCAATGGAAAAATAATAATACAGAAATAGTTGATCTTCCCATAATATTCACGAGACAAAAGAGGGAAAACTTAGTATGGTTGAAAGGAGAACATCTACTTTAAAATAATGTATATTATATTTATTTATTAGGATTCTTTTTAGTGAAGGCATTCAAAATCCAAATAATGTATATTATATTTATCTATTAGGGTTCTTTCTAACGGAGACATTCAAAATTATTTCTAATGTGGGGCTTAACAGTAGCAATTGCCGTCATTGTGAAGAGATAGTTGGGTATTTTCTTTTAATTTTCTAATAACCCCACTTTTAAACACTCTTAATTATTTATTTATTTATTTTTTGATGCAAAAAACACTCTTAATTTGTAACCCATATACAAAGCTACATGGAATTTAAGTACATAGTACATACATCTACTTGGAGGAAAATATTTTTTTGAGAAAAATCATTTAAATATATTATATAGTATGCTATGATGCTGTTATTGTTGAAATAATTTGGTGAAAGTGCAAAAAGAACCCCATAGTCTTAACGCTTTCCTTGAATAATTATTTTCTTAATTTCCTCACTACTATACTGGATTGTGATTATTAGTTTTTTACAATTATAAATTTTTGATAAATAAATTACACAATTGATTTATGGTTGAAAATGATAAGAAACAACATAATGAGGTAGCATACATTTTTTTTTTAAAATTTTTTTTATAACATATTTGTTTCCAATAAACTTCATTTTGTAGTTTTCAAAAGTATTTGGGCCATTTTAGAGGTTTGGGGGTATTTTGGTCATTTTTGAGACTTTCGGTGGATTTTTTTATTTTTATAAATTTTGGGGCTATTGGGCCATTCTAGAAGTTCTGGGGTATTTGGTCATTTTAGAGGTTTCAAGGTATTTTTGATAACTTTAGAAGTTTTGGGGGTATTTGGGTAATTTTAAAGGTTTTATGGGTATTTTTTTTGTTATTGTGTTGAGGTTTTAGAGGTATTTTGGTCATTTTTTAGATTTTAAAAGTATTTTGGACTTTCTAGCAATTTTCAAGGGTATTTTGGTCATTTTAGAGGTTTTGGGGGTGTTTTTAGTCATTTTGAGATTTCAATGATATTTTACTCATGTTCGGTGGATTTAGGGTATTTTTGGTAATTTCAAAGGTTTCGTTCATGAGTATTTTAGTCATTTCATAGGTTTCAAATGTATTTTTGAGGTTTTAAGGGTACTTTGGTCATTTTTGGTCTTCTAAGAGTATTTTGTGGTTCAAGGGTAATTTTGGCATTTTAAGTGTTGAGTTTATTTACTTATTTTGAATCAATTTTTTATTATAATAATTTTAATTGTTTCTAAGAATGTTTATGAATTAAGTATAGGAACATTACATTCTTGAATTATGATGGAAATGTAATTAATGAACCAAACACTTTAATATTATATTGTTGTAATGTAATTCTATTGATCAAGATTACAATAATGTAACATTACAATACCAAGCGAACCAAATGCCCCTGACTGTGGTCCACGTTTATCTCATGGTTGCAAGCTGATGAGGTTGATCCATTCTGCAAAATGAAGGAAATCAAAATGTGAGAATTTTCATTGTGCATTGGACACATAACTGTCAATTTATGGACTTCCAAAATGTAAAGTAGTGGGGTTCAGCCCCAGATAGGCGGCCCAAAGCATAGAAATCTAGTTACGTGGGCCAATAAGACTGTTTTGGGGTAGTCTTAGAAAATCAGTAACAAACTCGATTAAAAAAAAAAAAACCAGTAGACTTTTGACCTACTTGCGGTTGTTTTTATTTTGACCGTTTAATTTTTGAAATTTTCATTTTGAAATATTATGTTTGCTTTTGTTTTCATATTAACCATATTATTCATTTTCTTTAATTATATGGTGACATATGACATTATATAAAGTATGCGTCTAGATCCTCTGTCTTATTTTTCTTGTTCTACTAATAAAAATTTGCTACATCCGCCTAATTAATTAAACTCTAATATTATGCTTTTATTATTTGTTATCTAAAATAAATAACTAAATAAAATAAAGCAAACAAATGACTAAGGTCAAGACATCCCAACAACTGGTTCACCACCAGCACCTTCGCCGGAGATCGATGGACTATGAAAATATTTTGAAGTGAGAAAATGTGTCGAAAGTCAAAACATTTTTGTAATAATAATAATAATTCTAATGCCAAAAATATCTCTTACCACACATGCATGGACATCATCACAACCACACAACAATTCTCCGTTGAGAGTGTCCAAAGCTTGAAATGCTCCACCTCCATTGCTTCTCTGCATTAAATTAGGAAAAAAAAAACTAAATATTAATAAACCCAAATATGATTTGAGATTTTTCTCCCTTTTGTAATCAAAGATTAACTAGACAAACTCAAAGTGATCGATGGTATTTGGTAGTACTTGGCTCTCTGAGAAGCCATTACTTTAACTGATTAACTTCAAGAACTTTGATGGTGTTAGAGGTATTGGGTTTATGTGTATAGGCGCAAGATGCTCAATTCTATTGGAAGCTCTAACAGATGGTAACACTCTTTCAACATGCGTGAAATTCACTAGTTTATCTTTTTGGGTTTGAGCGCATGATCTTCATCAATTGGGAAAGCTTCTTGATCTTGACGTGCTGAGAGATGGTATTAGTTTTATTATTTGGGAAAGTATTTGACGGATATGTTCTTATGAATATTACCAAAGGTTAATTTGCTCTCTGTCTGGATTCGGTTCAATCACATACACAAACTTTGTCCCCATGCAACTGTATACCATTTATAGATTTTGTTACCTGAGTTGAAACCTTGTTTTGCCACTTAATTACTACCATCACTAATGAAGATTAAGGATTCAATGTTGGAGGAAGAAACCATCCACATCTCGTTATGCTACTTTCTTAAACTAAAATGAAGAACTAATTTTTCTATTCCATACAACTCAGTATTTAATTTCAGAGCTTTTTTAGAAACTATTTTTGCTTTAGAAGTTTTATTCCTTTTCTTTTTCTACCTATGCATATGAAGCTTCAATTCGTTGGTAATACAAAGTTCACAAAAGAGAATGAAACAAGGGAGGAAAATTGACACACCTTGTAAAAATTAACAGCAACAAAGTTAGCCCACCGGTTGCCAGCGGCACCAAAACAAGTATGGAGCATGTTAATCAGATTCGCTGAGTTATGTTCACAAGCAATTTGCTTGAAGGGAATAGTTGGGAAATAATTCACCAAAACTAAAGACTTGGTTCTGTCATCTAGCGGTGATGATTCTGTCCTATTGGGACAATTTCCTGCATGCATTCCACCATCACCATCTGCAAATTTTCGATTTGAAAAAAGAATAAAAAAATGGGAAGAAAAGAAAAGATACATTCATTAGTATAGGAAATTTAGGACTTGGGTCTTATCCAATCAATTAATGAGTCTTTTTTATTTTTAATAATTTAGTAGTTATAACTATAGGAGAGGGAGATTTGAACTATGTTCTTATAAAGGAAACATATAATGCCTATTGAGATAACATTATCTACAGATAAAATTTAGGCATTTGATGATCATCAATCACTAAAGCAATATGATAGACGGTAGGAATTCTCATGTAATCCAAATACAATAGTATAATTATATGTTATCTTGTAAACAAACTTTTATCTAAATAGGAACGTACGTTTGAATATATAAATATAAAAATAGCTGCTTTTGAAATATTTTCAAGGAAGCAAACCAAAACACAAGCTCTTACTATTTTCTCATTAATGCCATTAAAATATACTAGTCTGAGCGAACATTATAACCATTTAAAAGTGAAATCCATTTTTATTGTGGACTCTATATTAATATTAATAATAGACAACAGCTAGTGCATTGAAAGATCCAGTAATTGAAGAGTATCTATAACCTCAAAGGCTGAAAGTTACATAATGATACAAGAAAAAAAATTTAGATTGAAAATATGTATTAATGAACGCTTCTTACACTGATTCTCAACCATGTAATTCCACTGGTAAGCAATGCCTTCACTTTCTTCCTTGGACCTAATTGAAGTGAATACAAGTAGCCTTTGGTTGTTGGCAACCATGTCACTTACTAATGGCCAATCTTGACCATTTTTTGGCATGTTTTCCAAAGGAAACCAATATTTTATTAACCCGGAATCGGTGAAGACCTTTGTCAATCCATTAGGGGCTTGAACATAGTCTTCTAAGATCACTGTGACAATTTCTGTTGGATTTGCTGATAAGAAGGCTTCTATTTCCTTCAGAGTGTCTATAGCTGGTTCCTATTATGCATAAAATTTAAGGCAATTTATGTCTCTATAATTATTTTTCCTCTAATGCATAATCTATCTTATGTTTGGATGAGGGAGAAAATTAAGAGTAGAAAGGAATAAGGATGGCAATGGGGTGGGGCGGGGCGAAAGACATGGTTTTGTCTTGCCTCATCCCATCCTCGTCCCGCCTCGCATCGCATGATGGGGAAAACTTTCTCACCCTATTCCCGCCCTTTGGGGCCCTGCGAAGCCCCGCCTCACCCTGTAAAACTCTACTTTTTGTTAATTTGCCCTGCAACTAGTACAATTTTTATAATAAAACCTATTTCATTAATAAAAATATACTTGAAATTATAATTAAATTTATCACATCAAACAAATCAATTTTTAGAAAAATTTGAATAGTATATCCAAATATTTAACAAGACAACTACAAAAAATAATAATAATAATAATAATAATAATATTGGGCAAAATAAAATTAAGGCAGAGAACCACATTTGGTAGAATAAAATAAGCTAATATTGACATATTTGTTTAAATAGTAGGGTTTTAGGATATGAAAAATTTACAATTATAACTCCTTAGCAACACGGGGCAGGGTGAGGACGGGGAGGGGCAGGGCGAGGTGGATCTAAGAAGTCTAAACCCATCCCTGCCTCACCCCGTGGTGTGGGCTAAAATTTGCCCCATCCCCACCCCACTACTTTTGTGGGGTGGGGAAAACCTGTGCGGGCGAAACGGGGAGAGGTGGGTTAAGCGAGATGAGGCAAAATTGCCATCTCTACAAAGGAAGGTTACTAATGTTTAGTATATTCCGACTACTTTCTCTTCATTCCAAACAGAACCTTAAAAAGTTAGTTTAGTAGGGACAAAGTGCACATACAAATGCAGTAATGTCATAGCATTTTCCTCCATAAGAATGACACAACCATACATCTCCTTGAAAATCATACGTATCTAGCATCAAGCTGCGGACTCCATTCTGCAAATAAAGAATGCTAGTTTGGCAGTCCAAAAGTTGAATCAATCCAAAAGAAATTTAAATTAAATTAAAAAAAAAAGGAAGATTTGAATAAATTATCATTCATTTAAAAAATGTAAAAGAAAAGACTTATAAATTAAAAGAACTTACATTTAGCTGTTGAGTGATGTCGTCTTCTTGATTTGTAAAGGTAATTCGAGGAACACCTGTGTGAGATGGTTCTCCCTCAATAGCATAGGCATTGTGGGTTGTCAAGAATGCATATTTATTGAAAGGAAGTGTATTATTCTATTCAAGAGAAGGAAAATTACAAAAAAAATAATCAAATTAATAAGTCAGCAATTATTATTATTATTTTGAGAAATGGTTAGAAACTTAAATTTTTATTTAAAATGATACCTTAGAACATCCAACTTGATTGGAATTTAGAATTTAATAGCTTACAGAAAATATATATACATACATGATATATCTACATATACATGGGCCATGTTATAGTCCATAATTCAAAATGAAATGGGCCATGTTATGGTCATATATCCTTAACCAGCCAACGGCCCACTGGGCCGAATACAATTTCTTACCAATTCCCAATATTCGCCAAATAATTGGGTCAGGAATCATGATTACGTGGCCATGATAAATTTTAATGGCTATAACCTCAACAGCCGTCCAAAAGTCATATTCTTTTTTTTTTTTTTTTTGGATGAGGTCCAAAAGCCATATTCAATGATCGATAAAATACATAATCAAGAAAAGAAAAAGAAAAACTAAAACAAGTAACAAAGAAAATAATAATTTGATATTGACAGAGACTTTTATCCTAGAAAGGCACATTTTTTCTTCACGAAATTGGAAGGATAAGTATTTGAGAGCTTATTACATAATATATATAGGAGCATCAACCTTAGCTTAATATATATAATATATATATATATATATTTTTTTTTTTAAAAACTAAAAATTGGATGTGTGTGCAGTTTGAGAGAGAGGGAATTATAATACCAGGAGCTTGAATTGGTTTGTAGTGGTTGATCTAACACATCTACTGCCTGAAAATTCTAGAGGGCAAGAGAAACAATAGAGCCCAGCTTGGCAATTTCCATCGGATGAGCATGGGTCAAGTAGCTACACATGGAAACGAGTGAAGAACTTAGAGCTAAAACCATAAGATTTTTATTATACAAAAGTAGTCTAAAAATTGAAAGGAGACACAAACCTTGCAGTCTCCATTGGAGCAAGCTTTAGCAACACTAAAGAATAGAGAAGCAGTGATCAAAACCAAACTTGCTCGGAGATCCATTTGGCAAAGGTGTGGCGAAGTCCAAGAATGATACACAGAGAATCCAATGGGTGTATGCATAAGATGGTTTTCCTCGACAACTAGCAAAATAGTAATATGATATGCCTCAGTTTCGTCTGAGAAATCAAAGGAAATTTAATAGAACTTTCATGAGGAATAGAAAGGTACGTATATAGAATATGCTCAGAAGCAACAAAAATGGGAACCTTGGGTTGGCTATCCACACAAGGCAATTAGACAATTACGTTTTGAGTAAATATCAGTTACAAGTAAAGTTGGGAATGACAGCACACTGATTTACGGTAGCAAAAGGAAAGTGTGTTAGTAGCAAGTACACCTGAGAGTCTGAGACTCATTTTTCAATTATAGCTTCCCATTTATTTGTGAAAAGAAAAAAATTATGGAAATAATTGTAGAATAATGAAAAAGGATTTTATGCAATCTAGGTTGCAGGGGTTAGCAGTATATTATAATTATTTAAAAAAAAAAAGGTTGCAGGACTTTTTATGCTACCCACTACATGCCGGTTAAAAAAACTATTTACATTTACTCATCATACTCATATAACTTTTTTTTTTGGTAACAGTTACTTAACATTTTTAATGACTTATTCTACTTACTTAAATAATACTTGTGAATGGTTTTTTTAACCACCATGTGTGAGTTGCATAAAATTTTTTCCAATCCAGGTTATATAAAAACCTTGCTCATAAATAAGGGTAATTACATAATACTTCCGGAGTACAATAAATGCATATTTTTCCCTCTCACATAATTGTAGGTTTCATTAATTAAATTCATGGTAGGACTCACAATTTATGTGAAAGGTGGAGTACGAATTTATGGTACTCTCGGAGAACAATAATTTTCTCATATATAATAGCACACGGTAACTCAATATCAAAATATATCCTATTGCCAAAAATTGGGTCTTATAAGTTGTAATTGTGTTAAATTTTAGAAGCCGAAAACCTTGTAACTCAATTGGCACTTCCTAATACTTCCCACAAGATTGATTAGAGTTCAAATCCCCTTACCCCCATTGTTGTAACTATCATTTATCCATATTTATATAGATGGATGATTTAATTTAACTATAATTCTATTACCTAATTTCCTCCCACAAAAATATCTATTAATTAAGAAAGAAATTAAAAATTGGACAAAGTTTGGCTATGATCTTGGTTGTAGCCAATGTTTACAACTATAACAACTTCACTCAATAACTTTGTATTAGATATGAATTTTTACAAATCCACCTTTAATGCTTATATTTTTTTTTTTCTTATATCTTCTATGCATACAAAATTTTTAGAAGATCAAAGATCAATAATTATGTCATCAATTAAATAATTATGTTTCAAGTTTTTATAATCTAAAATTATGCATAAAAATTAATTTTATGGATTGAGTAGTAAATAACATCCAATTGACATAAAATTTGACATGTGTGATAAGAAAATTGTTATTTTTTTAATATAAAATTCATGTTGCATGTTTTGTTAAACACTTATTGTTATTTTAGTTAAAGAAATTGAAAAATATATTTTTGTCTCTATCAACTGAAAATTGGATGCATGTTGTATGTATTGTTAAAAAATTTATTGTTACTTTATTTAAAGAAATTGATAAGAACAAATAAGTTGTTATCTCTATCAACTAAACCTTAGATGCATGTTGCATGTTTTGTTAAAATACTTATTGTTACTTTATTTAAAGAAATTGATAAGAAAAAAATAAGTTGTTGTCTCTATTAACTAAAACTTAGATGTATGTTGCATGTTTTGTTAAAACACTGTGGGGGTACATAATCTATTTGTCCGCTTTAGAGGGCAGGCTTAGGAATGCTTAAGGTGCAACGTCCGCAAGCTTCTATCCCCTGCATGACTTTGTCCTCTTTGCGAGTGTGGAAGGCATGCTTAGGCACTTTGTGCTTTGCAACTTCCGTCCCACATTGCTTAGAGGACATAATTACAATTCCTAAGACTGAGCAGGTATTGATGCAAGTCTATGGCACCACAAATTTGGTCACATGAGTGAGAAAGGGATGAAGATGCTACTGTCAAAAGGGAAACTACCAAAACTGAAGTTTATTAGTTTTGACATGTGTGAAAGCTGCATCTTAGGAAAGCAGAAAATGGTGAGCTTCTTGAAAACTAGTAGGACAACAAAGGCTGAAAAATTGGAGTTAGTACGCACTAATTTATGGGGGCCTTCTCCGGTTGTATTCCTTGGAGGTTTAAGGTATTACATCACTTTCATTGATGACTCAAACGGAAAAGTATGAGTTTATTTTTTGAAAAATAAATCTGATGTATTTGAGACTTTTAAGAAGTGGAAGGCTATGGTTGAGACAAAAATAGATTTGAAAGTAAATTGTCTGAGGTTAGACAATGGTGGAGAGTACATAGATGGAAGGTAAAATGAGTATTGTGTTGCACACGAAATTAGGATGGAGAAGGCCATTCTTGGGACACCACAACAAAATGGTTTAGCTGAGCACATGAATAGAACTCTCAATGAGCGTGCTAGGAGTATGAGGTTACATGCTGAATTACCAAAAACTTTCTAGGCTGATGTTGTTAGTACTATAACTTACTTGATAAACCGAGGACCATCAGTTCCCATGGAGTTCAAAATTCTTAAAGAGGTTTGGAGCGGTAAAGAGGTAAAGTTTGCTCATAGTAAACTTGATGCAAAGTCTAAAATATGTTTTTTCATTGGCTATGGTGATGAGAAATTTGGCCACCAATTTTGGTATGAACAAAACTGAAAAATCATCAGAAGCAGAAATGTGATATTTAATGAACATGTTATATACAAGGACAAATCAACTACAGTGCCAGATGTTACAGAGATAGATCAAAAGAAATATAAGTTTGTCAACTTAGATGAATTGACTAAAAATATTGTCCAAAAAATGGGTGAGGAAGATAAGAAGAATGTAAATCCACAGGTAGATCAGAGTACATTTATAGTTGAAGTTCGTAGATCTTCCAGGATCACTAGACCTCTACATCGTTATTTATCTACTCTAAATTATCTCATTTTGACTAATGGTGGTGAGCCAAAGTGTTATGATGAAGCCTTGCAAGATGAAAATTCAAGCAAGTGGGAGTTAGCAATGAAAGATGAGATGGATTTTTTGTTGGGGAATCCCATTTGAAATCTCTCAGTTGTCTTCACTGGTTTCACTTGATCTTTCTTACAATGAGCTATAAATTGAAGCTCTAGTATGGAAAAGTGTCATTGGTAACCTAACTCAATTAAAGGAACTTATCTTGGATTCCATAAATATGTCATCAATTAGACCTAATTCATTGATGAATCTATCCTCCTCTTTGATAACTTAGTCTTTCTTACTGTGAGTTGCAAGGAAAACTTGAAAATAACATCGTTTGCCTTCCAAGTATACAAACCCTTGATCTACTGGTAATTGAAACCTTGAAGGTTCTCTTCTAAAGTCCAATTGGAGTTGTAGTTCCCTAGAGTTCTTAGCTCTCTCTGGGAGGATGTTTACAAGAGAATTCCTTAATTCTATTGGCAATTTGGAGTCCTTGAAGCATTTGGCTCTCCCTCATTGCAATTTTATAGGGTCAATTCTAGCATGACCCGGGAATCTTACAAAACTTACATATTTGGATCTGTCATCTAATAGTTTTAGTGGTGAGATTCTATTACCACTTTTAAATTTTAAGTATTTTTAACTGACGCATCAAACTAACAATTTTTTAATTATTGGTGAATAATTTTAACAGGTTTGTTGCCACCATTACTATTCAAATTGCCGAATCTCTCAAGCTTATTCCTTGACAGCAATCAACTTGTTGGTCATCTTCCTAATCACGTATGTGGTTTGAATCTAATTTCCCTCTTTTTAAGTTCAAATTTTAATTGGTGAGATTGGTGAATTCAATTCCAATTCATTACAAAACCTTGATTTAAGCTATAGTAAGCTACAGGGCTTTATACCTAGGTTAATATCTAGACTTGTGAACTTTACTAGCCTGTCTCTCTCACCTAATAACTTAAGTATTATGTTGGGGTCAGAAATGTTTTCAAAGCTCGAGAATCTCAAGTATCTTCATTTGTCAAATAACTTAGTTAGCATCAATAATAATGCCACCTATGCCCTGCCTAATCTTCAAAATTTGAACTTGTCTTACTCCAATATTAGTGAATTCCCAATTTCTTAAGACTGACAACAAATTTACAATACTTAGACCTTTCCAATAACTGAATTTATGGTCGAGTTCAAAGATGGTTGGAGGATGTGGGGATGAATTCATTATATTATGTTAATCTTCGTGACAACATGCTTCAATGACCATTTCCCACTCTAAATTTTTCTAGTTTGCACTATATGTTTTTCTCCAATAACAATTTAACAATAGAAATCCCTTCTTTAATTTGCGATGCAATTAACCTTCAAGTTCTAGACTTGTCTCATAACAACTTAAGTGGCATGATTCCTAAGTGTTTAGCAAACTCTACTGCCATCTCGATGTTGGATTTGTGAATGAATAGCCTTCATGGTAACATCCTTGCAATATTTGTTATCAGAAATAATTTTAGTAATTTTAACTTTAATGGCAATCAACTGGAAGGGCTATTGGCACCATCTTTGGCAAATCTTAGGGACTTGGAAGTTCCAAATCTGGGAAACAATAAGATAAATGGAGCCTCCCTTATTGGTTGGGAAGTCTTCAGAATTTGCAAGTTGTTGTCATAAGATCAAATATATTTCAAGGTTGTATAGGAAATCCTAAAACCAAATTTCATTTTCCAAGTTTGAGAATCATAGACATCTCTAACAATCAGTTTAATGGTCCTTTGCCAATATAGTATTTCGAATATTTGAAAGCAATAAATGTGAATGAATGTGAGGTTGCATTGAAATATATGGGAGAATATTATTATCATGATTTATTGAATATCATGATTAAAGGGTAGTCTATTGAGATTGAGATAGTCTTAACCGTCTTAACAAGCATTGATTTTCAAACAATAGTTTCAGAGGAGAGATGCCAAAGATGATTGGAAGGCTTAAATCACTTAAAGGGCTCAAATTTTCTTATAGTAACCTTATAGGTTATATTCTATCATCATTTGAAAATTTGACTAATCTTGAATGGTTAGACCTCTCTTTCAACAAGCTCGGTGGGGAGATTCCTAGTCAATTGGCAGATCTAACGATGCTTGAAGTCTTAAAGCTATCACATTACCAACTCATAGGAGACATACCTTCAAGAAATCAATTCAATACATTCAGCAATGATTCGTACATCAAAAACTTGGGATTGTGTGGGTTTCCATTGTCAAGAACATGCAACAACCATGAGGCAAAGCAACCACCACCACTGGCCTTGCAACAAGATGAAAATTTAGAGCATGAAAATGGGTTTAATTGGCAAGCTGTATCCATAGGTTATGCATGTGGAACAATATTTGGAATTTTTATGGGATATTTTATGTTTGAAATTGGAAAACCAAAGTGGCTTGTGAGGATGGTCAAATTAGAGTAGCATATCATGCTTAAAAGATTGAAGAAGAATGTCCACAAACGTGGTGGAAGAAGATAACTATTTCTAAGTTATGTGATGTTCTTATTTTTTAGACTTTAGAATGAATCTCTATGCCTGAAAACATAAGGTTTTTATTATTATTAGCAACTATAAACTTTTTTTTTCCTGTCCTTTAAAAGATTATAATTTGTATCTTGGATATCTTATGAATTACCTACTTATTCAATTTCTTTGAGTGTAATTTAGATGCCATGGATTGAGTGTTGTTGTTGTTGTTGAATTATTGTTTTGAGTTTGATTATAGTAATTTGTTGTTGAATTATTGATCAGTACAGAACTTTGAAAAAAAAGTGTGGTTACCTAATTGTATTTACTTGAAAATTAACCTTTTTTTTTATTATAAAAAATATCAAATGAACTAGTTATTGGAATACCCAGTACAAAAGAAGGTAAAAATGTTTATGAGTAAAATAGTAATGATTTTATATCCTACATGAACAACATGTATTCTTGTAACTGCAAAGCCAATGACTCAATTTGAACAGGATATTATATGACAAATGGGGCTTGAATCCTTGTATGCCATTCACAAAGACATAATATGGCTATGATGATGGCCACTGTTCCTACTCTTCTACAAAATGGTGTATTTTGGTGTCTTGATGTAGTCACAGCTGTTGGTTTGTTCACATGGATCATCCCTTAATTGTATTTCTATTTGCTATGTAGGTTTATTATTTAGTTTTTAAAGGATAGGCTAACTTAGTCTGTTAGCCTGTGTTGAAGTGACATTGTTATGCTTGTATTTTCGGTGCTTACAAATTATTTCTCCATCTAGTGTAGTTCCCTTTAGGGCTCTGTGTACTCTGGTTTGTATTTAATAAAATTGATTGATTCATCAAAAAAATTTATTTATATCGTAACCATTGATTGGTTTAAAATATCAAGCATGTATAATGTTAATTTTGCATGTGAATATTAACCCTACTAATAATACTCAATAAATTACTTAATCAATTTAGACAATTCCATTTTTTGTTGTTGTTGATAATTTTAGAAAAATCTATGTTAGCTTGTGGGACTATACTACTTTGTGTGAATGTTTTTTTTATTTATGCATAAATGATTGTTCAATAAATGGCAATTAAAATTATTTTTATAAATGTTTAATAGGCTATGCTATGGTGGAATAGCTTTAGTCCTAGTAATTATCATAGATTGAGGCCTTTAGACCTTAGTGCTTGCCTGCCTAGAGATTTCCTTCCGCTTTCTTAAGGAGAAAAACAAGTGAGGATTCCAATGGATACAACAAATGAATCTGACTTAGCCTTGGGCAGGCCAAATATGCATTTTATCTTAACCTTTGTAAAGATGGATTTCATTTGGGTTCAACTTCAATGGAACATGACTGTGTAAATGATGACTCCAAATTCAATTTCTTTCCACCATCAAAGAAAAAAAAGGACATTTTGATTGAACTTTGAAGAAATATGTCTCCATCAAAGAATTACATTGAGATTGTTTTCTCCTTTATTGTTTCCATCTAGTTTCTTTATTATTTGATGCCTTTTGTCAATACTCTCTCTCTCTCTCTCTCTCTCTCTCTCTAAATTAAGAGGCTCATCCATAGTTGGTTTATTAATATAGACTTTTCCATTACTCAAGAATTTATTTTGTGTTAATTTTTTTTTAGTAAACAGTAATACTTTCTAAAACACACGTGAAAATAGTAATAATAGTGTGTTAAACCAGGTTTATAATATATTACATAACCAGAGTACAACTACAAAAGGGTCTAACCTTTGTAGTTGTAAACTGGGATTATAGTTGGTGTTGGAGTTAGTATTACGCCCAAAATTTCCTCCACCTTGTATGAGAGGTCAGTCTAGTTTTCATTATTGGACAGTAGATTTTTATATGTATGTTTATTGATCTGATTGGTTTACTTGAGATGCATATTTTCTGCTTACCTTATCAAGCATGTGTACTTATTGTAATCAAGAATAATCTTGCAACAGTTAATTTCCTTGTTATAATCATTCTTTTTTAATCAAATGGTTTCTTATTTTTGAAATTGATGTGTACCAAACACATAAAATCTTGACAAATGTGTATCATTTTGACTTTTAAAAGCTACATCACATTTGTTTGGCTGTGTACAAGATTGTTGAGATGAGAATCATGAATGATTTGCACTGTTGCATTGTTGTTGGGCTTTTTTGTATGTGTGTTTAAAAAGGTCAAGATGTTAAAAGGATCACATTCAAACTTATTTCAGCTAGATTTAAAAAAAAAAAAAATTAGGGTCAAGGTGTTCAAATTTCTATGGAATAATTACACTTTACCCACCTGTGGTTTGCCTCTAATTCGATGTGCCTACCCGTGATTTCAATTTTGACACTTTGCCCACCTGTGATTCTCACTGTTATTGTGCCGTAACCCACCTCTCTACTTTCCGTTACTCTAACACAGAAAATGTAAAAAACAAAACCCCAAACGGATCAAAACACTCTTACTCAAATCTTGAACATGAAGAACATGAAGAACATACCTAAATTTTGAAACTTGAGTTGGCTCACTAAACCTAGAACATGAAGATTAACCAAAAACTAAACCCAGATTTTTCTGTTTTTCATGTTCAAACTAATTGTATTCAAATTGAACCCATAATCATGTTGTAGGTTTAGTGAGTTTGAAGAAAAGTAGAAGAACATACCCAAAAACTAAACTCACAATCAGCTACCTTTCCAATAACCGGCCCATCCTAAAGAACATGAGTATGTGCCACAAGACTAATATCCTAGTAGAAACACTATGCAGACAAGACTAACCTTAGATAACACTAACACAAAACCCTTGAGCTCGCGATCCTCAATCGACTCTGCCAAAATAGATTCCTCTGATCGTAAGCGAAAGAAAACCTCATTGTCGAGAGACAAGGACAAAGACAAGCACAAGCAAAAGAAGAAGACGAGAATGTCGTCATCGAAAACGATAACGATGACCAATCAGGTTAGAGCATCGCACATACTGATCAAACACCAAGGCTCTCGAAGAAAGGCTTCGTGGAAAGATCTAGAAGGCCGTGTTATCATGAACACCACCAAAGATAGTGCCGTGTCTCAACTCAAATCCATCCGCAACGACATCATTTCAGGCAAAGCCAAGTTCGACGACCTCGCCACTCGCTTGTCCAATTGTAGCTCCGCCAAGTGCGACGGCAATCTTGGTTAGTTTTTACTTTTATTTTTAGATCTTGAATGTTATTGTTGAAAGCAATTGAAGAGGATGTGTTTGTTTGGTTTTGAATTATATTGTTGTTGTTTATGTTAAGGTTTAGATGAATGAGGTTATGTTTGGTGGGAGAGAAAATCAAAACAATTTTCACTTGTGCTAATTACAATAAGTTAAAAGATAATTTCTTGAAATGCTTGCTCCTTCTCCTCTCTTTCTTTGTCCAACAACATCATTTTGGAGCTTTAAGAAAAAACTCCTTCTGCAACTGAAAAAAAGATCTGGGTTTAGTTTTTGGGTATGTTCTTCTACTTTTATTTAGATTCACTAAACCCAGAACATGATTGTGGGTTTAGTTTGGGTACAATTAGTTTGAACATGAAAAACAGAAAAATCTGGGTTTAGTTTTTGGTTAATCTTCATGTTCTGGGTTTATAGAGTCAACTCAAGTTTCAAAATTTAGCTATGTTCTTCATGTTCAAGATTTGAGTGATAGTATTTTGATCGGTTTGGGGTTTTGTTTTTTATATTTTCTGTGCTAGAGTAACAGAAAATAGAGAGGTGGGTTACGGCACAGTAACGGTAAGAATCACAGGTGGGCAAAGTGTCAAAATTAAAACCACGGGTAGGTACATCGAATTAGAGGCAAACCACAGGTGGGTAAAGTGTAATTATCCAAATTTCTATTGTAGGGAGTCCCAAAAAAAAAAAAAAATTCTAAAAACAACATTAAGTTCCTAAAAACTTCTATCTCTAAAAACAAAATAAATAAAAATGAAAATAAAAAAAAGTTCCTTAAAATTTCATCCATATTAGCAAGATAGCAACTTTGATTTTTTTTTTTTTTTTTTTTTTCGCTTTGATTAAAAACATATTCAGTCCAAGGGGTTAAAATGAACCCCTTGAGTTGGTAATATATATATATATATATATATATGTATATAATATGAGGTACAAAGCACATTTTTCACTCATTGCTTTACGCATGCTAGTTTGAAATACACTTCTTTTACTTTCTTCTTTGTACTTGTTTGGAATCTTTCTCTTGGTATGAGCTAGGTTTGAAACTCCGCCTTTTGGTCTACCTCCTAAATAATGCTAAAAACACAAAAAGTGCACAACTTTTCCCAATCCTCACCAAACCTTTTCCCAATCGGTCATTCGTTACACTCTTATTTCCTAACTTTGACTCCAATGTGTGGTTAAATCATCTCACTAGGAAAGACAATCTAGCCATATCGAGAGAACTGGAAGCTCTCAATTAAACAACCTAAGGGAGGTCCTTTCTTGGCTTAGGTGTGAAGATACTTGTGACATTGGTAGAGTGGGTCTCTTGAGAAGAAGAGACATTGGACCCTGATCTTTTGCTAAGGTAGAATTGGATTTTTTTTTTTTTTTTTTTTTTGACTNAGAGATAGCTTGGAATATCCTACCAACGAAACAAGTGTTCATCTCTTTACCTATTGTCGATTACTCGATCTATTAGCACAAATTGTATGGCCTATGATTTAGCGGACAGTGGCCACTTATGATATCATCTCTTAATATTCAAAGCTCAAGTTAGTGAGTTAAAATTATGTTGAATACATACAAAGCTATTCTATCCAACAAGCAGTGGAATCACAAAACATGTTATGCATTGATTTGAATAGCTAATGATATGAGCCAAGGGTTGGAGCCTTTAGATCCAACATTGTTAGTTGAAAACATCAACTTTTATTATAACAACGTACAATAGGATGGCATAAGAAACCGCATTGGTGAGAAAGACAAGGCAACTAGACAAGAGTGTTTCTCACTTATTACTTTATCTTCTACCAATAACAACTTTTCACCTTGTTGTTATGAAATATTTTCTCACAATAATTTGTATTTGTGCTCCATTATTTTGACATGATATAAGAAAACGTAAGTTAACTGTTGTTTTCAGTTATGAAACACACTAAGGTTGTGTTTGACATTGATTTAAAAAGTTAGTTTTTTTTATTATTTAGTTTATTTTTGTTATTATTCATCTTATTTTTGTTACTATTTATGGGCTGTATTGCACTTTTTGGTATTATTTATGGAACTCACTGTACTATTTTAGCTACTTTTTAGCTTTATCTACAGTATTTTCAACAAAAAGTTTTCAGTTTCAACTAAATAATTTTACCCTTTTTTACCATGGGAAGAAAGAAAGATGATGAAAAAAGAGGCATGTTGTAAGGGAAGCTAATTTTTGGCTCATAACTTATCTAATTGAGCCACCTGTATTTTTTTTTTTTTTTAAGGGAAAGCTATTCATCTCCTTGGTGTTCCCCTCTATTTGCCAAAAGGGTGATGGAGATGGGATCAGTAAATTGAGTGGGAGTGTAAGTTTTCTTTAATATATTAATTTTCAATAACAAACCATGGTAGTGTCCGTTTGGCAATGATTATTTTCGTCAACTTATTTTACTATTCAGCTTATTTTTGTTACTATTTATAGGTCCTATTGTACTCTTTGGTATTATTCATGGGTCTCATTATACTATTTTAGCTAACTTTTACTTTTATCTATAGTATTTTTAGCAAAAAGTTTTCAATTTTAACAAAATAAATGGATCCCAAATAGGCCCTAAATATAATAGGAAGTTTAAGGTAATAGCATAGATTCTATATGTAGACAACAATTTTAGTAAGTAACAGCTGAGCTTTGAGCTTTTAAGAGATGGGATTAACCTTTGCATCTCCTTAAATCTTCTTGCCGTAGAAATTGAGCTAGATGCCCGGTTGATTTTTGACTCAGCAAAACAAATGAGCCTTCCAATGCAGATGATTCAATTTTAGCACTGTAAGGACGGTTTGAAGCAAATCCCTTTAGTAAAAAATCAACACCGTTATAGGAAAGTGAACAAATGTGCCGATACCCTTGTGAGGCGTGCGGCCAATCTTAATAAGGATTTTGTTTTGTTTTTGGAACCTCTTATTTATTAATACTGTATTTTGTAAGGCCTCAATTAACATGCCAAAATATTGATTTAAGTCCTAAAAAATGAAAACCACACTTTTAAAATGTACGAAAAGGAGGAATTACATTGATTTAATCATTCTAATGATCCAAGAGTTCAAAATCCCAAGCTTGCCATTTTTTTGCTAAGTTTGAATTTTTGATCCAACCGTCCAATCAAAATAAATATTTATCCATTTTAAAGATAATGAAATTCCCTTCAAAAGGATAGCACAAGGGCCTATGATTTAGAATTTAATTAGATTTAAACTTTTCAATTTTTATACTCAATAATTTATTTGTCACAAAAATTAAAAAAAAATTAGATGATGGATACTTGGTGCAAAATTGGATTTTAATTAAAATTGGATTTTAATTGAAATCCAATTTAGAATCTAATTGGATTTAGATTCTTTGATTTTTACACTTAATAATTTATTTTACACAATATTAAAAATTAAATAAAATACATTAAGCATAAAACGGTCTTACTCGTGCTAATGCACTCTAGCTAAACAATTAATGTGTTTATTTACAAGCCTTTGAGCACAAGTGTTTTTGGACCTCAATTTGGACCTCAACAGAGGAGGATAGCCCATCCGTTGTCTTTGGGTTTGGATGAGGGAGGCCTATTACTTGTCGCACCTTATTGATTTAAGCTACTTTGAACATTTGATTTTACTTCTTTATTTGTTGTCGTAATTTGATTTTTTTTTTTTCGTTTAATATATGATGTGATCTGATAAGAGAGTTGATTATTGTAGAATAATATTTGAATATTTTCTTTGTGCATGTCGTACTTAGTTCAAAGTTCAACTAAGACAATCAAGTATTGGCTTGCTGTTTCTCAAAAAAAAAAAAGAAAAAAAAAAGAAAAAGAAAAAAGTATTGGCTTGCATGCATTTTTAGCGTTTGTATCATTGCATGTACCAGCACTTGGTTTCAGCACGTAAGCAAACTATATTTAGTGTGTGAAAAACTGTCTACTATTTTCTTTGAATTTTATTTTCTCACCTATCTGCTAATACCAACAGGAAATTATTATTATTATTATTATTTTAAATTTTTTTTTAAAAGCAAAAGGGAATAAGGAAAATTGAATGACTTTGCAACTAATAGTCTAATATACTTAAGTCTAGTTAAAATAACTTTTGAACAAGCTTACCGGTATCACTCTATAGTCTAAATAAGAGTCATAAAGATCCTATGGTACAATTAGTTAAGTCGTTCATCTTGTCTTTCTAAAAAAAAAAATGTTCATCTTGTAATACATACATACGTATCTCTCTCTCTCTCTCATCCTCTTCTCCTCTCTTTTATTTATGTTTCGAAATGGCATGGCATGGCATGGCCTAAGATAAAGCAAAGGTCAAATATAGGAACAATTACATCATAATAATAAGATATTAACACGATTAATCTATAATAAATTTGAAAAGACCATAAAAAAAATGTTGTAAGAAACACTCATTCAAAAAATGACAAAAAAATGAAATAATAAAAATGAAATACTGTGAAATTAGTGTTAATTACTAACGTCATATTAAGCAAAGGTCAAGTTAGGAACAAATACATCAGAATTGATATTAAGATGATTAATCTAATAATTTGAAAAAATCAATAAAAAAATGTTGCATGTAAATCATTCAGAAAATGACCCAAAGAATGAAATAGCACTAATAAAGAAATGATAAAAATGAAATACTGTAAAATTAGTGTTTTTTACTTTCTATTAAAAAAAAAGTTAATCTAGATTGGAAGCTCCATCTCTTGCCCAACGTTGTCTTAGATGTTGCTCTTCTAGATATTCTCCTTCTTTGAAATGCAACAAATGACATAATTATCCTGCAATAACAACAACAATAAAACCATTTAGGGAGACGTTTAACCCATATTGAAAATTTTGCATCGTGTATTTTTTTTTTTTTTTTAATTATTAAACATGAAAATTAGGAAATCAGCAAAAAATCCATGGCTGTTTATTCCATAATAAATAAAATCAAATACCTTTGGACAATATACAACATTAAGCAATTCAGCATCATTAAGAAAAATAAAAAAAAGTGGGTCACCATAATTGTAGCCAAATAAAATGGGAGAGAATAAGCATTTAAAGTCGGACTCGATCATAGAATCAATTATGCATAGAACTTATGTATCAACACCCATTTCATAGAATATGTTAAAGTTCACCCTCATATATTCTCAGATGCATGCTTTGCTAGACATTCTAATCAGATACATGCATCAAAAGAAGTCATGAATGTTCTCTCACACACACTTGCGCATCCATAAATCTCACCCAATTACTTAATTTGAGCAATATATATATATGCAACAAAATAAAGCAAGCATCATTAAAAGAACCAAAACTGAGTCACCATTATATAGCAACCAAACGATATTTCAAAGAAACTCAAGAAACAGAGCAATATGGATTATAAATATATAATATCAAGAAGAAGAAAAAAAAAAATGTTGTAAGAAACACTCATTCAAAAAATGACAAAAAAATGAAATAATAAAAATGAAATACTGTGAAATTAGTGTTAATTACTAACGTCATATTAAGCAAAGGTCAAGTTAGGAACAAATACATCAGAATTGATATTAAGATGATTAATCTAATAATTTGAAAAAATCAATAAAAAAATGTTGCATGTAAATCATTCAGAAAATGACCCAAAGAATGAAATAGCACTAATAAAGAAATGATAAAAATGAAATACTGTAAAATTAGTGTTTTTTACTTTCTATTAAAAAAAAAGTTAATCTAGATTGGAAGCTCCATCTCTTGCCCAACGTTGTCTTAGATGTTGCTCTTCTAGATATTCTCCTTCTTTGAAATGCAACAAATGACATAATTATCCTGCAATAACAACAACAATAAAACCATTTAGGGAGACGTTTAACCCATATTGAAAATTTTGCATCGTGTATTTTTTTTTTTTTTTTAATTATTAAACATGAAAATTAGGAAATCAGCAAAAAATCCATGGCTGTTTATTCCATAATAAATAAAATCAAATACCTTTGGACAATATACAACATTAAGCAATTCAGCATCATTAAGAAAAATAAAAAAAAGTGGGTCACCATAATTGTAGCCAAATAAAATGGGAGAGAATAAGCATTTAAAGTCGGACTCGATCATAGAATCAATTATGCATAGAACTTATGTATCAACACCCATTTCATAGAATATGTTAAAGTTCACCCTCATATATTCTCAGATGCATGCTTTGCTAGACATTCTAATCAGATACATGCATCAAAAGAAGTCATGAATGTTCTCTCACACACACTTGCGCATCCATAAATCTCACCCAATTACTTAATTTGAGCAATATATATATATGCAACAAAATAAAGCAAGCATCATTAAAAGAACCAAAACTGAGTCACCATTATATAGCAACCAAACGATATTTCAAAGAAACTCAAGAAACAGAGCAATATGGATTATAAATATATAATATCAAGAAGAAGAAGAAGAAAAACTTACATGATTAGTCGTGTTTGCAAACTTCCCGTCAAGTCGGTATTCATTCATGGTCCACCTTCCCGTGCCATTGAAGCCATTCTTAGCGACAAAACTGAAACTTCGCTTAGACCCATAGTGTATTGTTTTGCTCTCATCGTAAAGCTCTTCGTCTTTTTGACTTCTCCAGGTTGCAGAATGTGTAGATCTCTCAATGTGCTTATTTTTCTTCTTCAGTTTGGTGTAAAAATAGAGACGGTCCATATGGGTTTCCTGAAAAATCTTCATCCACGCGCTAGGATCCCCAAAAACATCACAGTCGACGATAACATTCATCGAGTCCTCGAAGATTGGGTTCCCTTGGACCTTGTTGAGAAGATAGTAGAGAACAATTTCTTGGTCCTTGGGTCTAAACTTGACACCAGGTGGCAACTCCATATGTAGCTTCTGCACCAGTACTGATCTGATGATGAATCTTGTTGTTGTGTCGACAATAAGTGCTCAAAAGATCACTGGAGTTGAAACTAACCGAGAATCTTCAAAGGGTTTGAAGATGATGAATGGAGTTTGCGTAAAAGAAAATTTCTTCAAGTGGGTTTGAAGTGAAGAGCACGCAATGTCGAATGTTTTTATAGCAACAGAGAAGAGAAGAGAAGAGAAGAAATAATAATGGTTGCAGAAAGGAAAGCTTAGGGTCTGAGTTATTAATGGAGGTTTAGGGTTAAGGAAGGTTATATTTATTTATTTATATATAAAAAGAGACAGATAGAGAGGTATGGTATGTGATGTGGGGCAAAATGGTAATTAGATATAATAACCCTCCAACGGTCAGAACTCAGAACAGCTGTGGAAAGTTAACCAATGTAATTTGTTTTGTCTTTTTTCGAATTGGGTATAATTAATTTTCTTTCCTAATGGCGGCGGCATTTCCACGTGTCCTATGCAGAGTGGCTAGAATTTTATTTATTACACACCAAGTCAGTTGCAGTTGTACACGTGATGAGGGACTGTGGGAGTTTAAGAGACCAACGGAGTGGAAGTTGAGGGACTCGGGGTTAAGTGGTTATGGTTGAAGAAACTTTGTTCAGGCATTTTCTCAAACGTGTTGGAGGCATCAATGTTAAGGGAGGCTAGCATTGATGTTAAACAATATATGGTTTCCACTCCCACGTCCACCGACGATCCGAGGGAGGTGAGGGCTACGACGCCGATGATGCTCGGCTGACGTTTGTTTGGGGCACGAACATAAGCGTCGAGGATGTGATTTATCGGTTTTTGAAGCATTTCCGGAAAGAATGAGATTGCGATCAAAAGAGTCATTGAAATCGAAGGCGAGTCGCTCGATGTCAATTCACGCGACGTGTTTGGTTATGATCCTGACTTGTACACCAAGATGCTCAGGTACCCACTTGAAGTGCTGGGGATTTTCGACATTGTTTTGATGAATTGTGGGACGAATTAGCCCCTTGTTTGAAAAGCACATTCAAACTCGGATTTTCAATCTCAAGAGCTCCACTTCAATGAGAAATCTTAACCCATCTGGTTAGTTTCTCTTTTTGCTTCTTATACAGTATTTTAAACCCATATTTGACTTTTGGGATATTTGTACTGATTTGGGTTGTGTTTTGAGTAGATGTTGAGAGGATGGTATCTCTAAAGGGTATGATTATTTGAAGTAGCTCGATAATTCCCGAGATTAGAGAAGCAATATTTAAATGTCTTGTGTGTGGTTACTACTCAGATCCTGTTGTTATAAATAGAGGTAATTTCATTTGGGGTGTTGTGATGATTATTGGTTTAATTTGTGTCATATTAATTGTTTTTGTTGAAATGAATGTATTTAGTAGTTGTTGACTAGTGAGTTTTGTCAGGGCAAATAACTGAACCCAAGATATGCTTGAAGGAAGAGTGTCAAGCTAGGGACTCCATGACACTGGTTCACAACCGATGCAGGTAATTCATAACTTGTAGACTGTAAGAATATTGTAATAAACTCTTGCTGCTAACAAGTTTTCACTGGTTTTATCTTCTATTGATGTCTGTAGTTCATAGAAGATTCTTTATCAACAAGTTATTTTTATGTATTTTAATTTTTGTTGGGAAGGGATATTTGATGTTCATTGAAGACTCCATTTTTATTGTTGCTTGCTATCAATATAGCTAGATATGAAAGGAAAATGTACAGAATCTGATATTATTTGAGGTTTTTAATTAGTCTGTCCATCTCTTGGGAATTCAGGTCAAAATATTTGTTGTGAAACAAACGCACCTTTGTACTTGCTGTCCTCTACATCTGTTTTTGCNGCAATATTTAAATGTCTTGTGTGTGGTTACTACTCAGATCCTGTTGTTATAAATAGAGGTAATTTCATTTGGGGTGTTGTGATGATTATTGGTTTAATTTTGTCATTTAATTGTTTTTTTGAAATGAATGTATTTAGTAGTTGTTGACTAGTGAGTTTTGTCAGGGCAAATAACTGAACCAAGATATGCTTGAAGGAAGAGTAAAAAAGGCATTTATAAGTTACTCTTCTCCATCACAAAATGTATTGTTGGATGGGAGAAGCTTGGTAAGAGTATGATTTTATTTTCTATATTTTCACTCAAAAAAAGAATATTATTTTATTTTAATTTGAACTGTCTTTCCCATGCATTAAATACTAGAACTCGATCTAACATCCTGTACACTCTCACCTTCTCTGCAGGTAGTTGTTTTGGTTTATAATCCCTTAGGATTTGAGGAAGTAATATGAATTCTTGTGAGTGCTTCAATTCTTAGTCTTCCTTGTGTAATTGATTTTTTTTTTTTTTTTTTACTTAATATATTTTTTGTCAATGCTTCATACCCAGCACTTATTCTATACCATGTTCCAAAATAATTTTATTATCATATTGTTTAGATTTTGCTTTATCATTTGTTTATCTAAGTGTAATTATATACATGCAAGTCGCTTTTCTTTCAACTTAGTGATTGTTTATTCATTTTGATTTCTGAACCTTACTAATCTTGGTCCATGCCATTTAGAGCACCCTAAATAGTTAATAGCATTGCTTTTAATAAGTTTGCATGTGGCATAATCACCCAAAATGATGCCACCTAAGGATTTTGTTGGCTATCTCTAAAGGGGTTATAACTTATAATCAAGTACAATAAGATAAGCACACCAGCAATAATCCTCTTTGTGGAAAACTGGACAATAAAATCGTTCCATTTTTTTTAACTGGCTTTTAGTGGCAGACATACACTATTTGGTTTGAGAGTAATCACAAATCAGGCATTACCACAACACACAATGATTTCACATAAAGATATACAAAATGGTACACTGCATTAAAGAATTGAAATATTACGGCAGAGAACAACCTACGGTGCTCTAAATGAAATGATTTGATATTTGCATAAAAATTAAGAAATGTCACATTGAAGTATAAAATGCAGTGTTATAAAAAACGTGTGACATCAACAGCAAGAAGAGAAACTACAAATGTGCAGAGATTTATGATTTTATTTTGGATAAATAATACACATAGATATGCCAATAAGGTGAGACCAAGGGAGTCCATACCCTATGATATATCCACAAAATTCCAAACAGTCTATTGAAGCACTTTAGAATCATGCAAGTTATGCAGTCCACAAGAAATGGCAGAACAGACATTATGATTTAGCAGCGAAGGTTACATAATGAAAATAACACTGCAGTAGCAGTAAACCATGAATTAACCTACCTGATGTTCCCCAAGTTGTAGCCTGTTCAATAAACAATCAGTCAACTATAGAGAGTTTGTATGGTGCTCACTACTCTACCTGCATGTGATTGTTCATTTTAGTGAACTAGACTTCATTTTCGCACACTTTCACTCTTTGTTTACTCACATATTCGTCGTTACATTTCGTCTCGTCTCTCTGCTTCATAATCTGGAAAATCTCGCAGGATTCTGGAAAATCTCGCCGGAACTGGGAAAAAACTCACCGGAATCTGGAAATTTTGGCTGGAAATTCATAAACATCGGTCGGATCGGATTTTTCGGGTTTTGAGGGTGGAAAACCGAGACCGACCCGCCGGAGTCGGTTTTTGGAACAAATGACCCGCCACCGACCGGTGACTTGATCGGGTTTGCCGGTTTCGGATCGATTTCCGGTCGGATCCTCCGGGTGGGTCGGGTCTCGGATGGGTCTGGACAGGCCTAAGGAGTATAAACTTTTTGTGGAGGGGATTGCCTTGGGTTGACCCTGTCTTTAAAAATGTTTTTTTTTTTACTCCGTATGGAGGAGTGAAATTCAAATAATGGTTCTCTACGTAAAAGAAAAAATACAATAACAATGTAAGGCTCTTAGCACACAAATTCGATTTTTCATAAAAAAAATTTCCTTTAAATCAAAATTTTTTATTTTTATATTGATAATTTCGAAATTCCTTAGAGTTTTGGTTTTGAATAGGACTGCAGGACTGAATTATATTATATAAAAAAAAATTATATATCGAATTATTTAAAATAAATAATCAACTAGATAATTGTTTGATTTAAGAGCTTTGTAATTTTAGTGGTACTTTTTTCAGTGGTCAAATCCCTATTATTTTAATGGCCAAAAAAAAAAAAAGGATCGTCAACATTTAGGGATATTTTTGGTTTGGTCCAGTCAAGAGTAAGAGCATTTTTTGAACCAAGTGAGTTCGGTTGGTTTTGCATATTGACACCCAATGCCTACCAAAAGGTAGGACCCCGCGTCGAACCAGTCTGAGACGGGGTTCTTGATTTGGGCCTTTTTTTGGGACCTAAATGATAGAACGGGTTATCAAAAAAGAAGAAGAAAGAAAGATAGAACGGGTATTTTTGTTTCAATCTCTTTTTCTATGGGCGTAAATGGTAAATGCAAAATTAAAACCTACTAAAAAATCTTCTTCTTTTTTAACCCATTAAAATGGGCCTATAGAATAAATCTCCACAAATTTTGAACCTAGAAGGCATAAAAAAAAGTCTATTACAACTCACAAATTTATTACAATAAATTCATAATCACATTAATTTCACAAATTTTACTTGGAATTGGCTGGGGTTTAGACAATTGTTTGCAACTTAAAATTCACAATAATGACCGGGTTTTTGCCAAGATTTTTGTAGTTCAATTTACTAGCGGCTCTACATGCAAGCTAGGGTAGTCACAAGACCACCTGACTTGCAAAAAATGGCATATATACCCTTGCCAAAAAATATATATATATATATGTTAAACTAACTTATTGTGACCACTATAATAAAAGTGAATACCCTAATTTGAGAATTACAAAAAGTTGAGTTCAACAAAAAAAAAAAAAAGAATAATGCTACATTCACAATAATTTTATAGCAAATCCAATGTGATAAGCTGTTATTGATTATAATTTGAGTTCAATACTAATATTATTTTTTTACCTACCAATAACAGCTTTTTGCATAAAATTTATTGTAAAAATATTATGGACGTAATATTATTCTAAAATTAATTATGTCTCCGAACATTTTAATCCCTTTTATAAAATTTTAAAAAAAAATTTTAATAGCAACAATAAATAATAGCCCAAATTGAAATAACAACAATAAATATTAGCCTAAATTGAAATAATAACAAACATAAACCAAACAAAATAAGATAAAACCAAACAACAACAAGTGATCTAATTATTCAACAAAAAACCTATTATAAAACAAAAAGATAAAAATCGCTAAACATTCAAATTTGTAGTTCGTTCAACCTATTCAATAAAAATAATCTCTAATTTCATTGTTCCTTAAAAAATGGTACAAAAAAAATATTGTAGTTGTTAGTTCTCCTTGATGATTATAGTAATTATATTCTTTTTAGTTTTGAAGTCACAACAATTTTACTCTCCTTAGTAACTTGACTCACAATTGTAGCAAATGTTCAAGTTATCACTTTATTAAATTTTTTACAATTTAAATTTCTTAGTGACCACCTTAAAAAAAATATATTCTTAGAGCTGTTACTAATTCAATTTATACCGTTTGTTTCAACCGGAGAAATCATAGATTCAAATCCACAGAAATAAAAAAATAAAAAGATTAATAAATAAATCTATGATAAATGGGTCGACTTAGTTGAGAGAAAAGGGGAGTTAGCCATAAAGAGATAAGAGATAAAGAATAAAAAGATTAATAATAAATAAATAAATAAAAGAACAGTATGAAGATTTGGCTGTGTTTGGGCATCACCTTTGAAACACAGGGAGTCAGATATCCGGAATTTATGGCATTGATTTGGTACATAGTCTTCGTGCAGCACTTTGGAGATGAACTATTAGAACTAATCTTTACCATTGTATGGAGTATGTGGCATAATAGAAATGCCACTAGACATGGTACCTCGCACTATCCTGCAACAACGATTGTGCAGAAAGCTAGAACAATGCTTGACAAGTTTCAGATTGCCAACCATACAATCAAACAACCCCCAGGCAGTGTTGGATGACCATTGGTCGTTACCACCGGCGCCAAGTTATAAAGTTAATGTAGTGGGGCGGTTTTTACCCAAGCTAAGGGGCTGATGTTTGCGTGGTGATTACGTACCATGGAGGGAGAGTTACAGCAGCTATGAGTAAGAAGATTAATCAACCACAAAGACCTTTAGACATTGAAGTGAATACTATGGAGGAAGGTGTTATTTTTGCTTAGAAGGTGGGTATACGATATGTAATATTTGAATGTGATTCTAAGATTATTTAAGATTGCCTTATGGGGTCCTGTACCTCCTCTATTGCCATGTCCAATATTTTTTCCAAGATAAAAAATTTCAAGACAATTCAAGTCTTCCACATGAAGCGACAAGAGGGAATAGGTCAAGACTCAGCATACATCTTGGCAAAATATGCCAAAAACGTAAGTGTTTGATTGCATTGGCTTTGACTCAAAATGTACTAAATTTATCTTCTTTTTAATAAAGTTTTGGCTAAAATGGAAATTGCACTCTTCAAAAAATTCCCGACTCAATAAAAAATTTCAAGATTTTAGAACAATTCAAGTTAGGGGTGGCAAAATTGGACACGACCCACGAACCTGACACTACACAACACGAAATTAGCAGGTTATGAGTTAAGGTTTAACGGGTTCGTGTCATATTCGAGTTGATACAACTGACTCATTTTACCAACGCATTAGAGTTTTACCTATGCACCTGAAAGTACCCTTACACTAACAAACCCAAAAAAATCTTAGTATGTACTCTCTGACTAGACAAAACTTTGTTTTCTAATTCTCACCTGCACCAAATTTACTTCACCAAGGCATTAGAGTTTTGCCTATGTATATATGACTTTAATTGCAATTCTTTGGTAGACAAGAAGTACCTTTCTTGGTATACAAGGAATATAAGATAACAATACTTTTTTATATATAAAATATATAATTTTTCTTCCAAACTCATAAATCTCAATTTGGAAAAAGAAAAAGCAATTTGATAAGAAGGAAATGATCGTGCAACGGATGTATTACTCTTAATAAATTCATAAGTTCTAGTGCCTATTAGAAATTTCAGCAATCCAACCTTTACTTAATGTAATGAAGATAGGAACATTGAAAAGCAAACTATTTAAAACCGTAGGTATAGAACTCAAGATTGAATTTTAACACCCCTATATACCTTTCCTATAAGAATTGCTTTGAAAGAATAAGATTTAAGCGGATTATTATTGCACATACTTCCAGTAATACCGTAATCAACATTATTAAAACTAAGTTAAGTGTTGGTTTATACCTATAGCGTTACCAGGGACTATAATACATAGTACCAAAACAATAATAAAAATCTATATAAATTCACAAGATATTCATGTTCATTAAGTATATTTACAGTATCACATATCCTAGATACAAACAACAATATTCAAATTACATTCCCAACATATATGGTGTATTGAATATATTCATTTATTGTTCATTAGAAAAATCTCAATTATTTGTCTTTTCCAACCTCACTATGCAAAGATGAATCAAGTATGGCTTTGTTTTGGAACTCTACTCAACCTTGCCTCCTAGCTCTAGAGCTTAGCATTGAATTATCTCTTGAATTTGCTGCAAAAAGTGCGAGAGAGAGAGAGCTGTATGTGTCACTTATAGAATGGAATTAGGACTGTAGAATCCTGGAGCTAATTAAGTGCCCTTGATTGAGTTCTTGAGTTCCCAATTAAATCAATAGAAGATTCATCTTGCTTAAGAATGTCAATGGAAGATGATATAAAAAATTGAGTTGCTGTGGCATACTGTAGGCACATTGATTACTGCATTTGAAAAAGCTGGCTACTAGGAATAAACCCCAAAGAAAACCGATGGAAAGAGAACCCATTGAGTTGGATCTTCACAAGTTTTCTTGGGCTCAACATTTTGATTAGGAGCTTTCTCACATTTTCCTTGTTCATTGTTCTCATTTTTCAATTAGATCTCTCCATCCAACATCTTTGCCCTACTTTTAAAAGAAATTTGGAGTAGCACTTGAGATTTGTTGATAAACAACAGAATATGCAGAAAAGAAAACATTCTATGAGACAAAGCTTAGCAACATGGAAATATCTTGACGAAGAGTGGAAAACAGATTTTGCTAAAGGATAGGAAATAGCGATCTCAAATGTTAGATAATGCATAAAGCTATCAAAAAATTTTAACAGGTTAAGACGTAGAAGTGATGATCTAAGACATTGCAACTACTTGCATGTTATAGGCATGAACTCCTTTCAAAATTATATTGCAACTAAATTAAAAGAGCATGACAAGGCATGTAATATGCAAGGAGGTGAGAGCACATGAACGTCACTTTTTTCATACTTGATGCACTTGCCACCCTTGCACAGAGCTGATAGTTTGTGTTTAGAATGAAACTTGTAAAGTGAAAAAAAATCAATTGTTACTTTGTCTTATCTATAGAAAATGGATATTGTACCTAATAATAAAGCAGACATATCTAAGAAATTCATAGTCACACAATAGGATAGTATAGACCTATGGGATGAGAAGAGTCAAAGCTAGAAGAACATTTAGCCAAATGTATAGCAAATAAAAAGCAAACTACAGATATCTATTTAAATAAAATAAAAATAGAATCTAAAGGATGGAGCTTATTCTAATAAATGACAAGAAGGATTCATCTTCTGAATCACAAAAGGAGAAAAAACATCAATTATTACAATACACCAAAAGTGATGGTTAGTAGAAATTGAGTTCCCATTTACTACCAGCCATTTAGTTTCTATGAGAACAGATAATCCTTTTTTTTCTGGGATAAATAAACATTTTCATTAAAAATCAAGAAAGTTGCTACCCCAGTACACAGGCTTGACTCAAGTACAATTTTTTTTTCACTTCTTATTTAACATGAAATCTTCCTAGAAGGTTGTGTGAATCTGCACCCAAAATCTGCTTCAAGATGTGATAGTTATATGTTTTTGATTTCCATGGGTTGGTAAGTAGTCATTTTATCAAAATTATAATTGCACGGTTCGATGCATTATATATATATATATAGGCTCAGTATGTTGTTGAGTTTTGCAAAATGCTATTTCCCCTTGTTAATTCAATTTGTGCTGTTAGTTTGTATTACTTTTTAACTTAAGCATGCCTTTCTCTGTGGGGGTGGTGTTTACAATAGAGGTCAAGCACCAATTGGAAGACGTGGGCGGTCATCATCCTACTTTGGATCACCTAGTCCATGTAATGTTAGTGTCTGTTATTTTTTGTTTTAAATGAGAATTACTCCTACTAGATACCTTACATTGCTTATTCTTTCTAATTATAACAGTTACCTTTGAGATCAAGGAGTCATAGCCCGAGAAAGTAATTTCTATCCATGAATGGTTTCACTTTTATTCATCTAAATACATTTTATTTCTCTTCTAATGGGGTTTTAGCTCGGATGGCTCTTCCTCTGCCTCTGGGATGGAGGGTGAGATTATAGATTCAAAACTCACCTGGCATATGTGTAACTTTGCAATGAAGAAAAATAAATTTACTACTCACTTTTATGGGGAGAGAGGAGGATATGGGGTTCATGGTCATAACATAATTGTATATATTTGGCCGCTCTCCTGTCCTCTCATCTTCACCCCCCGTGTAACTTTGCAATGAAGAAAAATAAATTTACTACTCACTTTTATGGGAGAGAGGAGGATATGGGGTTCATGGTCATAACATAATTGTATATATTTGGCCGCTCTCCTGTCCTCTCATCTTCACCCCCCCCCCCCCCCTCTTTTTAGGTATATGAGCTTGCAAGATGAGATTCCTTCAATTTTCACGTGATGAGTCCAAGATGAAAATGCCTTTGATGTGTACCCCTCCCCCAGATGAAATTATTATTTTTAGTAACATCTAGTTTAAGTTCATATCAATATTTATAATCCAGAACTATTGGAAAGTACCTACGCGTGTATAGCCTTGATGGTGGAAGTTAAGCTCCAAACTATTAAATGCTTTTTCCCTTGAGAATTTTGATTTCCAAATGGGACTCTCAATGTGATATGGAGAAGGTAACATATTTTGGTGGTTGCACTTGGGAAAAATATTTAAGTGGGAGCTTTTCAGGTATATAACATTAAGTTGGGAAATTTATAGAATTCAAAGAAATGGATATCACTGGATAAAAGGAGCTCAATGGAAATTTCCTACTACTGAAGAGGTAGTTTTAAATTCTATAAAATACACACGAGGGAGCAAGCTGTTGCTTTTCCATGAGGAGATGGAAGTTGAGTAGGCATTTGAGTTTCAAAAATGGATTAGAGGATATTTTAGGCAATCAGGCTGGCTTTAAGTTTTGGTTTGTACTTTGTAGTTCAATAAATAAGCACTGAAGTTCCCCAAGTTGTAGCCTGTTCAATAAACAATCAGTCAACTATAGAGAGTTTTTATAGTGCTCACTACTCTACTTGCATGTGATTGTTCATTTTATTCTAATTTGAATTCGATTTGCCAAACAGACCCCTAGATCTCTGGAATTTCGGCACCGTGCTTTTCTAAAATCTAATATTTTTCATTAAAAAATAAAATTCATCATCATGGGTAGCAATAAATAAACAAATGGACGAAATCCAATTTCCACGGAAAAATTCTTCCAGGAAAACCTTTTAGAACTGACTTTACTCAGTCTGTGACATAAATTTGTTTTCTTCACCATAATCACGTTGAAAATAAAGAAGAAGAAAAAAATGACAGAGAGAGAGAGAGTGGAAAACCTTAATGGCGGTGGCAACAGCTTCGCCGTCGAGGCCAGGGTCAGATTGCCACGTACCCAAAGCGACCGCAGGGATCTTAGCGCCGATGTTCAGTTGAAAGAATGAAATTGGGTTCGCCATTTTTCGGAGTTTTTTACTACGAAGTGCGTTGATTCCACACTGATAGTATGTATTGTAATGAAGCAGAGAGACGAGACGAAATGTAACGACGAATATGTGAGTAAACAAAGAGTGAAAGTGTGCGAAAATGAAGTCTAGTTCACTAAAATGAACAATCACATGCAGGTAGAGTAGTGAGCACCATACAAACTCTCTATAGTTGACTGATTGTTTATTGAACAGGCTACAACTTGGGGAACATCAGGTAGGTTAATTCATGGTTTACTGCTACTGCAGTGTTATTTTCATTATGTAACCTTCGCTGCTAAATCATAATGTCTGTTCTGCCATTTCTTGTGGACTGCATAACTTGCATGATTCTAAAGTGCTTCAATAGACTGTTTGGAATTTTGTGGATATATCATAGGGTATGGACTCCCTTGGTCTCACCTTATTGGCATATCTATGTGTATTATTTATCCAAAATAAAATCATAAATCTCTGCACATTTGTAGTTTCTCTTCTTGCTGTTGATGTCACACGTTTTTTATAACACTGCATTTTATACTTCAATGTGACATTTCTTAATTTTTATGCAAATATCAAATCATTTCATTTAGAGCACCGTAGGTTGTTCTCTGCCGTAATATTTCAATTCTTTAATGCAGTGTACCATTTTGTATATCTTTATGTGAAATCATTGTGTGTTGTGGTAATGCCTGATTTGTGATTACTCTCAAACCAAATAGTGTATGTCTGCCACTAAAAGCCAGTTAAAAAAAATGGAACGATTTTATTGTCCAGTTTTCCACAAAGAGGATTATTGCTGGTGTGCTTATCTTATTGTACTTGATTATAAGTTATAACCCCTTTAGAGATAGCCAACAAAATCCTTAGGTGGCATCATTTTGGGTGATTATGCCACATGCAAACTTATTAAAAGCAATGCTATTAACTATTTAGGGTGCTCTAAATGGCATGGACCAAGATTAGTAAGGTTCAGAAATCAAAATGAATAAACAATCACTAAGTTGAAAGAAAAGCGACTTGCATGTATATAATTACACTTAGATAAACAAATGATAAAGCAAAATCTAAACAATATGATAATAAAATTATTTTGGAACATGGTATAGAATAAGTGCTGGGTATGAAGCATTGACAAAAAATATATTAAGTAAAAAAAAAAAAAAA